>NW_027526312.1:0-327254 GCF_048455015.1 Haemaphysalis longicornis
CTCAAAGCTGGCGAGCTCGATTCTGTTCCTTCATTCTGAGCCAGAGAGATTCGGTTTGATGCTATAATTCATAGAATTCTTGATTCACAGCTGGACAGGAAGGTCAACGGACGTTGAAACTGCTATTCTTTTTCTTCCAATAAACAAGCCGCTGATAGGAAAGAACAGCTGCATAGAGCCAACAACCGAGAGAGTCAAAATTTCCCACCTCAGAACACCCCTGCCCACACAGCAGCGGTTTCTGTCGCCGACGGGCCGCAGCCGACCGACAGCGTGCACCCACCTGCAGCGGTGTTCCAGTGAGCAGCAGGCGGTGGGGGGCGCTGTAGTGCGTGTTCAGGATCTGGGTGAGCTTGCAGTGGTGGTTCTTCATACGGTGGCCCTCGTCTATGATCATGTACTTCCAGCGGAGCTTGGCCAGCACTGCCTTGTCCTTGATGACGTACTCGTAGGTGGTGATGAGCACGTTGAACTTGCTGCTCCGCAGCTGCTGCGACAGCTGCCGCCGCAGGTTGGGCGAGCCCTTGTAGGCCACCTTGACCACCGAGGGCGCCCACCGGTCGAACTCCAGCATCCAGTTGGACAGCGTCGAGAGCGGCACGATGATCAGGTACGGCCCGTTGATGCGCTTCTTCTCCATCAGGTACGTGATCACCGCGATGGTCTGGATCGTCTTGCCCAGCCCCATCTCGTCCGCCAGGATGCCGTTCAGGTTGTTGTTGTACAGCGACACGAGCCACTCGAGGCCCTTCACCTGGTACTCCTTGAGCGAGCCGTTGACCATGAGCGACGACTGCTCGTGCACCTCCTCGCGGATGGCGTGCGCAATGTTGTAGTAGTTCTGGTAGCCGCCCGCCTTGTACTCGTCGTCCTCGGCCGCCGCCGCCTGGATCACCGTCTTGACGTGGTCGTCGGACGACCCGCCCGCCTTGGACGGCGAGGAGGAGGGCGGTGGCGGCTGCTGCGGCTGGGGCTCCGGCTGCTGCTGCTTCCGCTCCGAACTCTCGTCGCCTTCTTCCTCGGACTCCGTAGAGTCGTCAGTCTCGCCCTCTTCCTCGTCCTCGCTGGCTTCTCTCGGCGCCACCTCGTATCCCGGGTGCGTTTCGAGCCACGTCTCCAGCTGGCTCGCAAGCGGGGCGTCCTTGCCGTCGACGACCTTGCCGGTGGCCGTCTCGATGACGTTGACCCGGAGGTCGCTGTGCTGCGAGCTCTCGTCCACCATTGCGTCGAGGGGGGCGCCTCCCCCGCCCTCCCCTCCTGCTGCTCCCGCTTCTTGCTGCTGTGTGGAGGGGGGCGTGCCCGTCTTTTTCTTCTTCTTCTTCTTCTTTTCGCGGAGCTTGCGGCGCTGCTCGGCCTTGTGCTGGCGCACCATCTCGGTGAGGTTGTGGATGTACTCGTCCGTCTGGGAGAGCAGGAAGGCCAGGCGGCGATCCTTCTTCTGGTCGATGAGCTTGCGGTATCCCTCCTCGTCCTCGGCCATGAGGCGCCGCATGCGCTCCTTCTCGACCCGCTCCTGCTCCTTCTTCTGCTCCCGCTCCGTGTTGGCGTGGTACGTGGCCACCGCCTTGTTCGTCTTGGCCACCTTGGCCTGCACTCCCCGGTGGAACTCCCGGAAGTCCTTGCCGTGCTGGAGCACCGCCGCCAGGTACTCCTAAGCGCCGCAACAGAAGGGAAAAAAGCTTTCATCGGGCATGGACCACCACTATCCTACAGACAAGCCAAGCCAAGCCAAGCCTCGCCTCTTGGCAAGGCTTGCCACTTTTGAGAGACCTCAAACACTGACGACATTCCGCCAATAATGACATAGCCCGGTGTAGAAGCAGCAGGGAGCCCAGCGCACGCACCTGGTGCTTTTGTCGGCGCTTCCTCTCCTGCTCCAGCTTCTGCTGCTTCTCAAGCTTCTCGGTGAGGCGCGCCTCGCGGAGGCTCTGCCGCTTGGTGCGCTTGTACAGCTTGGGGTTCAGCGAGGTCTCCAGCGTCGTGTCCCGCCGCATGCACTGCACCACCTCTGCCCGCAGCTGCAAGGGGGGGGATCTCGAATACCCCTATCTTAGGTTTTCTGACGTTGGATCAACAAAATGTGACCTGGCAATTAAGTGGCTCTGAACCGAGCGGGCTACATGGTTCACAAATTAACTCGTCGCCTCAGACAACCAGTGAAGATGGTGTCTCGATTAGGTGGCTGACACGCTAGGGCTCAATTCTACACAAGCTGCTACACAGACATTGCACTCAAAGGTAAGAAAAACAGTTTTAGTAAATCTTGAAGTTCTCATACACAGACCATTGCAAGCATGGTATAGTGTTCACGTAGAACAAAACCATTTTTAAGGGGTCAGGAAGCAGGCACCATGGCCCAGAAGTTTTAGGGAAGAGGGGCAGACGTTTAAGAGATAGTTGTCTTTAGCCAAATGATGGGGCGGTATTACATACAGCATTGCTATTGGCGGTATTTTACTCAATAAAAATTTAGACGAGCTGCAAGCGATGCACGTGGATAAAGCTATCCTATAATATGAAACACCACATAAGAGGGGTTGCTGAATTCCTCAACAGCCCGCTTTCTTTCATGCAATTACAGAACGACAAGTTCAACGGGCTAGCGTCGTCTCTTAAAACACAGAAAGGTCAGTTTCATATAGGTGTGGCACAGATTACGCAACACGATATAGCAGGGAATGCCGTGCAGTTTGGTGTGTGCACTGCACATCCCCGTTACAGTGCAGTTCACACAAGGACGCAACAGCCCACAGAGGAACCCTGACCTGTCGCTGGAAGTTGAGCAGGCGCAGGGCGCGCAGCTCAATCATGGCCTTGATGCGCAGGTCCTCAGGCAGGTTGGCGGGCAACTTGGAGAGCTCCTCGATGCGGTGTGCGATGCGGCTGGTCAGCCGGTTCTCTTTCTCCTTTAGGATCTCGATGGGGTCGATGCCCTGCGGCTTGGCCACGGGCGTGATGCGGTTCTGCTTCTGCTGCTGCATCTGTTAGCAAAGGGGAAGCAGGCAGCGAAACGTAGGCTGTGAGAAAAGCATGAGATAACAAATGTGGCCAACAGGAGAAAGCCATGGGATAACCAAGCAAACAGCTTATCCGAGCTATCAAAAGTGCTAATGCTGGGGACAGTTCGCTGAGCACCTTGTTTTACACACCAAGGGATGGAACGAATGAAACCTGGGTGAAACTTGGGTGATGAAACAAACAGACAGAGATGCAGCATGAACGTGCAACTTTGTTTTTTGTGCCTCCCAGGCATGAAGTCGGTAAAGCGAAAAATGTGATTTCCCAATAAAACAAAAGAAGCAATGAAACAACTGGTAAAACTACTTAATTTTTTGCTTTAGCCAACAACCGGGAAGATTGCAACGACTGCTAATGATGACGCATACGTGCGGTGAAACTGCACTTAGGGGCAAAGTTTGCACATTGCCTGTACCACGCCGCTACTACTTGGAGACCAGGAAATTGTGACGAGTGACTCAGAGCGTTAGTTTTTTTAGGGAGCTGGTTTCAGCAGGCCACGTCGTGAATGACAGCCGAACAAATGAGCCCCAACTGCTCCCTGCACAATATGACTGGCACTGAACACCTCACAATTGCTTCACAATTCGGGGCACCACTTGGGAGCAGTTTTGGAGCACGATGATGCAGGAAAAGCGGATTGGCGCAGCATGGTGCCCTGCTTCCACCCTGAGTGTTCTATTTCTACTTTGCGTGGCCCAGCAACAAGCGCAGAAGTTGCCTGCTGACAAAACTGTAATTCTTGTTCTTAAAAGACCACTTCAACCTATGCTGTTATCATAAACGTACCACTAATAAATTTTTTTTTAAATCAGACATTTAAAAAGCTTCCTGCAGCTTAAACAATAAGAAAAAAATGTTGCTCCCTTGTCACCAGGAGTCACAAGTACGCACGTTGCAAGCGAGGCCAAGGAAGGAACGCATGCAGCTCCAACAATGGCTCCAATGACGGCATGTGACTGCAGCGGCAGATTTCCCTCTATACTCGGTGACAACTTAAGAACGGCACCGGAAGTTGCCGCTGTGCCTTATCACCGTAGCCGGATGTTTCTCCGCGCGGCGCAAGTAGGGCGTTACTGGGAATATTTTCAACATGGCGTGAGCCGTTCCCGTGATTTTTTGAACTTACCGTAAAAACCCGCGTATAATACGGACCCGCGTATAATACGAGGTGTAATTCAGGGACAGCAAAATCAGAAAAAAAAGTTTTCATCCGCATATAATACGAGGTAAAGAGCACAGAAAACATTTATTTGCACTGCAGTTATCCTTCAGTCATTGTCAGTTTTCACTGGCACTGTCTCCCGACGTCCGTTCAGTCATCGTCAGGTTCACTGCCGCCGTCTTCTGAAGTCGCCTTGTTGGAAATGTCTTCCCACAGAAAGTGGTCCTCAGTGCCATCAAGGGCGTTCGAGATGCCGCATTTCTTAAAAGAGCGACTGACGAGCTCCTCTGGGATGCTGGCCCACGCATCCGCGATCCAGACACAAAGCACTGCTGGAGAAGCCCGCATCAGCCATCCAGTAGCTGTCACTTACGGGTCTCCTGACCTCATCCACTCTTGGTAGCAGGACCTGATGCAGTCTTTGAAAGGCTTGTTGATGCAAACGTCTAGCGGTTGCAGCTGGGATGTCATTCCTACTGGAATGACAATGAGTTCGATGCGGGGTTCGCGCAACAACTTATTCACGGCATCGTCCAGGTGGCAGCGAAAGGCGTCCAACATGAGTGCTGACGGGAACCCCCAACAGTGCTCCAGGCCGCCGACACCACACAGACTTTATCCAGTCAAGCACCAGTTGCTTTCTCCACCCGCGAATGCTGCCTTCGGTGACGCCGAACTGCCGTCCTGCGGCGCAATTACTGATGGTCTCGGCACATAAAATAACTTTTCTTTTTATTGCCGTTGAATACTGCCTTCGTGCACCCGACATCGTGATAGAGTTGCGGGGAACGTGCCGATCCTTCGCGCGGTCAAAACAATCAAAATGGCGCCGGCTGACAGAAGCAGCAGCCAGCTAACGCCACCGCAAGAAGGCCCGCCCTCCGCTGAAACCGAATCCGAAAGTGCAAATTTTCGGCTGAAAACTTTGGGATCCACATATAATACGAGGCAAAAATTTTACATAGTAAAATTTGGAAAAAAAACCTCGTATTATACGCGGGTTTTTACGGTAATATGTTTATAAACGACTCCAGTGACGACAAACAAACTGCGCGAGACAAGGCAGACGATATCACGCATTCATAGCAAACCCCTTTCAAAACGCGCGCGCACTGACGTCACGGGTCCGGCACTTTGGCGGAGTGATACACTACAAGAGGTGGTGCCGTTCTTGAGTTGTAACCGAGTATAGCGTGCAGCACACTCACCTGCATCATAGCCGGCATGGAAGAGGCCGGGCCCGTGCCGGGGCTTCCCCGCGCGCCCTGCTGCTGCGGGGCCTGGCAGCCCGGCCGGGGCCCCTGCTGGGGAGGCACGCCCCCGCCGGGGGGTCCGCCCGCACCCTGCGGGGGCGGCGTGGGGGCCCCTCCCCCCTGCGAGCCCATCATGGGGTGCGGCTGCCCGTGGGGGGCAGCGGGGACGCCGGGCACCACCCCTCCCGAGGCCGGGGCCACGGGCCCGTACTGGGGGCCCATGGACGCTGCCCCGCCCTGGCCGGACGGCCCCCCGTACTGCTGCGGGGGACCCGCCCCCATGGGTGGCGCCGGCTGCGGCGACGGCCTCATCGACGGCGAGGGGGCCCCTGCACCACAGTGGGGGCACACACAGTGAGACAGGAGCGCTACCATATCTTCGCGCGTATAACCCGCAGCTGCACTTTTCGTCGACGAATAAAAAATGTATATCCTCGCCTATTGTCTGCATATTTTACACGTAGCTACTACTCAAGCAACATTACACATTTGTTTATGCAAAAGAACTTACCTAGCAGACTATGTAACTAATAACTTGCCGTATACATTTTTTTTTAGGTTGGTATACTGTTGAGCTGTGTGCAAAATAAGCACTGTCAATGGGATAACAGTGGCTTATCCGCTATTTCTGCTGTAGGGGCATCACGGCCCAACGGGCATTGTGGTGAAGCTGCACCAAAGGAAATCCCTGGCATATAATCCGCACCTCTACTTCACCCCTGAATTTTTTTCATTTTTGGTGCGGGTTATACGCGAGAAAATACGGTACTTTGACCATGCGACGGTGCTCCTGCACAACTGTGGCAATGAGCCCAAGCACGTAGACATTTCGCAGCCATCGCAGACTTGGCTCTCCTGCCCCATACACCCACTCCGCATTTTCAAACCAAAGAAGGCGGCTGCAGGCCTTCACTGCCAGAATGACTGCAGATGTGGATGCGCTGCAACTGAAAGGGTCATCTGCGACTGCATGCAGCATCCTTTTTGATACAGCCAAACCCGGATGTACTGAATTATTGCGTATATCGAACAGTCTGAATGTCCCTTTGGAAATCCCATGCAAAGGTATAGCGCTGCTGTATGCATGCATCGAACTCCCAATCACGAGCATATTCGATACATCAAACCCCGCGCCACAAGTGCGCTTCTCCTGATGGGAAGGAGGCGATATGATGACGACTGCTCTAGAGCGCTGCCACGCTTGGTGAGGAGGCGGTGGCGTCGTGTTGCTTCTATGGCCTTCAACACCTGCGTGCACACTAGGTGGGGGGCAGCCACATGGCAGCGAGAACAAGGAGACTGACTGCGTGCGAGAGGCAATAAAGGAGGAGGGGAAACCAACTGGAGGTGCTTGGTGCCTGTGCTCGAGCTGTTACCAGTGGTGGATCGTGGCTCACACAGGGGGACCAATGCAGCGTGGTGCATGTCTTTGTCCGCGGCACGCGTTTCAGAGTAACGAAGGCGGACATCATTCGGCAGGTACAGGCCGATGAAAAGATATCCGTCGCAGATGTATTCAAAATTCCTCGCAGTATTTTTGACCACGATTCTTCGCATCAAACCTGATGTAAAGGTGAAGGCAGCTCAGTCCAGCCTGGCCATTCCGGAGCGTGTCGTGTGCAAAGTGGCTTCGTTGCGCAGCTCCAGGTGGGAGGTGTTCGGATATTGAAGACAACGGTTCTGAGTGCCTCACGAGTGAATTGAGAGCACTGTCAGCATTCCCATGCGTCAAACCGAATGACACAACAGCACACGAGTTCGTTAAGTGCTGATGATGATGGCGGACATCACCGATGTTGAAGATGCAGACCCTACTAGTGGCCCTGACGACGTTCCGAACCGCCTACTGCAGCCGAGCTTGCGTCAGCGTTTTTTGCCACTGTTGCAGCACAGTGGACAGCGCTGGATTTCCTCATCTGTACTGTGTTGCCCATCTTAAAGACAGTTTGGTGAACTTTATGACGCAGAAAAAGAAGCAAACGAAGCTCCAAGACCCTTCCATGCTAAATAAAGTGCATGCAATGGTCGTTGCTCTGTGGTTCCAATTTCCCATGCTTTGAGGAACAAATTGGTAAGCTGCCCCTTGTCACTATCTCGGAAAGCTTTTAGTGATGTGCAATGGCCTATACACCTATCTTCAGATAGGTGTGTTTTATATTTCGAATTATCGATATATCGATCTATTTTGTGACAACCCTTGGAGTTTGATACGTATGGGTTCAACTGCATTATCTTGCCTCTGCTTTGCAGTGCCTTTTGTTCCCTTATAAATGTTTTCATTATTTTATGCAGTCACACTGATGCCAGTGCCACGGAATTCTTGGAACATCATGCTACCCTTCCCCTTGCACTGCCTGCTCATTTCTCCTAGCAGTTGCCAAGGATACAGCACGTCCCCGTCAATAATGAAAACAATGGCAGCAAGATGGGAAAGAGAAAAAAATTGGGCGAGACTCTTACAACCATTATAACGCAATTTCCGCTCTCTTTGAAGCACCCATGCTATCAACAGAGTTGCTGTGAATGCCCATCTTACTTCCCAATAAGAAGCTTTGCTCAATAAGAAGAAGAAGCTTTGCCCAATAAGAAGAAAAAGCTTTGTAGCAAAGCAACAAAAGATCAATTTGTGCGAAACTTCCATGTCCCATGAGACAAGCTACACCGCATCGTGGCAAAAACCACCAGCAACGGACGTTACACATAGATGCCCCTTCTAAAGGCGAAAACGTAGCCTGACGCTAAACTGCACAGCTCCCTTATAATAACGCCCCTCATGACCAAATATCTGTATCACTAATTTGGCCCCCCACAACAGTGAATTTGTGCTGGGTTCTTCACTAAAGCTTGCACCATGCTCTACATAAAAAAAAAGAGAGCAACTTTAGAACACCATTGACCTTTTCACACATTTCCCACAAACATTGACTTGACACTCCTTTCGAGTGCCTAGAGTATGCCATGTAACTTCATTGCGAGCTCACGAATAAAGCTGGAAAAGATGCAAGGCAACGATGATACGTGTCTAAATTTACTGCCACTTTGTTTTGTACGAGCAACGTGTGGCCACCCTTAAAACTAGGCAAGTGTTGTCTACCAATAAGAAGTACTTAACTGGCTTCCCAGTCACCAGTGTGGCTTTTCGGTCTACCGTACTCAGACCCACTGGAGACTACCCAAGAAGCAGTTCGGCATTCGTTTTTGCCCTGCATCCCTACGGTGTGCAGATTCCCAGACTCACTGCGGACTATCCGAAAGTGCAAATCGAAGAGCGCTAGTGCCTCCTGGAGGCGAGAGGAGCGAGGCTCACCGGGCGGCCTGTGCATGTAGGGCGGCCCCGGCTGTGGGGAGCCCTGCGGGGTGCCCTGCTGGGAGGAGGAGGAGGCCGAGGGGGAGGAGCCCGTGCCCTGGGCGGCCAGGCTGATGTGGTCCGGCACGGGCTGGTTGCGCGCCAGCAGCTTGTACGCCATGATCTGCGCTCGCAGCTGGGTCAGCTGCGGGGGGCTCAGCAGCGAGGGCTTCGACGAGGACGACGAGCCGCCGCCCTCGGACGAGGGGCCACCTCCCGGGGGAGCGGCGCTGCCTGCCCCCGAGCCGTTGGACGGCGGCGGTCCTCCGCCCGGCGGCCCCCCACTGCCGTACCCTGCGGGTAAAGACAAGAAGTCGAGGGTTTTTCGGAGGACGTGGCAAGATTGTAGAACACGACAGCAGGTCACGAACGCATTCACAACACCCTACATCTCGCTTTACTGCCTCCACATTCTCTACTCTTTCTCTATTCTATCCCTCGTGTTCCGCTCCTAACCAACTTTCAAACCAGAGGAGCACAACGAACTCCTGCTCACTCTCACAAGGAGTGGGAGTGCAATCCTACTCTAAGCAACGCCCCCCCCCCCCCCCCCACACACTAACACGATAAGTAGGTTACAGCAGTGACGACGTACTGAACCTCAAAACTGTTAATCTAAAAGTAATCCAGTTCCACGTGTGGGTATCGCAGAAGCGAGAGGGGAAGGTCCCTCTCTTCCTGCCAGCGGCTGAAGTGCCACGGCATCCGATGTTTCCAGGAAGATTGAGTTGTCAAACTGCATGTAGTCAACTCGTAATGCATGGCAAGGAAGTCGATGCGCAGCCCAGTTTATGGTTCGCGGGAAAAAAAAAAAAAAAAAAAAAAAACCCATAAGGTGGATACTGGATAGATCAAGACGCAATGAAATGGATAATCAAATAAACAATTTCAGTGACTCAATTAGAATCAGTCGATCGTCTTCAATCATTAATAACTTCAGCTCACAGCGAAAGTCATAATACTGCTGAACCCCTGCCCCCCAAAATATTTCAGTCTAGCATGCATTCATTGCCCTCTCAAAAAATTCCATCCTGCACTAGCAAAAAAAAAAAAAAAAAAAAAAGGATATAAATTGCAATTCAGACCGGGCAGCCAATGGTTCCAGTTAGGGGCATCCAGCCCCAAGACATCTGCGATAAAACAAAACAGCTTCAAACACAAAAGTGTGCTGTGCGGGGGGGAAAGCAATGGAGAGCGCAGGTCCCTTTTGCAATGAAAAAATTGTTTGGAGTGCAGGCGTTTCCCAGAGAGCTCCTGTGGCAGCCACCGCCACCTATACGTTTTTAAATCAAACTAAGCAGTTATTTGACAGGTTTTATAAAACTTTCTATCATGAAATAAAGAAATAAGACTATTTAGGGCAATATCTAAGGATTAATTTAACAAACAAACTTCTGAAACCAACTGGCAAGCAGTGGCCGCCAGGGGGGCCGCTCCCAACAGGAGTTCCTCAGCAGAAATTTTCATCCCGGATGACACACCTCTCTTCTAGTACACTCTACCCGCCGCAAGCCTTTAAAAAGAAAATATCCTCCGTCAACGCTGGTGGCTCACCTTGCGAGGGTCCGTCAGGTGGTTCCGACCCAGCGGGCGGGTGGTGCGGGTGTGGGCCAGACTGGTGAGGCGGGGGATTGCCCGCAGCTGCTCCCTGCTGCGGAGGGTACGGCTGTTGCTGGTAGGGGCTGGCACCCCCTCCGTAGCTGCCGGGCTGTTGTGGACCCATGCTGTACCCGTGGGGTCCCGACCCTGGAGCAACAAAGTCGGCATTTCAACTCCCCTTTAAAAATTTAAAAAGAAGAATAAGCACAGAACGCGACAACAGGTGGTGGATGAGTCCAAGCATCTACAAGCACACCACGCTCCCCCATCCAATTCCCCACTGACATTGCAAGCGGACACCATGTCTTTCTTGGAGAGGTGAATCAAAATTCCAATCCCCATTCCACTTGGTTACTAATTACCGTCCCTTCCCACTGTTCCCCTCATTAAAGCTAAAATGAATCATCACAGCCTTAAAGGAACAGGTTGTGATCCCAGTCATCATAAAAGAGTGGCTCACGATGAGGGTGTGCTTTATGTACATACGAACAGACAAATTACTGCTTGGTACTGGGCAGACATATTCTGAGGCAAAACACACGCGACAGCAATCGCCACAGAGGCAAAGAATGATTGTGTAACCAACACACGGCAGCAAATGCAGGGCCAGCATTGCAATGTTCACCCTTCCTGTTTGCAGCACAAACAACATAGGGGAGACAATTGTGCTCTGCCTTTAGTCCTTATCAAGCCCTCAGGTCCTATCCAATGAGACAGCAACCACCGGTTGCCAAATCAGCTCTGATAACCACAACTGGATTCAACTTATTCAATTGCAATCACTTACTTATCGCTGCCTTATAATAACCACGACAATGAAAATACTCCGCCAAGCTCCTCGCACTATTTTCATTTGTTGAACACTGGGGGAATATGGTGATGGAAAAATTCCAACGAGCTGTTCTGCATTATAATCGTTTACCGAAAATGAGGCCCTAGCTCCACTTGTAAAAAAATTTCCCACGAAAGAGACAAAATCGGCCACTGAACAGCGCATACACCGCCTTATACACAACCACCCAGGCACCGAGCAAGAATTAATTGACACCTTAGAAAAGAAATTCGCACGTGACCCGTCACAACCTTCTCCTCAATATCCGGTGTACTCGGGCAGCCACAATGCCGCCCTTGACACACCCTTCACCATGCAAGAACTCGAAGCCGAACTGAGTAAACTCATCCGCAACACTACGCCGGGACACGACCACATCCCCAATAAGCTCCTCCGCAATCTGAACGACTTGGCTCTTGAGAATCTCCTCCAATACATCAATGACCACTGGGCCCGTGGCACGCTCCCACCACAGTGGCGCCATGCCGACATCACACTTATTCCAAAACCTCAGAAATCCGTCTCCCTTTCAAACCTACGTCCTATTTCTCTTACCTCGTGCGTCGGTAAGCTCATGGAACATTTGGTTCACACTCGCTTGACTGACTATATAGAAGACAACGCATTACTACCAAATACCATGTACGGCTTTAGACCACATCTGTCCACTCAAGATATTCTACTTCAGCTAAAGGAAGACATCATCCTTCGCATTCCTAAAAATCACAAATACTGCATTCTTGCTTTGGATATCAAAGGAGCATTCGATAACGTCACTCACGACGCCATCCTACAAGGCCTCGCCACGCTCAACCCCGGTTCGAACACCTACAACTACGTTAAGGCGTTTCTAACAGAGCGCACGGCGACAGTGGGACTTGGACACCTACGCTCACCTAAGTTTACCGCTATTCCACGTGGTACCCCACAGGGGTCTGTCATTTCCCCACTCCTTTTCAACATCGCTATCAAAGATCTATCTGCGCAACTCTCTGCCATACCGGACCTGAAGCATGCTTTGTACGCAGATGATTTAACTTTATGGACTACCACAGGATCCATCGGAGACCAGCAAGAAGCCCTTCAAACAGCTGTTGATTATACATGCAGGTACTTACAGGAGCGCGGTCTTACATGCGCACCAGAGAAATCGGACCTCCTTACCCTTCAACAACGCACAAAGGACAGAAGAATCTCCCCAGTACCAGACCCTAAACTCCATATTCAAAACTTCCCCATTCCAACTGTTACCCACTTGCGCATACTGGGACTCACCATCCCAGAGGACGGATCGGGCTCCCATACAATCCTACAACTTCAACGCACCATGACTCATATAACCCAATTAATTCGCCGTATCACGCACAAACGGACCGGACTGAAAGAACCAGACCTCATCCGACTCATTCAAGCCGTGCTTATCAGCCGTGTTACGTACGGTACGCCTTACCTGTCCCTCAAGCCAGCCGAACGGCGAAAGCTAAATATTCTTATCCGACAAACATACAAGACGGCCCTCGGACTTCCTACATGCACATCGAACGCCAAGCTGTTGCAACTGGGCTTACACAACACCTGGGAAGAGCTCTGTGAGGCACAACGCACTTCACAACTCCAACGGCTCCAACTCACTAATGCTGGACGTGCGACCCTAGTGCGCCTTGGATATCCACCGCCTCCGGTCTCCAGATGCAGAGTACGTGTTCCATTGTCTATACGGAAGCACATCCGCGTTACCCCAATTCCTAGAAATATGCATCCTACTT
Source organism: Haemaphysalis longicornis (assembly GCF_048455015.1). Lineage (NCBI taxonomy): Eukaryota > Metazoa > Arthropoda > Arachnida > Ixodida > Ixodidae > Haemaphysalis > Haemaphysalis longicornis. Next base: position 12,980 of record NW_027526312.1, read on the forward strand.
ATCACATTGGAAGACGAAGGGCCCACGCCAACTATCTTCAGGCACAATTTCAAAATCAAAAGGAGGTGTTGTACACAGATGCCTCTCCCTACATCACCAAAAACGCCTATGCGATTTCAGTTGTAAATAATACACTTCAGACCGTAGCCACAGCCACTGTCCTCACCACGGACACCGCCATTGCAGAGGAAGCAGCAATAGCCGTGGCAGCCACCACAACACAGAGCGACTACGTTACGATACTGACCGATTCTCAAGAGGCTTGCCGCAACTTTCTGCGAGGCACTCTCTCCCCAGCAACCCTCAGTATTCTCAAAACCAAAACTCACCTACCTGACCTCTGCATTATCTGGGCACCAAGTCATTCAGGCGTAGTCGGCAATGAAGCGGCGCATACCGCGGCTCGAGAAGCAGTACACCGGGCCATTGCGGACAGCCACAACCCTATGCCAACCACCCCCCCCTAACTATACGCCCCAACCCCTGCTAACATACAACGACATCCTCTCTCACTACCGACTATCCCGCCAACAGTTTCCTCCCCCGCATAAGCAACTGACCAAAGAGGAAGGAGTTATACTTCGTCAGCTTCAAACTAACACCTTTCCCCACAACACGCTCTGGCACAAAATATTCCCCACCCAATTCTCCCCTCAGTGCATCTTCTGCCCCACATCAGGAACACTATACCACATAGTGTGGGAATGCCCGAACATCCCAGACCTCCCTCCCAATCCCAACCCTACCCCTTCACAGTGGGCGGCGGCGCTGACCAGCTCCGACCCCTGCTCCCAGCTTCGGCTGGTGAATAGGGCCCGGAAGGCCGGCTACAACTAGGGAGTCCTGGACTGAGGACACCCCTCACTGCTCCGGAGTGACTGCACTCAACGGATGAGACAAATAAAGTTTTTTCCTCCTCCTCCTCCTCCCTCCTCTCTGTAGCACATTTATTGAGAGCAAAAACTGTACAACTTAAAAGACCCAAATTACAAACAAAGCCTTCCTTGTATGCACCTACGAACGGTGTTAATGCATACCAATACGTGGTTAATGAGATATTAAAGGTATACTTTGTACCCCTTCATGATCTATGTCTGTATTGTCTCATCTGGAAGAACCACCGCGGTAGCTCAGTGGATAAGGCGTTGTGCTGCTGAGCACGAAAGTGCGGGTTCGATTCCCAGCCGTGGCGGTCGCCTTTCTGATGAAGGTGAAAAGCAACAATGCCCATGCATTACAGATTTCTGCACACGTTAAAGATCCTCAGGTGGTCAAAAGTAATACGTAGCCCTCCACTATGGCGTGCCTCATCACCTGCGTTGTGTCGGCACGTTAAACCTTACAATCAATTAATCAGTCTCATACAGAAGCGTTCCTTTTTTTGCGATTTCAAGTAACCATTTTGACACAACGTAAGCCAGGTTTCAAGCCCGCGCTGAATGTCCAGAGATTTTATCGGAGCTTTTCGCTTGACCAACTGGTATATCGGGAAATGCATGTTTTTTGACAGGCTGCCATTGGTTCCACTGAGAAAGCTTTCTACGCTTTAATAAACAAATGAGTAAACACTTCCTTACCGGGCCCCATGTGTTGTGGTGGCGGTGGACCCTGTGGGGGCGGTGGCCCGTAGCCGTGGTGCGGTGGGGGTGGCCCCTCGTGGGTGGGTGGGCCGCCCATGGGCCCCGCCCCCTGTGGGGGCACGGGGGGAGGTCCCATGATGGGGCTGGGGGCACCCGACCCACTCCCGCTGCCCCCACCGCCCCCGGGCGGCTTGCCCCCTCGGCTGCCCGGCATGCCCAGCATCTGCGGGTAGCGGGGGTCGTCCGGAGCCAGCCCTTTCTCCGACTCCATGTTGTTGATGGCCTGCCTCGGGACAAAGCACAGAGGGAAACAGCGGCTGACATTGCCGAAGCTTTCCATCACCAGCAAACCACCAAACTGGAAGATTCACAAAGCTTCCTCCTTCGACATTGCCTTCTAAACTGCTTCCAACAGGAGTGCCTGTATTTCGTGACTGTACTCGATGCTTTACTGTCGTGTGTTGTGTAATTTGTGCTGTGAGTGGATGGGGTTGAGTGTAATGGCCCGCTTTTAACGTTACAAGCTTGCACTGACGTCGCTGTAGCTGCCATGTTGGAACCCTGCGTGCACGCTGGAAGGCTGTGACGTTTTCTGCTGTGCCCTTATCTCAAGTAGCGCTGGGGAAGCAGGGAGCAGTGCACCACAAAGGGTGGTGGTGAAGTCGTGCAAGGCTTGTCCAAGCGGCTGTAGCTACTTTTCACAAGCTGAACCTTCTTCGAGGCAGCAAAGTGCTACGTCATTTAATTACACTGCCCCTTCCCCTAGTGTATTCAAGAGACTCGATCATTCCATTATACTATTACAATGGTGGATAACTATTTAGCACTTTTTGCTTGAGGAGGTCTAAGCAGTCCTTCAGAGAAAATTGCTGCACTTGAAGGGTTAACAAAAAATAACTTCCACACTTTTCCTCAAAACGGTCGGTATTCAGGTGCATAAAAAATGGCAGCCTCTTGTTAATATCCCGATTTTGTCAAACAAAGGTTGCCCTTCCCTTACAAGTTCAAGTAGAAAGCAATTTAAGCAGCTAAGCTCGTGAAACAAGCCTTCAAGTACAAGTCTTAATGGTCACCTTCACAGAGGCCCTGCAGTGCTTTTTGAAGAGTTGGGGTCCAACACTTGAGCTGACGGTGTGTGGGTAGAACTTGTCTGCTGCGAGTCCTGTTGTGTCTCTCGTGGAAATAGACGCAAGACGAGCTAACGGAATTGGTTCGCACAAATGAGACAGTCACCGATCATAGAAAGTTCAAAACATGAGCAGGCAAACATGAAACTACATTATGTCCCAGCCTGAACTTGATACAGCCCTCACGCAGTGTGTTGTTAATTTCTGACACCTACTAACCACTGTGACAGTTAGTGCTCAAGTTGTGTCACTGCTATTATGAGGTTGCTCAGTTCGGGGTGTGAGACACTGTTGCCCAGAAAACACCCTCTCTGTAAAGCAGCATTGGGGCCATGCAATTGCAGAAAAATGCACAGGAATTAGTGTCTGTTGTCTAAATTGTATGCAACTGTTCTACCACACTGGTACACACATGAATCACGAATCCACCTTTGTTAATTACCCGCACCCCCACTGATCTTTTTGGGTTCATGTCAGTCCGCTTTCTGTCGTCGCAGCTCCAAGCTGTATGAATACTGGCAGAATGAATGACACAGGACAAGATCCTAATGTTCTGTTGAAAAAGAAAAGCTTGATAGGACGTGTAGCGGTAGCAAAATTCATAACTGAGCAACAAAGGACGTCATTCCAACTCCACTGGATTGCTCTTCAAAGCTGCATTATTTGCAACACACACGAGGCACAGACACAAGTTCAAGGGACATGAACTAGTTGTGTAATCGCTGCGCAAAGCGAAAGATCCTACCTTCCAAGTCTAATTTCCATCCTGTCGATACGTGTTCGCCAATGACAAGAACTGAACACCCAAGCGCCAAGGAGAACGAACACAAGACACGGCATGAACGCTTAGCTGACAGCCCGTAGCAACCGAAAACCGCAATGGCGGCCGCATATCCAATGCGCGAAGGTGCGCTGCTTTCTAGAATCAAACATTCGCTTCCAAACGAGACACTCACCCGCTGTAGCATGTGGATGTTATCGGACGGGTAGCCCTGCTGCATGTGGCTGTCGCTTGGGTGCGGGCCGCCGGGCTGGGGCGGCGGACCCCCTTGAGATTGCGGCCCCGGCGAAGCGGACATCATTTCTTCGCCTGACGCCATAGGCGAAGCCGCCGCTCCGCCTGACGTCGAAGAGCACCGCAGGGGGAGGGGATCGGTTAGACGCAGATCGACACTGCACCACTCTACGTAGAAAACACAAACGCACAAGAACTGCCGCGTCCGCGAACACGGTCAGAAACCACCTGCCTAAATGAGGCTCGTTAGGCGAAACCCAGCGACGCCAGCGGCGCCGCAGACAATGCCTGGGGCTTTTCCACAACTTGCTGCTTCGCCAGCGAAACTGAGACGGCTTCTAGTGCGAAGCTTTCTTCCGAGCTCGCATCACCGAGACGTATGGAACGCGCCACCGATCCCCATTCATAACAAGAGATTTGTATCCAAGCGAACAGTGAACGGTGCGAACGTAGGGTTCCCACTCTCTCTCTCTCTCCACCGTAGGTTATCCGGCTTTGGCACGCGACAAGCACAACATCGCGGGCGTCCTTACCAGAGCTTAGGTTGTCAGCAGGCTCTCAGATTATTCACCGAGAGGCGCGACGGCCATCCGGCGTGCTTAATTCCGCATTACAGCGGTTAAAGGGCTCGACGAACACCGCGTACAAAGGGAAGCCGACAATGGCGTATTCTTGTTGCGAAGTGAGAGGGGTATCGGACAGCACAATAGTGACAATAGCAAACAACTCAATAAAAACCTAAAAACAAAACGCACCAACCTTTTGTTGATAAAATGTGGTACAGAACTTTAATGGGAACTTCAATCGTTTATTCAACAAATATGAAAGCGCACCACAAAACTCACGAGCTCTCCGCACTGCGGATGGCAGCCCTTTCAGTCTATTTGAGTACTATCCATAGCCAATCCATAACGAACGCTCCGAAACGGTCTGCTGCAAGAGCTTTTCGGAGCGAAAGTGGCGCTAATAAACCTTTTTAGAACAAAAGAAATTATTAACAAAGGAGGAGTCTGAGCGGGAGTGATACCTCTGTTCTGTTGCAGCAGGCCGATTGAAAAATGTTCTCATTCAAACTGAGGTGCTGCTTTTTTACGCCTAGAAAATGCCAGCGCCGGTCTGCGTAAACTGCGCAAAGAGGAAAGCAGCTCCTAAAGGAAGAAACGCGGCACCTCGCTAATAATTCTGACGCGACGACTGGAGACGACGTGCAGGGAACATGAGCAGCGAAGTCTCAACTTCGACGAAAACGCTGAAGATTCTGATCGGCTGCACCGGTAGCGTAGCCTCCGTGAAGATACCCGTGCTGGTTCAACAGCTGATGCAGCAACGGTTCGCAGGCTATGTCGCCACGGAGCTAAAGATAGTTGCGACGGACAAGGCACTGCACTTCTTCGACCGCTCCCTCATTCCACGCTCGGTGCCGCTGCTCGTCGACGCGGACGAGTGGATGACTTGGCGAAAGATGTCCGACCCCGTGCTTCACATCGAGCTGCGGCGCTGGGCCGACATCATGGTGATCGCACCGTTGGACGCCAATACCATGGCGAAGATTGCCTGCGGTCTGTGCGACAACCTGCTCACCTGCGTGGTCAGGGCGTGGGATTTGCAGAAGCCGCTGCTGTTCTGCCCAGCCATGAACACCCACATGTGGTGTCACCCCATAACGGCCAAGCATGTTGTGACTCTGAAAGACCTCGGCTACATCGAGGTGCCGTGCGTTGATAAGAAGCTTGCGTGCGGAGACAGGGGCTACGGCGGCATGGCCGAGGTTCCGACCATTGTGAGCTACATCGTCGCTGCCGCACAAGAGGTCAAGAGCTAGCCGCACAGTGATTTGCTGCAATGCTGTTACTTTGTTACTCCTTTTGCAAACTAAAATGGTACACTGAGTGGGAATTCGAATGACGCTGTTGTGAAATTTCTTTACTCCGCCTATCAACGACATTCACAGGGTCCATTTTATGGCCACTGCTATCAGAAACGTATTGCATAACTTCACTCGTAGTACACAAATGACATGTCGTGGAAGCAAGCATCTTCTCTCGACCGCTTGGTCACACGATGATTTACGTGCTTCACGAATCTGAAGAGTCCTTCATCCCTGTAGACCAATGCGAGAGAGTTTCGAGTAGGGGTGAGGGTCAGCACCTATAAAACACAAAGAAGGCACGAAATGAATGACAATCTGTTCAGTCGTCACAAGGGGTCCAGATGCACACAAGCAACGCGCTGTTATTGGTTCACTACTGGTAGCACTGTTATCTCGTAGTGCAAGAACTCTATTTCAAATGCACGTTGTCTTCCCGCTGAGGTGAACCTTCGTGTCCGTCTATGAGTCAGAGCCCTATTCTCGACTCCGTGAATTCTTTGTGAATTTGCCCTGCTTTATGCACGCAAAATGTGAGCAATCGGTGAGGTGTGCAAATATAGCTCTGATGATATGCAGTGTAATTTGACGCACTGCTTACAAAGATCACTACCAAACCATCACACATTCCGGATAAAAGATGCAGAAACACTTGCTATGTATTCTAAAAATTAAGACTGCAGATAGGTCGGGCAAAAAGAAAAAAAAGAAACCTTAAAGTTAAAACGGACCTTTTTCCAGTAGCAATCTGCACATGCACACGCTGCCCGTCCACCATTTTGTCCGGTTGCTCCAGGCAAAATAAACACCTGGTGCATTCTCACCTCGCCGCTTGGAGATGGGCTACTACTTTCTAGGGCTGCACACTTTTATCCATGCCCGCTTTTTCGACTGTTCGTGGTGAGTTTGTACGTTCACACAAAGGAAGGAATAGCTTGAAAAGGAAAGAAAGGCTGCCCACGCAGCGAGTGCATGGCTACCAGTGTGGGAGTCAAAGAGAGAAAGAGAAGGAAAGCGGTACTTCCCCCACTGCAGGTTAGTCTTGGTAATGTGCACCTGCTTCTGTGGCTTTCATGTCAAACGGACAAAAGACGAGAGGGGGGAGAGATTGGGCGAGGAGGATGTTTTGTGCACAAGTTTTCTGACAGCGAGATCTTTCTTGCTCTGACTTTATTTCACCGTGTTGGCCGCTAGGAGGGCCAGTACTGGAAAAATGGTCCACTGGCAAGAACACCACAGGGTGATCAATTAATGTTGATCCCAGAGCGAGTGAAAGGTGTGTTAGGCTAAAGAAGATCACACAGTTTTTTTACCATATCTATCTATTCCTTTCAATTGCTTTTAGTAGCATAGCTGAGCTGTCTGCTTCAATGTTAACTTGCAAGCTTTTTGGCCTGTCACTGCCACCATGCCATCGTCTGCTGCTACGTTACAAGTTTATGGCGTGACCACAGAAAAAGATGGCTGTGACCATCGGTTGTATGACGTGGTAAGGACAGGGAAATGCTACACCTGATAATGGCAGAGCATACTGATGCCGCCGATTCACTCATTTGTCAAGCTCGATCTTGAATTCGATTATGTTGACTCACCAGCTTACTGGGAGGACTGTGGACAAATGCAATGCGTTGGGTTCTTTGTAATAGAGAAACTAGTACGGCCCTCTCGTGTTGCTGTTACGCCAAACAAACAACTGCTATGTTATTGCCAAAAGTAAAAAACAAAATACAAGACATTACATTTATGCTCCGTTATTGCTTACTTCGAAACAGTCAAAATTATTATTTTTTTCTGCTAGAAAACACTTAAAACTGCATGCGGTGTGAAACTACGCCCTTGCAAATTCATGGGGCTTTCACAGGGCCGAAAGTCGGGTGAAATTTTTTGCCCTATTTTACAGCAACGGCACCCGCCGTTCCCAAGCTGTTACGTAAACACGCGTGACATTTACGCAGGCTGAAGTTGCCATTGTATGTATACATTCCTGCCAACTGTTGATATTACGTCATGCCTTCTCAGCCAATCGTGGAGAGGGCGTGGCGTACGAGCCATACTGTTATTGAATAGCAAAAACAGGCCTACGTCGTCAAATCTGTTCAATGCTGGCCAAAAATTGTGCCCCTTCCGTAGCGAGAAAAAAAGCAAACTTTAGAAGTGGTGCCAGTAAACGCCATGAAGCGTCAAAAAGATGAATGCACACATAGCCACTTTGTCAGCTGGAAGCACGCGACCAAAACTGAAAGCCAATCAGACAAAGCTTCCCGCGAATTCACAGGGTTGAGAATAGGGCCCTCAGTTTTGTAAAAGCCTTAGTCATTCCACTGAGCATATGTGGCCACAAAACAAACAGGACAGTAGAAAACACCATTTATGCAGAATCGGAAGGGAAAAGGTTCGGGCGTGTGGGTTCAGAGCTTTGTTGTCTGCTTATTGCTGTTTATTACTGCGCTCATTTTCTGTGTGGCGATGTAGATACTGAGCATATGTGGCCACAAAACAAACAGGACAGTAGAAAACACCATTTATGTAGAATCGGAAGGGAAAAGGTTCGGGCGTGTGGGTTCAGAGCTTTGTTGTCTGCTTATTGCTGTTTATTACTGCGCTCATTTTCTGTGTGGCGATGTAGATATGGTAGGCTTCAAAAGCTAGTCATTAGTTCCAATGGTGGTGTACCCACTGTACGCCGAGTACATCACCTGAGTACACTGGGATGTATACTGGGTACATCACCCGGTACGAGCACACTACCCACAGGGCACATTGCCCAGGCCTAAGTGCGCACATAACCCTTTTGCACTCACTCACGTACCGGTACATTTTCGCATTTCCCCTCTACAGTGTTACTGACGTACCGGTATGTTCACCACTGCGCGTTCGAAAATCCACGCCATAGCGCAAAGTGGGCGCGCCTGGACTATTAGCGCCATCTGTCGAATCTTTCTAGTAGCTCATATTTTCACTCGCTAGCTCTTGGCTAGTGTACATTGAAGAGTACAGAGCGACTGCGTCCACCCTTCGTTGCTGGGGGGCTTGGTCGGTCACTCCGGGCACTGTACTCTGTCGGGATGAGTGACCATGCGGCAGCGTGAGATGACAGGTGCAAAGGTTGTTGTGCCATCCGCAACAGGTTTCTAGGTTTTTTTTTTTTATTATTCTGTTCCCACGTTTGCTACGGCGCGCCAGGTTATCCCAGTGCGCCGTTGCCTCTCCAATAGACCGACACTTGACTCAATCGCGGCTTTCACTCGCTCATTTCTGTGTGTTTTGCGGGTTGCTGAAAGTGCTCCCTCCATGCATGCGGTTACTTTCGGACGGCTGATTGTGCGGGGCCTTCGAGTGCGGACAGGAGCGATGGTTCTTCGATTCCGATTCGAATACGAGCTGAGCTCGGATTCTCCTTCTGAGAGTTTCTCATCCGAGGAAGGGGTGCGAGTTCCACAGTGTCAGATTCTGATGTTGAAACGGTGGGGTCGTCATCCCGGAAGCATGCATGGAAAACTGAAAGTATCTGGAAGAAATGCAACTTCCCACCCACGCTATTTCCTTTCGACGCGTTACGTTCCGGACGCTACCATAGTCAAATAAATCATTATGTTCCTTCCCTCATTATTCGGAAACCAAGCTGACACAGGGGTGCATCATGGCCAGAAACACCTGACAGTGAAAGAATAAAGTGTTGTTGTTCCTCTGTTAATGCTGCATACCCACATACCCAATCAGGGGATTGGCCAGCATCAGTGGTTGGAGAGAAGGAAAAAAAAAAAAAAGGAAGTGGAACTCACTTCCTCCTCAACACCCTTTGCGATGTATGTTGTGAAGCCTCCATATTCATCTTCCCAATCTGAAAGAAAAAAAAAAATAATGTAAAAGGAAAGGCATCACTGAACAGACAGGAAGGTAGCTGCACAATCAAGTACTCTATGCGACTGGTAGCTACAATTTCACCTTTCAAAAGCAACTGTCTGAAACTTGCTGTGTCTTTCCCCTTTAATTCTCACATGTTCCCTGCACAAAATAACTACCGCTGCAAGCTGGCAGAGAGCCAGCTTCATTCAGCACCTGTGTAGGATATCGAGCCCCAGTCTGATCGAGCCCGAGAAACAAAAAGCATGTAAAGCAGCGACCCTCATACGCTGCAAAAATTCAGCATACAAAATTTCCTCTCAAGCGAGACAAAGTTTTTTGCAAGAATGCTGACAAAAGCACTCTCCAATATTACTGTCACTGAATAAATCTTTCGGGCTAGAAGGATAAGCTTTTGCTTTGTATTTTTTGTGGCCCAGAAACTATTGGCGTCACCAAGAAACTTAGCCCAGTGTTTGACGGAATACTATCGGGTCAGGTAAGAGCATGTTTGCAATGGTGAAACAGAGGTCACTGACCAAGTCAAAAAAGCAGTTTGACATTTCGGTACCCCTACGGCTACCTTGTTCATGTAGGGTTGCCACCTGCCCGGTGTTGGACCAGCCCGACCGTTTTTTTTTTTTTTTTTAAACAACAGGCCGATTGCCGGTCCATACTTGAAACCAGCCGTCATTGGCCGGTTTTTTGGCCCTCGTGCCGTCATTATGTCCGTTTTGGCACTTTATAAGCGTCAATTCAACAACTAAGACGACAAATATGTGTCGACAAGCTGCACAAAGACATGCGAGCAGAGAAAATACATGGGCGAGCGCACTGCCTGAGATGGAGGGGGACCTAAGGGAGGAACAAAACAACAAAATGCTGCTGCCGCGGTCAGCAATTGCGATTACTTTGCACTGAAGCACATACAGAGCAATAACCAAGCTCTCAATCCCTTTCAGTACAAATGTTACGTTGATTTCTCTCTAAGAAAATGCTACAATAAATGGCACTGCATGTCCAAAAGATGACGTCTTTTTTTCAACACAAATTAAACATTCTATGTACCATGCCCCTCCCCCCTTCTTCCCGAAGGGCTGTTTTTTTTTTTTTTTTTTGTTTCGGGGAAAGGTGGCAACCCTATGTTCATGGGTGCCTTGTTCACAAGCTTTCATATAATTGAAATGTCAAACTGCATTTTTGATTTGGTCAGTGAGCTCCGGTTCATCGTTGCAAAACACCTCAAAACTTTTAAGAGTGCCTATACTTTACAGGTGGTAGGCACACAATGCTTGATGGCCAAATGCACAGGCCTTACCCTTGCAGTTGAGGTAGAGGACTGCTTCGAGTGCACACTCTTCCGACCGCAGGTCATGGTCGTAAGCCAGCGTGTACGTCCCGTGGCTCCATTTATGGACCGCCTGGGTGCAGCGGGGCCCGTCGGAGCTCTTTGCTGTGGGCCGGTCGGAAGCCTGGCTGCCGCCGGCCTCATCTTCCGAGCTCGAGCCCTCGGCCAGCTCGTGGAGCTTGAGCCCCGTCAGGTTGGACAACACCAGGAACATGGCCTCAGACCCAAACACCCGCAGGCATTCTTCCACTATGGGGGGCATCGGGGTCGGCTGTTCCAGCGTCCACCTGGCCGAGGGAAGCACGCCAGATGCGATAAGAGAGCGATATTCCGTTCCAAGAGAGGTACAGCCGTTGTCAAAATTTTGTCGGCCGCGGCCACCGTGGCCGCAGCAGGTGTGTGGCCAAGCGGGGGCGCTGCGGTTGCCGCTGTCGGCTGGTTGCGCGGCTAAAGAGAGCCAGCGGAACTTCGGGGGCGGTATTCTCGTATTTGTCCATTATGAAAGCATCCATTTAATTCTGACGTACTTTCAGTTGTAGGCGGGCTTTGGGTTGACTTTTACACAACTGTTCTTGTAAACACATTTTAAACGGAGAAATTTATTTTATTACAATTTTTTACTGTGTGTTTATTGCTCCGCCAGCGAAATCGTCTGCTCCTAATAATCTGCTCCGAGAAGCGGCCGCTCATGGCTCCGCCGTGCTTGCATGGTGTCACATCCGGTGTTCACTTTTAGCCACGGCTAGCTCAAAACGAACACTTTCGAAACGGACACAAAACGGACAAAACATGAGAATACCGCCCCTGTTCTTGCTTTCGTGGCTGGCGCAACAAATGCGGTGCGAAGTGCCTGTGCTAAAGCGAAGCGCCTGCTCTGAGAAAGTGGCCGTGCATTGCCCTTACCGTGTCAGCCATACTACGAAAGCAAGAGCAAAAGCTCCCCTCACTCTCTTTGGTAGCACAATAAGCCTACAGCTGCAACCGCATCACCCTTGCTTGGCCGCGCACTTGCTCCGGAAAGGGTAGCCACGACCTACAAAACTTTGACAAAGACTGTACCTTTGGTGAAATGCAGAACGTTAATAAACACGCTCATAAGCAGCGCCTCGCCCCTAAACTGACCAAGAAGATACCAAACGACCCTTCTTTATGAAAAGAATGTGTAGAATTGCACTAAGAGTACATTTTACAGTAAAATGAAACAAAAAAAGATCACGGGTCTTGGGAAAAAAAAAAAATTAACATTGCTGGGGCTCGAACCCAGGCCGTTTAATCTGAAAGCCACGATTCTACCCCTAGGCTACGAAGGCCAAACAGCGGAGTCCTTCTAGCAGTTATTCGAAAGACATGTTCCAGGAGAACCAGTAGACGGTGCTGGTTCACTTGTACCTATCTGAGATAGGAATGTTGCAATAAGAAAATCTGGGTCGAAAGAACGGATGCAGATGATGAAGGCGATGATGATAGTGATTAGAAGGAGAACGAAACAACGCATCTGGTTGGACAGCAACGTGCACGCACCTATGGTTGCGAGGACCACACTGGCTCCAAAGCACTTCAGGGCCCGTCAGTGCCTCCTCCAAGGCTTTGCACTTGTCTGGCTGAAAGTGGCAAGCAGTGAACATTTTATTCCCTAACAGCGCTTCAAAGCATAACTTAAAACGCGCAAAAGCCCTTGAATACAACATCGCGGTTACATTCATGAAACAGGTGCAGAGAATGAAATTCAGGAATGTCTTCTAACGAGGCTGCGAAAATGAAGCCAGGATTCTTCTCCACTGTGTTTATTGCCTATCAAGGCAGATGAGTCTGCAGGGCAATATGTTGAAACACACGTGCGCAAAGGGAGACTACCGTAGATGCTTACAAAAAAAGAAAAAACAACAACACCAAACAAATGTACCGTTGTACTCCTAGAAGCAATTTAATATTTCAACCAGTGACAGAATTGGAGGGGGGTGTTTCCGCTTCCCCTTCCCCTCGGCTGTTCTCTTGGGTGTCAGCACCCGCACCTCGAACGAATGTTTGGAGGAATCAATCTGGAGGTGCCTCTGGTTGAAATTCACCCAACTGAAAAACATGCCTGCTCACTTCTGTGTTGAAATACAAACGTTTCATATCTAACACCCAGGCCAGATGCATACAACCTGCTCTAATTCCACACTTTCGTTAATTTATCCAACTGCCACATTACTTGATTAGAGATTAATTATCACCACCTTTCTAAGTTCTCCCACAAAACATGCAGCTCAAACTACATGGTACCAAGATGAGAACTGTGATGTCCAGGCCAACCAGAAACTAGGGAAGGACCTCCTAGCTTCAGCTGACGATTCCGCAAGTAATGGGAACCTGACCTTTGTCCTTAAGCTAGTTCTAAAGATGATAAAATGGTTAAAAACAAGAACGTCTCTTCTTTTTCATTGACCTGGCCTCTAACGTGTACAAGGTCATTCTGCTGCGACTGCCAGTGCCACAAAGTGACAGAGCACAGGAAGATGGCCCTCGACTCTCTTCTCTACTAGTACGTTCAAGAAGCCGGCATAGAGGACCACACTTAGTCCAAACACTCACCCCTGCCCCCTTTTCCATCTCCCCTCCCCCACCTCCCCTTACAGCAGTGACTAAGTTCAATAAATGCATATCACAACAACACATTCTCCGTGTACGGCCAACATCCAATGCCGGGAGCGGAATTTAACGCACCCTGAGGAAGTCGTCGAGGTGGATCTCCGAATCATCCTGGAACTGACTCTGGATCTGAACGACGATGCTGTCCGCCAGGTAGGTGGGGTTGATCCAGGACCTGAACAGCTGCTCCTGTGGGCGAACCATCATCATCATAATCATCATCATCATCAACAACTGCTGGATAAACACTCCACCTAACTAGTGGAAACTTGAAAATACTAGTGTTGCGTCTGCAGAGCTGTGGATGGCTGCCGATGATTTATTAAAGCTCAAGAGAAAGGAACAGAGGCAGTAGCTCGGGCGTACGCTACGTGGAGACTCAGCACCAAGAAGCATTTGATCAACATAGGAAATTGCTTCTCAGGAACACCGTACTAGCCCACTACGACGAACAGAAGGAGCTTCTTGTCTCATGCGACGCTTCGCCATACGCCAAAGGAGCGGTACTGCCTCAACGTGATGGCCAAAATAGAGAGGCACCAATCATTTTTGCATGTAGAACACTAGGGCCGGCAGAACGAAATTATGCTCAGTTGGACAGAGAAGGCCTTGCTGTAGTGTTTGCAGCTCACAAGTTCCACAAATACATTGCAGGAAGAAAGGTAACTTTCGTCACGGATCATCAACCGCTGCTCCCATACTGGGACCAGGGAAACCAACGGCTTAAAGGGGTCCTGAAATACCTTCCACCGATGCGTAGATGTACATGTAACCAAATAAAGCAATGTATTAGCAATCTCCTCCCGCAAAAATTTTGTTGAAGCGATGAGTATTAGCTGAGAAATCGTAAATCAAAAACCACGCATTATCGTCGCGCCGCGTTTCCTCCTCCTTTCAACTTACTCTCCGCTGTTGACAGCGAGCGAGCCTTCCCTCCCATGATGCTGCGCTCCTCCGCGGTGACGTACTTCTGCTATTGCGCTGCTCACACAGCCGTCTGCTACGGGCAAGCTTTGTTGACACCATGAATCCCGCACTCCGTTCAAGGCTTGAAAAGCGAACGAAAAATCTGGTCCCATGTGTGCGGCGGCCTGGCCTTGCCCTTTCGCGGTGTATACGTTGCTGCAGAACTTTGCTATCGGCGGCACGCGACTTTTTATCGGCGGCGAACTCGCAGCCGCACGGGGAGGATCCTGCGCTCGCTCCCTTGGATGCACAGCGCACTGTTTATCCAAAAAGCGGCGTATCAGATGTGGCACTGCTGGTGCCGGGTCTTATTTTGTGGCGGTGGTAATTCCTGCCGGCGGCATGTGAAGAAGACATTTTAAACCGATACAGAACCCATGCACAAAACGCCAGTTCAGCTTGGGGCGACGCGTGGTGGAGAGCGGCAACGTTGGCAAAACATGCTCTGCCGCGGCTCTGAGCTTTCTAGCGCTGGAGTGAGCACCATTTCTTTGACAATATCAAACATCGGTTGCCCTGGCAACAAGGCACAAACCGCTCTGGAAGTCAGTTACGGTTCGTTATCCCGGTTCAGCTTGGGGCCCCACCTCGCGGCATATGGGCACTGCAGGCATACTACTCACTCCCATTTGGAAGTGCGAGATGCGTTTGGCATTACAGGAGGCGATGGTGTGTGTGTTGTGGACGCCTTTGTTTCGCGAAGATATGCGACGTTGTGCTTCTGCGGGTGGATAGTGCTTCCCATGGTCTGGATTATCTTTCTCAAGCGGCGTACAACTCAACCTCGCATGGGGTATGTGCAGTGTGCGTGGCTAGAAGCCATCTCAGCTTGTGCGCCAGAGTTAAGTGACTTGCTGTTCGTCCCCGCAAACCGCGCGCGAGGTGAGTGCCGAATTTACGAGGGGCAGGAGGAGGCAACCCATCGTCTGTCAATCGCGGTTCGGACTTGCAACGCATGTTGTGACGTTGTGTTCGTTCGAAACGCATCTCTGGATTGTTTGGAAGTTGAATAAAATGTATGCGTCAAACCCGGGCATTCGGCTCAGGGCGTTCTCTGCGATTGCAAGAAAGAAGTTCCACGGGGCTTCAACGCTTTCTTTATGGAACGTACTCAAGTAAGAGAATATCCATGTCGTGTTATGGCCCTGTTGCATTCAATACAAACGGTTAAGCGTTTGTTTACACTTGTTTCGTTTGTCGTAAAATGTCCAAGCACTCCGGCACTCCGCTGGCAGATCAGCCGGCGAGCCGACGCTGAGCAGACGACTCATCTCTTTGCCGGAAGTGCGGGAAAAAGCCGCCCAATAGCAGGATGTCTAGCTCATGACGAACATCTGGGAATTGATGACGTAGACATGTGAAGATGGCGGCGTCCAAAAACACGAAGGGAAGGGTGAGAAAAAAGCGACAAACTTTGCAACAAAAGTGTGAGCTTTCCGCTGCGCGTAAAAGAGTAATACTTGGCACAGATAATGTTGACGACCCAATCTAACGATTGCGCTAGTCAATTTAGTGTGCTCAAAACGCCTTTCAGGGCCCCTTTAAGTCCTCTCACCACGCATGGCCAGAAGGCGCATCAGGTTATCGGCATATGGCTGCGATATTGTGTACAGGCATGGCAAGAACAACCAGAACGCAGACGCGTTGAGCCGACTACCCCTGCCAGAACGCATCGACGAATCATGGCCACCAGGCGACCTGCTGTTGTTCGAAGCGGTGTTGCGACCTCCGTTTACTGCTACAGAGATAGGCCGTCTGATGCAGCAAGGCAACACCTCGTGAAAGCTGTACAAATCAGTGTCAGTGCAGGATGGCACAGTGGAAAAACTCATTAGAGATGAGTTCGTTCCTGACCAACGAAGAGTGGCCGCACTGGCATCTCATCGTGAGTGTCTCGGATCACAAGTGATCATACCAAGCTCGGCACGATCTCAGGTTCTGGCACTTCTGCATGCTGGTCATTGAGGCATGGTAGCCATGAAGGAGTGTGCAGGGAGCTTCGTATGGTGGCCCAGAATTGACAAGATGATTGAAGAAACGCTGAGACAATGCTCTGAATGCCAATCAACGCAGAAGAGCCCACCAAAAGCTCCCATTCCCGCGTAGGACCGTCTCCAGACACCATGGCACGCCCTGCATGTTGACTTCGTGGGAACACTACTTGGGCGCACCTACTTGGTTGTTGTGGACGCGTACACCAAGTGGGTGGAAGTCCGTCACCAAGACAACATCCGCAGTTGTCCCTGACGTACTCCGGAGTATCTTCACTACATTCGGCATTCCACGAAAAGTCGTCTTGAACAACGAAAAAGCCTTTATTTCAAGCAAGATAAAGCAGTTCAATGCATCGAATGGCGTACAGGCTACGACGTCACCAGCATATCACCCTGCAACAAGCGGGCAAGCAGAACGATACATGGCTGAACTGAAGTGAGCACTCTTCATGGATAAACACTGCTCCATACAGTGCCGACTTGCAAGATTCCCGTATCAACAGCACACGACGGTGCACACAGATACAGGAATGACACCTGTGAGCGCGATGTTTGGCCGTGAACTTTTATGTCCCCTCGATCTGTTCAAGTCAGAGAAGGAAACACAGACCTCTGATAACCAGCAGACACTTAAACAATTGCGTCGTTTCGCAGAAGAGGAAAGGGTGCTTATACGGCAGTTCTTGAGAAAGCCACAGTTGCATAGAAGGCAAACTTCTGCGCTGTGTCGGACCCCGATCCTGGCTGGTACAAAGCACCGTTGAAAAGGTTTGTAGCCATCTCAACCACATCAGGAAAGTGAGCCAGAGCAGGACACCAATGGGCTGGAACACAGCAGACGATTTCGCTGACATTACGCGAGAGATGGCGTCAAGTTCTGCTGTTCCGCTGCTTCCGGACTCGCTGCATACTAAGACACTTCCTTCCAACCATCGACCTCGATGTCTCAAGAAAAAACCACCCAACAAGTGCGACCACCTGAGTCTAGGCGGCCTCCAAACCGCTATGGATACTTCATTTCAAGTTGTTTCATCGAAAGGGGGAAAAATTAATATGTCGCCAAAAGACGACAATGATGATGTGCGCGTGAAAAAAGCACTGGCTGTGTGGCACGAGTGCGCCTCACGCGTCGAATGCTGGCCACTGCTCTCTCCGACACCCGAGCCACTGCCCATGTTCCTATCTCTTGAGCTTTAATAAATCATCGGCAGCCATCCACGGCTCTGCAGACGCAACAAATAGAAAGACGGGGCAGAGCGGGAGAATGAAGCTACAAACGCACTCTAGTCCCATTTAGGCTCAAAAACTCCCACCTCCCCTCGCGGGAACCCCTGTGTAGATGCGACGCATAGGCGGAGCGGCGAAGGGACCGCGTTTTAGAGCGCGCATAACGTTGAGGGGACTGCGTAAGCCGGTCCCAGTCGATGACGACGTTGGTGTACTTGTAAAGCGGCGTGAACTCTAGGTGTTTGAGACAAGCGTGGATGTTGCTTCGCCGGAGAACGGCACACCGGTTATATGCGCAGCGCGCCCGAAGGAGAGGAAACCGCGGAAGAGAGAGCACTGCACATGCGCCGGCCCCAGCGCGTCTGCCGCGGCTATGACGCAACATGCCGCGGCTATGACGCAACACAATCCAACACAATCCACTTTAATCCA
Source organism: Haemaphysalis longicornis (assembly GCF_048455015.1). Classification (NCBI taxonomy): domain Eukaryota; kingdom Metazoa; phylum Arthropoda; class Arachnida; order Ixodida; family Ixodidae; genus Haemaphysalis; species Haemaphysalis longicornis. The sequence continues at coordinate 31,010 of NW_027526312.1, forward strand.
ATCCAAGCCAATCCAATCCAATGCCCCTCGCGAGAGAGTGTTCGCTATCGGAGAGGAGAGGGGGTGAGCGGCGGAGAGCGCAGCTGCCGCGGCGAGGAGAATGGGGGAGGGGTGGACAACGCCGACAACGACGACGACGCCAGAGGGACAAGGCGAGTGAATCAGATGCTCTGCATCTAAAAGGCACAATGGGCATGTTCCAACATTGGAACATTTGTTGATGAACACCCCCAACATCGCTACCCATGCACAACTGCCACAACTAGAAGAGTGGTGGTTGCAGTTCTATGCTGAAGCTGCCTTAGCAAAGCAAGCGTCAAGTAAAAGGAAAAGGCACGTTCTCCCTCCCATCAGCAAATTATGAACAAAATAAGAATTACCCATCACGAGGAGACCTAAGCACATCATAAAAACAAACTTTTCTGTGCAACCATAATGACAGCACCAGTTTTTTCTGGTCAGGGGCTAAGGAAGAGTGCACAAGGATATGTCATGCAACCACACGCCACGGTGGCTCAGTGGCTAAGGCTGCTGAGCACAAGGTTGCGGGTACGATTCCCGGCCGCAGCGGCCGCTTTCCTGATGGAGGCAAAAAGCAACAACGCCCATGTGTACGAGATTTTGGGGCACGAGATCCCCAGAGGGTCAAAATTAATCCGGAGCCCTCCACTACGGCGCACCTCATCGCCTGCATTGCGTCAGCATGTTAAAGGAGCCATGAAGAGAAAATGCAAGTTTGTTTTATTCCAAAGATTTCGTGTTTTATAGTGCCTCCGGCACTTGTGCGGATACAAACGATGCTTTATTCACTGAGAAATTATTTTTTAGGTAAAAATTTTGATTTTCCCGCTAAATCATGTTTTCTTGGTCTGCAATGACATCACGGGAACCGACCGCTCTGCAGCCTAGGATGCCTTTATTCACGCGTCCGCCGTATAGGGTGGAGACACGTATACGCTCTGCCATTTTGGGTCACTCGCTCGCCGCCGAAGCAAGTCATTGTGTCAAAACCGTGCTAAAATTATTGCCGCAACGCTGTTTACTGGCGAAGTTTGGATCATAATATCTGTTTCGCGTTGCTAGGTCTCGTAGGAAACGAAAAGAACAACGAGTTGAGCATGTTGGCCCAATTGCAGCGGCACGGGACCGTTTAAAGGGTGTCTCCACCCTGTACAGCGGTGCTGGTACGTTCCCACGTTTCTTTACGTTACCTGAACCTAGATGGCGCCACCATACCGTGGCAAGCCTTTGGTTTGTTTTTGACCGTATTTACACCTGGTTTGTTTTTGTTCTGGGACAAAATAATCGTTCCCTGAAACAGTGCTCGCTTGACAAATATGGTCACGTAAGACACTGCTGCTTGCGTCAATCGGTCAGTGTCGTCTGAGACAACCCCAAGCCCCGTAGTGCTGTGCAGCTAAACCAAGCATGTTGTGCGCAGTACGAACAGCAGTACGCATCAGTACTTCTATGTTTACATGTGATTTCGTAACTTCCACTGTTTGTCCCATCATTCTTATTGCTTTGTAAAGAATGCGCCCTAAATTTAAGCGCAAATCGCTCGTTCGGCTAGCTTCTAAGCTCTACCTAATTTGCGTCTGCTTGTGCCGGCCTCCCCCAATCGCAGAGCTGGCTCGAATGACATCATAGGTTCTGTTGCGGAAAATGAGCTGGTGGGTCGCATGGCCATTCCCTTTTTTTCTAATTATGTAGCTTATTTGAGCGAAGTTTACGTTAAAAGTGGTGTCAGTATAATTCTAACAAGGCAATCTTTTGAATGAACCAAACTTGTGTTTTCTCTTCATGGCTCCTTTAAACCCTACAATCAATCAATCACTATGTCATGCAGCCTGCCCATCTGTTAGAGATACCATATATTCCTAGATGGCCACTGCCTGCTTACTGTCGAGTTAGCTAGCTTAGCAGGACGCTTGGAAGAAACAGCTCGTGGTTGGCACTTGCCTCGACACTGCAGCAGGGCAGGCGTTCCGGCAGAGGCTCTATATACGGCTCCGGCCGCTTGATGGGTGGCCCATGGAACCACCCGCCCACAGAAAGCCGAACCTTGTCTTCCGACAGCACCTCTGCCACCTGGTGGAAGGACACCGGACTCACCTCGAAGAACGCAAAGCCGTTGCACCTGCATCGGGACAAAGCAAGGGGAAAAAATTTCAAGGGATGACCGCACTGAAACTGGCTATATGACTGGTTGAAACTATTGAATAACCACAAATGACTGAATGAAATTATTTATTATGCTAAGAGGTCTGTCTTGATGTTGTTTAAAAACAAATGAGTAACTTCAAATCATGCACTGGTTTTTAATGGATTGGATTGCACTGGATTTTACTGGATTGCATTGCACTGAATTAGATTTTGGCCCGCAGGCTAAAATAGAAAGATAAGGTGAAAAACAGAACAGGCAAAACGGACCACTGTGCAGGCAAGGCATTCCTAGAAATCCATGGAATGAGAGCAGTGGCTAGGAAAATACCTTTTGCACAACAATACCTTGGCTAACAATGTGTTTCACGACCCATATGCTTTTTCCTCAGCAGGCACTGGCCACAGCAGCACGAATGAGAGGAGAAAAGTGTAAGAAACTGTCCCGTATTCAACATACCTTGGCACTAAAGAATGAATGATGTCTCTCGGCTGACCATTGCTGTCCACGTCAAACAAGTCCAGCGTCCCACCGTCTTCAAGCATCCAACCATGTGTCAAGTACAGGATGAACGCTATCCGTCGCCCTTCCAGTTCGTCGTCGTGACACAGTAGCACGTCTGCAGGTGTGCAAAGTGAGGTGACGAAAAGGAGTAACGTACTAGAACCACCCAGCAAGAACAGTTTTAGGTGAAACTGCCATCGGTGCACTGTGGTTAGAAGGAGATCGTGTGTCGAGTTGACAGATGCAGACGGATCGGCAGAGCCATGTGACACGTGTAATGCAAGCTGTTCAGTCTCTTCGTGAAAACTAGAAAACGAAATGAACCATAAAAGTTTGCAAATGACACCACAAAACTAATGTAAGGGTTCTGCCAGGGATTACCAAAATATGCTTTGAGGAAAGACAAATTCTAAGCAAAAGATAAGGAATAGACAAAAAATGGGGGAAGCAAGTATGCATTTCAGAGCCCTAGTCAAATGTCACCCTTATAATCATTAATGTCCTTTCAACAACATGGCTCATACACACAGTGCATGCAGCAGCTTCTTAATTAGTTCAAACTGCTAAGGGCCATGCATTTCTGTCTCAATAATCAGATATTCATTCAAACAATGCACAGTAAAATTGGATAAGATCGTTTGGATTTAGCTTATTCTTCCCCATATCATTAGCCCTGCAGGCCATATAAGCACTAGGCCATGACATATAGATCAAAGCTATGATGGCTTTAAAGCCAGGCCATTATTCCCACCCAACTGAATTTCGTCAATAGCAGCCGGTTTATTTTTCCGTGCGGGGTATGTTTTGTAACTATCTTGCGGAGTTAAAGTTGAAAGGAACCATGGACGAACCAATCGACCTAGTTTGAGTAAATAGCGCGGCAGCTGATTGATTTGATTTGATTGATTGCAAGGTTAAACGTGCCGATGCAATTCAGGTGATGAGGCACGCCGTAGTGGAGGGTTCCGGATTAATTTTGACCACCTTGGGATCTTTAACGTGCGCTGAAATCTTGTACACAAGGGCGTTTTTGTCTTTCGCCTCCACCAGAAAAGCGGCCGCCGCGGCCAGAAATTGAACCCGCGACCTCATGCTCAGCAGCGCAACGCCTTAGCCACTGAGCCACCGCGGCGGGTGAATAGCACGGCAGCTACAGCATAGAATGTTGCCATCACAATTGAATGCAGCCCTTCGAGGCCATCAAACCAGCATTGTAGGCCCTTTTGGAACCCAAACGCCTTCGTTCTATGACCCCACTCTTTGTTGATCTGATGAGCTTTAGTGACTGTAAAATCCGTCCTTATCCAAAAACTGTCCTGCCACAAGTGGCATAGCCAGAAATATTGTTTGGGGGGTGTTATACCCCGCCAGTTAAAAAAAAAAAAAGATAGTCTGTGCTTAAACAACACCTTATTTTAGTTTTCTGATATCTTAATTTTATTTTTACATTTAAATTTATGGAAGATTTCTGTAAAAAGCATGTGCAGAAAAAAGGCCAATGGAAGGGGGGGATGCACCACTCAGAAACTTTTGGGGGGTGTTCTGACACCGAAACACCACCCCTGGCTACACCCTTGCCTGCCACCCCAAAAAAAGAAAATACGGATCGACTGACGTTCCTACACCATTACTTTTCCTTCGACATAACTTTGCACAACCATAAGCATCAAGTCAGCTTTAGACGCTTTTCTATTTAAATTCTACAGAGGGGATGTGTTGTTTAAAGGCTGTGTCTAGCGTTCCGTCCAGACGGAACGGCAGCTGTCACTAAAGTTCTGTCCAGAGGAAACACAACTCGCGTTGAGAGCAGTCTCTCTTGATTTTTACCCAACCGGCCGAACCGCTACCGCTCACTGACTAGCCAGAATCGCTGATAATTATTAATCATTATTAATAATTACAGATGGTCGGACTAACTCTAGATCTATCCGAGTGGGTCTCTAAGCCGCCACCCGACGCCCGCTTCACAATATTTAAGTGAGAGCAGTCGGTCTTGATTTTTACCTAACCGGCCAAACCGCTTCTGCTCACTGACTAGCCAGAGTCACTGTTAATTATTAATCACTGGTAATAATTACGGATCGGGCATAACTGGCGATGGCCACGTCGGCCTTGGTCCCAGTGAGCGGGAGCGGTTCGGCCGCTTGAGTAAAAAACCAAGACCGACTGCTCTCACCATGAGAATTGTAAAGCGGGCATGAAGTTTTGCTGTTACAAAATGCTAACCACGCGGCTTCACACACACACACACACACACACACACACGCACGCACGCACAAAAAAAAAAAACGCAGTGCGAGAATCGAACCACGGACTACAACGTCCGTAATCAGCGGCAGAACCACTACACCGAATCCCAGAATGAGAAACGGCGGCTAATCGGCTGGTTTTGATTTGGCGTTCCGTCTGGACGGAACGCTAGACACTTTCTTGTCTCAAACAAATAAACAATAAAACAACAATCATCGTAATCTCACAGATTTTGCTTTTTTTTTAGCGAGAGATGGTTAAAGAATCCATGTCCTTTGCTCACCTGTATAAACGTATTTGGAAGAGGTTAGGCTGATCGTGCCGTCCAAAGGTATCCTTGTGACTTCACGAAGCCATGGCACCATCGTCTCCTGGAGACACTTTCTGGGTTTGTTTGCAAACAAGAACTTTTTTAATGCTCACGCAGAGACGAAAAAAAAAGTGACCGTGTCGCAGGAAAACTAATTCGCAAACGGCAGGCGACAACTGAAGCTTACCTGAAACCACTTATATACGGTGAGTCAAACTTGCTCAAATCATCCGACTGTAAAATGAAGGGGCAGTTTTGTTTGGAAAATGGTCTGAGCTAGTAAAAAGTATGCGGCGGCATGAAAGGCTCACCTGTGAAAACTTGTAGAGGTCGTTGTTCTTGGCATTAAATGGGATGCCAAGTAGTTCGTCCCTCAATCCATTGATGGCGCCATCGTCCGCCAACAGGTTCTGAAGAACGCAGACATTGAAGGGTTCTGTGATCATCTCAGCCACAGTGCCTAGCGAATGAAGGAGAGACCACTGCTCAGTATAACGCAATGCAAAACAGTTGGTTTGGTTTAACAATCGATGCACAAACTTTATAGACATTCAAAAATGCTCTTGGTGAAGAAAATTCGCTCAGAATACAAACTCCCTCAACTGTGTAACAGCTAGAGACCATATTCCAGGAAAAGTTCACGGGGTAATCACATGCAGCAACAGCGACACGAAGAAAGTAACTCAATGTGTGCAGTGAACAGGTAGTGTGGGTGACAGTGACAGGTGAAAAAAATCAATACACAGGCAGCCGAAAGTGACAACAGTGACGCGCTGTCGCTCGCGTTTGGCCGGCCAGAAGCAGCCTACAGTGAGTGACAGCGACGGAGGTCCCCATGACAGTGAATAGATTTTTTTGCTCATTGCTGTCGCCCACACTGTTTGCTGTATGCACTGAGTTAAGTTTTTTAAATCGCTCGTTGCTGCATGTGGTTACCCCTTAACTGTCCGTTTCAACCTTAGTGAGTGCTTACTTGCTATACAAGCATAAATTATGGGCCCCAAACCAATTTAACCACACGTTTGCTGTGTCTACACATGCCTGTTTTGGTGCTCTGGCCCAGGTCAGGCATACCCGACCCATCTTCAAATTTTCAGGCGCCAAAAAAATTGCGAACGTCACAAATATATACTCGATTTCTTCCCCGTTGGATTCTATCGTGAGAGCAACATCAGAAGAGAAAAATCTGCATCTTTTAAGTCAAAATAAGTACACGTAAATTGTTCTCGAAGTATTTATCCAAACCTGCTACACTTCCTGAACGAGTAACGATCGACTGCGGTTAAAACAGCTAGACCAGAATGCGCGCCTTTCCTGAGCTTTTATCGCTTCCTTTTCTCCTGCCCTCTCTTTATCCCCCTGAACCCCCCCCCCCCCCGCCTTCCGTGAAGGGTAGCCGTCTGTCTCCTCCCCCTCCTGATTGAGTGAGCTCAACGCCACCTAGAGAGCGTTTCAACCTTCGTTGGTGAGCTTCGGCTTTTGACACGGGAGCAATACTACCGACATCTTTCTGTGCTGTTTATGGATTTCAAGAACAAGCTGACTTGCAGGTGTTCACAGATGCCGTTTAGGCAATCAATGTGTAGAAACATGTAGGAATATCTCGGGATTACAATCGCGGATCACGCCCATTCAAACGCGTGCACATGTCATAGAACTATATATATTGACTTTTTCAGGCGCCGCACAGTCCGGAACAAAACATGGCGAAAAGATGCCTTTGGGTTACCAATGTGCGCGTACTAATACGCTTTTGAACATTGTTTTCGCACGCTTTTTTGTGTGTATGGAAGTGTTTTCAATGGCAATCAGTGGCCCCCGGGGGAACCCATTTTATTCGAACGCTCTAAGCGCAGTTCACAAGGCAGCGCTCACACCCTCAACAAATTTGCTTAGCCTACGATTGAGTTTGGTTCAGCGCAACTTTTACTTACCAATGCGACCGGCTTTTTTCAAGGCAAACGCCGATTTGACGTCACCTTTAGTTGAGCCTGCAAGAATCTCGGGGTTCACTTGCAAGCTGACGGCGTCCTTAAAGCGTTTCGACGTACTTCGGCCGCCACCGCTTCCTTTACTGGAGCGCTTCACGGGAGGAGCCATTGTCGTGCACGTAATACTAAACCCGCATCACCTAACAGAACTGGAAAACTCGCATCACCGCATTCCCCCGAACACGTGTTTACTGTTGCCTCACTGACCACACAGAACTCGGACTAGAAAACCGGAAGCTGTAGTAGTTTCAGTTTCGCAATTGGTGACGTCACTTGCTAGTTTTTTTACATTTGTCTTACCGGGTTTTTTTTACAGTACCTTGGTTAGTTTAAAAAATGAAAAGTGTTTTGAAGCGCCTGAATACTTAGCATCCAGAAGTCAGGTAAATTGTTTTGTTTTTTTCTTCGAACCTGAAACCAAAACTGAAGCAACAGCTTGAGCTATGTTCTTTTATGTTAATTTTATTAATTTATTTCAAAGAGGTATTAATTCCCGTCTTTCTGTGCCATTTAGATTGCGTTTCTTTTTTAACAGCGGGCTTGAGTTCCATTTACACCTGGCGTCGCTCGAAACTCGGCGCAGCCAAGTGGAGAGAAGGAAACTGCTTGGCCATGAAGTGTGGGGGGAAGTGACAGGGAGGCGAGGAGCCGACGAGCACGTGTGGGGAGTGCGTTACGGCCAATGTTCGGGTGGGGGGGCCATGGCAGCCGTCGCTCAAAAATCGGCGCAGCAAGTGGATCCAGGAAATGATAGGCCAAGACGTGTGAGGGGAAGTGGCGAGGAGGCAAGGGGCCGACGAGCAGGTGTAAGGAGTGCGCGTCGTGGCGTCTGCAATGGCTACCTGCTCACGTCGGCATCAAGGGAAATGAGGAGGCTGATCGCCTGGCAAAAGAAGCGCATCATCCATCCACTTCGATGAGTGAAGCAATCAGGCCCCTGGACGTCGCGCGGTACCTTAGCCGAAGGGACCTGCAAGCCATACATCCTGACTCGCGAGTTGCATCCGGCAAGCCACCGCACGTGCTTCTTTCGAGGGGCCTGACCCGAGCTGACCCTGCTCTCCTCCTTCATCTGCGAATCGGCTGTCACCGCTGCGCGGAAAGAAGTCACAGGCTTGGCATCGCCAGTTCACCCGCCTGCCCACACTGTCCTGCAATAGAGACACTCGCACATGCACTGTGTGAGTGTCCACAACATTCGCAGGCTCGATCAGCGCTTAGAGCGTCGTATGCGAAACTGGGACTGCCTTCATGCACCTCAACAAACCTAGCGTCACTAAATAAAGGCTTATTTAGTGACGCTAAACAAACCTGTTGTTCCCGGATTGCCATAAATCAAATCGCGAAAAAGCGTTCCAAGCCCTGCTGGACTTTTTAAGAGACACGGGACTCTCGGACCGGCTATGATGCCGTCAGTACTGTCCATGCTGCGCAGCTTGTGAACCGTTGTCTTATTCTCCTTTTCTACCTTTTTCGGTCCACCCTCTTTCTTTTCTATCCCCCTCCTAGACTCAGTCTTGATTGAGGTGCCCTCAACCCACGAGGCAGTTATCGGCTGAGTCAACTTTCATTTCTCTTCTAATAAAGCAACTCTCTCTCTCTCTCTGACGCAGATTTTCGGGTGGGGAGGCGCGCGTCGGGGATTGACCGACGGCGTGTGCTCGGCAGGGTCTCTGTCCGATCTCGCTCGCGCGATCGCTTTCATGTGGCTGCCTCAGCGAGCAATTGGGACAAGCGATTGCGGATCCCTGTCGCATTGCTCGCAAAAATCGCTCCATGTGGTTACTGCTTAAGAAAAGCCAAGTTAAAGCTAGTGAAGACCACCAGTTTCACCGTTTCTTCAGTCTTCGCATCTGAGTTGTGAAGGTGGCCAAAATGTTTTTAGTGGTTTCACGTAGTGCTTAAAAGATGGCAAGACAGGTGCAAACACAGTGTGTAGCGTTGTGTCCGACGGAATCCAAAACTAAAATTAAAGCTTACGTCCGTGACATATCGTTGATGCCCGTGGCAACAATCGCATCGACCACAAAGCAAGGCCACACACCTGGGAGGCGATACTTGAAATGGCAACAGTGTGCACATTAACCTTGACACAATGGGCGTTACAGGTTGCTTCGGCTATCTGGGCTGAGGCCACCCCTCCCCCCTCCCCCAACCTGAACCTATATGGTATCTCTGTTTTTTTTCTCTCTCTCTCTCTCCTTTCTCTCTCTCCCTGGCTGCATTCCCTCGTGCAGTAAACAGTATGGAAGGAAAAGACCATCAGTGGTGAACCCTTCTCTCCACTTCAGGCAGTCTGAGCTTGACAAGCTTACAGTGAAGAAGTCTTTGTGTGCTAACTTGAATAAACTGCCGGCCACATATTATGGCTGTGCGAACACTACAGTCCGACGGAACATTAACTCAATGTTTTGATTTACGTCACACATAAAATTAGTTACGTCCAATGGAACCCAAAATGAAAATTAAAGGTACGTCTGATGGAACTTTACCCAAATGCTTTCAGTTACGTCCGATGAAACCTGGAAATGAAATTTAAGTTGCGTCCGGCTTATTCCAAAGGTGTACTACATTTGAGTGCCAAGAGTGCTGCATTTCAAAAGTGTATTGGCTATGTTGCATGGCATAACTACCAGCATACACCAAAGGCAGACAAAAAACCTCAGAGTGCTGCCATGCAAATACAAACTGCTTCTTGAATACCCGCAAATTGTGTGAACCTATTAGATACAACAATAAACAGAGTACAAATATCTCCTGTTGCAACCGTACTTCACTCATAACCCCAACATACTGGTTACTTTTGAACGGTTTGTTTCGGTACTTTGTTTCATGATGGTCATGCTTGTGAAGTGTCTGCAGCTTTTAAATTTTAAAAATCACATGTTCAGCTCGTCTGTTAACTATAAAAAAAGCAATGACTCCCCATCCATCGAGTTTCTGAGCCACATTTAAAAACGAGAAGTTTAGGCTGGAAGAAAAATTGCCAGCCGAGTGCCTATTACATTCAGCTACATATTGCAAATGTTACATGGTTGGCTATTCCTTGATCCACAATGCTGTTAATTGTTTGTTCGTTTGCCTGCGCATGTCTTATTTGTGGCCCTAATTAACTGAAAGCCCAATAATTGCCGTTTAGCACCCGACTGTCCGTGCTTTAAAACTACATGTTCTTTAATAGTCGTAGCACTGGTACGTGAACCAAGGTAGCTGCGGCGCTCAATCAAGCGAGAAGAATGGGGACGCGTCAATGGAGAATGGGAGCGACATACAATTGTCCTCCAGGCCACCATTTGCATAAGGTTATCGATACTATTGAGAATTTGCACCCAGAACTCACTGTTAGAGCGAGTCAACGAATAATTTACTATTCATGCAATGGCTGCAATTTTTTGTCCGGTGCTTTGATGTGCTGGAATCCAAACTAGTTCAAAATGATGTCATTAAAAGAAAAGTGAGCATAGCGCTGTGGTGTTAAATGGCAATTGTAGGACTTTCAGTTAATTAGGACCACAAATTAGACATATGCAGGCAAATGAACAACCAATTAACAGCATTGTGGACCAAAGAATAGCCAACCATGTAACATTTTCAATATGTAGCTGAATGCAATAGGTGCTCGGCTGGCAATTTTTTCTTCCAGCCTAAAATAAACAAATGTGGCTCAGAAACTATGGATGGGGAGTCATTACTTTTTTTTTTTTATATAGTTAACTTACCAAGGATTCCATACTCACGAGCCAGGGTGAATAAATTCTTGCAGTTGAACAACGACCGAGGTGATATACATACAATGCTTACAAATTGAGATTGAAGCAAAAAAAAACGCAATTTCTTTGGTGTGTAATAATGAATCCTACACTTACCTGGCCTACTGCCTATCACATCAATCAACCAAGCAGATCGGATTCGCCCATAAAAACATTTAATTAGCACAGATATTTCACAGGGAGAGATGGGACAATTAACGGCATGCTGACCTAAAATGTCTTTAGAGCTACACAGTTCACAGAATATAGTTCTTATAGATAGTAGTCTTGCACATTCGCGGTCGTAGTTGGATTCCTAGTCGTCTCAGTAGTGCCGATGTAGACATGAATCAGGCCATGTGGACATTTGGCATCGAGAGACCAGCCGTCGCCGCCAGAAGCCAGGGGTGCGTTTCGGAACTGCTGTCAGTGCAAAGCCCGAGCGTCTCAGCCCGGTATCCCAGCTGGTCTTTGTTCCATATTCTGGAGCCGTTGATGGTGCGTTGGCGTGGATTGTAGCCTTACTCCAAAGTTGTAGCATGGAACTGATGTCTTGAAGCGCCAGATTCCGCCCAGGGTCTGACAAAGCTGGGCCCCATTCCAGGAGTGTAGCCTTACTACACATCAATGTTCGCATACTTTAAAACTTGCTCCTTCAAAGGGGGGGGGGTTGCTTATCACACCATCACGCAGTTGCCGAATTCAACCGTTACCTAGCCAGCCCTTAAACCGTCAAGATAAAAAGAAGCATGCTTGCAGAATAAAAATGACAACCCTGGCTGTGAATTTAGAAAAGAAAAAAATTAGAATGATGTGGCCTAGGAAGAGGATCGTCAGGCAGGCTGCTGTGCTGAGTGGCAGTCAATGCACACTTTTGTTCTTTTTCACAAACACAATGTGCAAAGGTAGGTTGTGTGGGGGGTGTTCACTCAAGCGGCACAAATTCCAGGGGTCCCCCAATTGGCTTTTCCAAGCTCTCCAAGTACACATAGTCCTCTGGAAAAAGAATAAAAAAAGAATTTTTTTTTGTTGCACAACAAGGACTAGAAGAACTGAAAGTTGGGTGTGTTGGTGTACGTCCATGATTGAAAAAGCACTATTCAAAAATGAAGACAAAGCAAGAGACACAAGACGAAGGGCTCGTCTCTCTTGCTTAATCTTCATTTCTGAATAACATGCGCAATTTTTAATCATCAACAAGGACTACAAAGATACACGGTCTTGCATTCTGCAACAGGCATATGGACTACAGATTCGTTACGAGAACATGATGCAATGAATGGCTTCAATCTAAAAATTTCCAGAACTTACAGGAGTGCTGACACAAAATTACAGTTGAGATAACTATGTAAAAAGCTTCCTTTGCATATAAAGATATCTCCCAGGAAGTCAACACTAACCGTTCCGTATACCATATTTTAAATCAATTTTAATCTGCATGCACAAGGAAGCTCAGAATGGATAACCTGTTGGCATCAGCACCAGCATGACGTGTTCAGTGAATCGCAACCAAGTGCGCATGTCAAGGCTACCCTCGTGTAGCCAAGGTGCTGGCTGTTGTAAGCGCACACTGCTCCACCTTGTGTATCATGTCAGTTTTAGGGATGATGTCACGCTTCTCTTGTGTGTGCGACCACGCCCAGTCCGGCTGCGGTGCGACGAGGGCAGTGACGTCAATAGTGCTGTCCTGCCATGGCGGCCGCCTTGGTGTTTGTTCCTTGGAAGCCAAAACTGACTGAATAAACGAGGCTGTAAATGATTATGTACGCTGCAGTTGACCATCTAATGTGCCATTCTATGATTGCTGGACTGGTAAGCACCCATAGCAGCGGGGAAAAAAAAAAAAAAAAAGTAACATGAAATTTTGTGTCAGTACAGTCGAACCTGGTCATATTGAAGTAGCATTGGGACAGCAACTTCGTTTGTTATAACCGATACTCAATGTTACAGCAGAGGTAAAAATCGGCTATAACAAATAGACAATCTGGCTTGTGCAAAATACTTGGTCCAAAAAGGCATTTTTTAGGCTTCCAACCCACTATAAACAAGGTAACCCTTACTCCTTGTTGCATTTCAAGCTCAATCAACCAGGACATGAGTACGTGAAATTACAACAGAACAGAGTTCACTTGAGAAAACGGGACTGCGTCTGTTTATTTGATGAAGGATGCGATCTTCGTCTGGTGGCTACTCACAGCTCTGAACAGGATGAAATTTTCCACAATGTCCACAAACAAAAGGCCCTTTATACTACTGCAGTTTCGGATGCAGAGGGTTTTTCCAAGTAGCTGCTCAGCCTCCTGGTAAAATAGTTCTTCGTTATATCTGATATCACAGGCGGCCCTCACGGTTTTAGCTTCGTTATAAAAGAATAAGTGTCACTGAAATAAAGCGTGATCAACCAAAGATCGCATTTAGTTTTCTACAGCCGATAATTCGCTATATCAGTGTTCGTTATAACGCGGTTCAACTGTACTCCTTTAAGTCTGTCCGCTTGCTTTGAAAGCGAAAGCCTCTCAATTATCAAAGACTTGTGTACTCCTACATCATGTTTGCATTCCTTTGCTTTTGTTTCGTCGTACCACGCCAATTATTCCGCCAGGCAGACCAGCCACAACGCACACGGCAGCTTCGATCCCCACAGCCACAGCTCTCCTCTGCGCGCACCTGTTCTAGTCCTCTGCCACCGCGTTCACCTGTCAGGAGGCACGCACTTGGCACCTACTCTGGTGACCTGTGTTCACATCTCACATGAACCCAAATGCGATTTTATTAGATGCAAAGCATCTCATCAACCCTCTGTCATCCGGCGTCCGCACCTCTCCTCTCCACAACAGCTGTGATAACGCCGCTCTCTCTCCCCTCCTCTCCACACCACCAGTGCATTAGGGCGCGCTCCTCCTCCTCTCCCCTCTGCACACCAGCTGTCCAATCACGCGCGTGCGCGCTACTCCTCCTCCTCTCCACTCCCTCTGCTCTGCAAATAAACCCGTCCGCGCTCCGCTCAGTTGCTTCTTCGGTACTGCGCTGTCCGATGACTGCAAATGGACGCCAACGATTCCGTCAGCGAACTGGCTGGCACACCAACTAGCGCCAGCTGGCACACTGTCAGAACCGCGAGCACCTCCGAAGACAAGGCTGCACAGAGGAGAGCTCGCGACGCCGCAAAACGTTCCGCACTACTCGATAAATAAAGAAGACATTTAATACGCTACTACACGTGTCTTTAACAACCAATTAACACTACTACTCCACGGCTTTGCATCCCCTCAGGGTTCCCACGTGGGAAGATGGTGTAATTTTTTTTATTAAAGCAAAAGCTTTCTTGGTGTTCTGTCAGAAAACTAATGCTAAACACTAATTTCCCCATTGACCAGTTGGTCAGCTGAAAAGCTCCGATAAGGTCTCTGGACACACAATGTGTGCGTGGAACCGGGCTTCCGTTGTGTTAGAACGGTTACTTGCAAATCGCGAAAAAGGAATGATTCTAGATGAGACAGAGCGCGGATAGATCATGAAAGAGTGCAATTGTATGCCTTTATCTCATAGTTGCCACATATCGGCATACACATTTAGACGTGTTTACTTAGTGCACAAAAAAATGGCTGACAATTGCCATATTTTTGAGATTCTGAGCACCCCCTTTTTTTGCAAGATCGCAATGCCCAAAGTGCTTAGATTCGAAAAGCCTAAATTTGCATTTCGTGCTTCTCTCAACTTTCTTTGGGAAGGTACGATAGATTTTTTTTCTCTTCACAGCGACAGCTATTTCAGTGCCATTTATGTCGATGCTGATGATGGCACTTATTTTTCGCGTTTGAAGACACATCTAAGGCTTTTGACTGAAGTGCTGCGCGTGTTGAGAGGTAGAACAGGCAGTGCGGTGCAAAGTAGTGGCAATGCGGGTGTGAACAGGGGAGAACGAAAGGTTGTTGCATTTGTAGGGAACAGCGAACCCCAGTGGGGTCTGCGATGAAAAAGAGCCAACAGCGCCAGAAGAACGTCTGTGCTTGGCATGGTGCATCCCATTAGTTTGCACCCCCCTCAGGCACATGCAAACCACAGGCCCCGAAACAGGGACATGTCTGTGGTAAACTAAGTGCACGATAAGCATCGAGTAAGACCTATACCATCTGCAAGCTATGAATCCCGTGGAAAATCTTAGAAAGTCGCACTGACCTAACCAATAATGGGTCCTACTCACGGAGCAAAAATAAGACAGGAGGGGAAATGAGGCTTTCTAGCGCGGCCAGATAATGTCACAAGCGATCTTTTTAGGCTAAGCTAGCGGCATCTGCCGCGGGTGAAGAAACTGCAGGACCACCGCGATTGGCATTTCACTGCGCAGTTACAAAATGAATTGCGGCCGCTATCATTTGGTCCATCAGGTGCCGCTACCCTCTCCTTCGCCGCCGCAGCTATGAAGCTTTGCAGTCAGCCTTGGTTTCCGTTGTGAAATTATCTGGTTAGCTCACCCGCGCTTGCTGCAATGGACTGTTTCACCTCCTATATATTCTTGCTCCATGGTCCTACTCATCAAGTGCTACCCTATCTCTTGCACGGGCAAACAATAGTGCGCCGCGCACAAGCGGGGTCACTGGCGCACCCAGCTTTATTGAACAAGATGTTCCCGGCAGAACACGACCCCATCTGCCCGTTCTGCAAAAAAGACGCAAGGGACCCTGCCGCACATACTGGCGGAGTGTACTGAGCTCAAGAATCCCCTATCTTCCCTCCCCCTTCCCCCCCTACCCGAGCGATGGGAGATCTTGATGTCCAGCCCCGACCTGTCGACGCAGCAAGAGCTCGCGTCCAGGGGCCAGGAGCTATTGGACTCATATGGGACTCGTGAATAGGGTTCCACCCCGTACGACGCCTGCGAGCGTCACCTGAAATGGGCCCAGCGAAAGTTGTTTCTCTCTCTCCCCCCCTAGTTACTCATTGTCTGACACTGGATAACGATGTGTCCAGATGAAACATTTCTCATCTGCTTGCAGCCAATATTCTGAACATGCCTTTCAAAAAGGACGTCCTCACTTGTGGAGTTTCATTTATCCACGTTTAACGATTCTGCTTACAGAGCTAACCGAAACAACACTAAACATTGCTGGGCCTTGTTTTATTTCATGCTTCCAGATTTGCAGTAGCCAAAGAGCCCACTGCTTACTAAGCAATGCAAGTAGGAGGAGTGTAATGGATGAATGGTGACTGCTTACACGGCGAGGCCACCGTATTTTCAAAACGGAAGCTTACCCATCATAAGGCAGTCAGCAATGGTCGGGACGATGGGCAGCGCAAATTCTGGAGGCGTGGATGGGGTAGCGGGAGCTGCCTCGTGCTTCTGGTGCCAGGCGACACCACAAACGTCCCTTAGGATGGCCAGGTGCTTGTCGTCGAGCTTGAACTCGTCGGGGATGTCAAAGAGGTTCTCTGAACATGGCGGGGGGGAAATTGAAAGAAACGACAGCCAATGACCTAATGGAACAAGGCCAACTAAGGGGAAAGAGCACCAAAAGGTAAAAAGCAACCGCTCACAATATGGTGTGGAGTAGAAGTACACATAATATCCCTGCCACACTAACGCCCGAATGTCATTTGAACCAAATGTCATTTGACTCAAATGCCAAGTTGTGCTGCTCCACTGGGTTTTGAAATGCCATTCGGCTTTTCATATGGGGCTCTTTAATGCCATTTCTAGCACACTCGCACACAGCAATCCAAGTCAGCATAAACACATACATTACTGGTGTACTTAAAACCAACAAAATATTCTTAATTGTGGGACTTACTCCTTGTTCACTTAAATCATGATATCAAGGTGTAATGCTTCCATACTCTCAGCACAGTGCGAACAAGCGACAAACCAGTGTGGTCAGACAGCACAAAAAAAAACCTCAATTGCGATTCAGAAATAAGCAAAAACCATGTCAAAGCTTACCTTATTGATAATTTGACATCATTTTAATGCTAAAGACTGCCGATAAATTGGATTGTTGCATTATTGTGTAAAAACAGAACTCGACAGCAGTAGCGCCACACAGCACGGTGAGCGATTGTTAAAGGAGTACTGACACGAAATTTTTATGTTACGTTTTTTTCGCTGCTATGCGTGCCTACCAGCCCACTAATCATAGAATGACAGATTAGACGGTCGAGCGCAGCGTAAATATTCATTTACGGCGTCGTTTATTCGTGCCAGTTTCGGTTTCGACTGAAAAACGCCGAGCGGCCGCCATGACAGCATGTATAACATGACGTCACCATTCTTGCCGTATCGCTGCCTCCCTGGAAGCGCGCGCGAGCGGGCGCACGCGCGCGCCCAGACCGGCCGAGGTTTTCGCCGTCCCCACAGGCCCGGGCAGCATGACGTCAGTCCCAAAACCATGACGTGTACACACGCCCGAGCAGCGCGCGCCAACCACAGCCAGCGCGTCGGCTTCGTCACGGGAGCCCCGACGTCGGCAGTTTGGGGCACGTAGCAGATGATGTCACGTCGGCCCGCTCTGGGCTTTCTCGTGCGGGCGAAGATTAAAATGGATTTTAAATATGTTTCGCTGAACGGTTGATGTTGAAACTTGCTGGGAGATATCTCCTGATAAAAAGGAAGCGTTTTACATAGTTATCTCAGCTTTGAAATTTCGTGTCAGTACTCCTTTAAAGCTTTCAAATGCCATCGCAATTGTAGAGGATCACGGCGGATTCTGAATGGCATTCGAAGCACCACATTTGAGTCAAATGACATTTAGTTTAAATGACATTTGGACCCAAGTGTAGCTGGGGTACAAGACTGCTGGTGTGTTATAGGGCGAGGTCATGATTACGTGCGATAGGAAACATGAGCTGTAAAAAGTTGATCTATGCCAAAAGCTTAAAAACACGTTCAAACGGAATCCTGGGATTGTCAGCGAAAAGGAATGGTGGGTTTAGTGAAATACTGTTGGTAAAGTTCAAGAAAATGTTTGCATTGCATGTGTGCAGTGTAATTAGAGCATTAAGTACAGACAGGCCCTCTCCACACCTGCTCACGGGGGTCTTGGAAATCGTGATGACCAATGCAGCAGATGACAAATTGTAGGGACCTCTCATTTGCAATGCAAAAATGCAACGGGAGCAGCGACAGAGTTTATTAGCCGCATTTGCGATGTGGTTCAGGACCTTTTGCAGGCAAGACCTCACGAATGCAGAAGTGGTGAGTTGCAAGAGGGTAGCAGGGTACAAGAATTTTAAGCATGAAAACCCACCCAGACTGCGTCAGAAAGGGGGAAGCACTGAAATACTTTTGCATTTCAACTGCTTTTACAATGGTGAGAAGGAATAATTTTCATGAATTTTGGCCATGCAATGCCTAAAGCTTCAGGATTGCTGAGACAATGTTCATAACATCAACCTCAAATGAACATGAACACCAACATATCAGAAGGGTCAACACGTTCTTGGCTCGAGCAGAATATGCCCATTACAAAGAATGCGCTCACCATCGTCGTCGTGCGGGTGCATTTCCTCTATGTCCGACACGTCGGCAGCATCTTCCTCATCCTGTGAGAACAGAGAAGGTATCACTTGGCATCAATGTGACTGGTTGCGTCATAAGCACGAGGAGAAATGGCAGTTGTCAGCAGAAAAACATCCGGGGTCACAACTTCATTTTTTTTAAACAGGGTGAGCAAGGTGCGCATCGAGAGAAATGATCAACACTTTTAGCCTCTCACGATGGCAGAAAAAAAGAGTGGTTGTACGCACTGGACAGCCAGCAAACCGCACACTCATTTATGAAAGGAATGGAACCAGAGTTGTGTAGACAAAACAGAGCCAGGTACTTACCTAATCTAACTGCCTCAAATTTTACCCTAACCTCAGGTTGCCAAAATGAATGTTTAGAGCAAAAACAGCAATGTCACGAAAACCTTTTTCCTGGCTGCTTCCCAAACGACTGTATCGACATCAAGGGCACTCACGGTCAGCTCCAAGTCAGAGACGGCCGCTTCGGGGGTCAATTCACGCCACTCAGGGGTGCTTATCAGCTCAACCCTGTCCATGCCCGCTCCCGCCAAACCTGAAAACCAGCATAGGAAAAAAGAAAAAAGAAAGGTCTACTTGTGTGGGACAGGTAGTGTGAACAAAGTGTAGTCTCACTACATCCCTTGGTATCCTGTCCCTTTCCCCCCGTCCACAGCTGCTTTAAAGATTCCCTTGCAGCGCTTATGATGAGTACTGGACACCCATGGACAATGTGGCCAAACAGGCAAACAGTTTACGTTGAAGAAGAAAGGTGGCTTGCCTGGGCCGAAATCCTCCGCCCCAGGTGCACTCGGCGGAGACAAACTGTGGCTGGAGCAGTCATCAATGGCGCCCAAGCTGTCTTCCTCCGGAAGCACATACGAGTCCTCTGTTAAGGAGGAAAAAGAAAAGCCACAATTGAGCACACACAGAAGTGAGTGATTGGTGTGGTTGGTTGGTGTGCCTTGATAAGAACAGAGGGAGTTGCGATAAACTGGATGCAACCCACACGCACGTACGCACATCTAACTCACTGCTGCAGTGCTCAAAGGACTAGTGCTCGCTAACAGGCACCCGAGAGGTGCACACCCAGGTTTCACTTCAGTGAGCCGAAGCAGCAAAGGACTTGCTCCATTGAACGAGGCAGCAATTGTTACATTGAGAGAGGCAGGAATTCGTCTACGCACGCGAGATGTGTGCAGAAGGTGGTCCAACATAGTGCCAGTGCCCTTATTGAGTCCTCCCAGGCAAGAGATGGTGCTTACCTGAGCAGTCGAGTGGAAGACGCATGGCTTCGATTGACGTGTGCAGAAGAGCCTTTTCGTCGGGACTCTGCAACAAAGGGAACAGCTTGGAGCACAGCCCTCGCGCAGAAGTGGTGGCCTGGCTACAAAGATGCCGTTGCACGGAGTGTGCAGATAGGGTCATCACACTACATTTGCACACCAAGGATGATTTGTTGTCCGCGTGTGATTAAGAAAGGACAGGAGTTGGCAAATTTTACGCACATGCAGCGGTGCAGGTACAACCAACTAACAGCCACCCGTAATCCCAAATACGAACAGCTGTGTAGCATGTGCTCACAATTGTGACTGAGCAAGGCGGTAGATTCAGGTGCCCCTGTTTCGGCACAATTACGAGTACCGTCACACTCCTTCGGGTGTACTTTTGGTCTCACAAATGTTGAACAAACGTGCGAAATCAAGTACCGCTCAACACGCAGACAGTGCTCTTTCTGCCTATGCAACCTACTTCCAAAGAAAACTGGCAGCAAGATTACATTGCAAGTGTTCACGAAAAATTCGCGTGCCTTTAAGAGGACAGGAAGCTGGAACCTCTGTCACAAAGTATGAAGCCCGGAGTAGACTCTAGCACTGCTGAATGCAGCCCGCTCCCAACCACAGCCCACACAAGAAACTGCTGGGTTCATAAACAATTGGCATGCAACTAATTGACACCCACCTCAGTAACACTGCTCAGAACAGGCACGCCGCATTCTGGTGACGACTTGTGAAGGCAGGTGCTTGCGACAGCATTGTGCGCTGCCACGACTCCTCGCAGCTCCACCCCATCTGGGCACACAAGCAGGCACCGAGAGCGAGGTCAGTGATTCGCTACTGAACAATTAAGGGGGCACATGGCTCTTGAAACAATTTCTTTTAATTTTCAAGTAGTCTTTGTTAAACTTGTCAGTCTGGCTGCTTTTTACCCCACTGATTTCAAATACAGTAATCCCTCGTTATAACGAACTCGCTTTACTCGAAATTTCTTCTGGTCCCAATCCAAATGCATGCATTTTAGACTGCATTACTCGAAGCGCACGAAGAGCTGGACCCGTTTAGAGCGAAGTGTGGTGAGTGGAGGCGTCCCCGGCCGGCGGCGCCCCAGCGGTGAGTCATATGGTCAACATGGTGGGTTAACAAGCTGGTGTTTCCTGGGCAATTTTCTCAAGCCGGTCCCGCTCTATTTGCCACCCGACTTCAGAGAAATGGCCCAAAAGTGTGGTAGGGTGATGGAACTTTGTTCCTAGACATTGGTCAATAGCGTGGACGCGACAGTACGCGACCACTGACACTCGAAGCGCAGAATTAGCAGTGTCGTCGACAGCAGGGCGAGGAAAAACTTGTTTTGCAGACTTCAAAGCTGCACACCTCAAGAAAAAAATTGCCCAGTGATCATGGAAGGCCTCTGGTGCAAAACCGGTCAGTTTTCGTGATTGCGTTGTGTACCCACAATAAGCGGTTAATCGTTTTTTGAGCTCAACAAACACAACCTCTGACTCCAATTACGGCATTTGCGGCACTTTCCAGTGCGAAACTCTGGTAGCGTTCCGTGACGCCCGCACCTGCCCCCTACAAAAGTGGCCACTGTCCTCCCCTCCTGATGCGCTTAACAGTCTGGGAGGAGTTAGGATACCAGTCACTGCTTGGGCCAATTGGAACAGGGGTTCCTCGTGCCCGGCAAAAACGTGAAACAGCTAAAGCTCACTGCCTTTTTTGCACCTGAGTAAAGTTTTGCTTCACTGAATACATTGGGTTTTTATTCTGCGCACTTGTGGCGCAGTTGAATCTCCACTACTAAAGCTTTTCCAGAGTGGTCGCTTATATCGAAATACCGCTTATAACAAAATTTTTCGTGGTCCCCCCTGACTTGGTCCCCCCCCCCAGTAATCCCCCTGACGAGGGATTACTGAATGTCATTACTTTTTCAGCTGGCCAATTAGTTCCCAAGATAATCAGAGATAACTAGTCATTTTTGGAGGAACAACAGACAACAGTGTTAGCCATAAAACTAATCTTTATCAAGTTGAGGGTTTGACTGCATACCATCTGGTCAGGAAACACTTGAAATGGTTTACTGGTCACTGACCAAAGTCAAAATATACAAATGACTATTTTCCAATGCCAAGAACCCTGGTGAATGCAGTAAGAGAATCGGTTTTTTTGGTGCACTGCTTGGAACTAATTTTACAGCTCATTTGTTGTTTGAAATGGGCACTCGAAATGGTTCCTTGCCACTGGTGCCACCAAAGTTTACTAAGTTGTAAAATTAGTTCCAAGTGGCGCATCAAAAAACTTCTCCAGGGTTCGTACGGGCTTCAAAAGCTAAAATTCAAGGGTTTTCAAGGACTTTCAAGGACCAGAAAACACATTTTCAAGGTCCCCATCTTATGTTTTATCTGGGATTATTTATAACTTTTTCAACACAATGCAAAATTGTGTTATTGCCCAATACCCAAGAACATTACTGCACATTCAGGTAGGCGCTATAGGTTCATGAACGCTGTCCCAGCTTTATTTTTTATTTCATAGTTTGTATTTAGAGGTTTTTCTTTTTTCTTGGCGTTTTGCTTAGGCTGTTTGATTTCAAAACTTAGTTAATATTGCCTGCATCTCCTGCTTTGTCAGCAAGAGTACCAGCTGAAATTAACTCAGCAAGTGTTGCTGCAAGGTAGGATGAACTATGCACACGTCCTCCATTTGCACGTAAAAGCAAATGCAGATGGAGCGTATGAGGCACAGCAAACATGCAATGAAAGGCCGTCTACAGACTAGATGGAACATGCAAGATAGAGAACAGAAGCCGGCTTTCACGGGATTGTATCGTGACATGAATTCTATTGAGGAGTGCTGCTCCCAATGTTGCCTCGTAATAATGAGAATCCACAACTCGTAATTTCACGCAATACACTGAAACTTGATTGTTACAATGTTTCTTTACATTTTTAACACGTAAAACTGATAACAAACACTTTAAATTCTTGTGGAAAAAATGGGGCCATTGGTTCTCTCCAGAAAAATCAAGGGTTTTCAAGGACCCTTTAAAAATTCCAGGACTTTCCAGGCCTTGAAATTTACACGTCTAAATTAAAGGGTTTTCAAGGACCTGTGCGAACCCTGCTTCTCTTATTGCATTCACCAGGGTTCGTAGTATTGGAAAATTAAACATTGCAGTTTTATGACTAACACTGTTTCGTCTATTGTTCCTCCAAAAATAACAAATTATCTCTAATTATCTTGGGGACTGATTGGCTGACTCAAAGAATAATGGCCTATTTGAAATCAGTGGTAAAAAGCAGCAAGACTGACAAGTTTCACATAGTTTACTTGAAAATTAGAAGAAGCTGTTTTAAGAGCCCCTATGCATAGCATGCAAAATTCATTGCCTAGTTAGTGGCCTGTATAACTGGTGCCGATTGTGGGTCTTGATAATGCAAGGCCAGCCAAATGCAAACTGAGTTAAAGACTGAACGTGAAATACGAGTAGCGCGAGGTGCAACTAAAATAAATAAAATTAATACAGAATAATTCCATAAAAAACAGTAAGCACAAGTCTCGCTTGTAGCGCAAACGAGAGGCAAGTGCAAGATGAGGGGGATTTCACAAAATGCACGGCTGTCCCTAGCACCTGGAGGAGTTCTACAGCTTGCATGCAGGTTGTGCTGGATTTTAAAAAAATAATACGCCAGTGGGGCTAAGCAAACAGGTGGTAGAACATCAGCAGAAATTCGTACTAAGACATTATCCATTGTCCCATACCGCTGAAATGGAAGTCCCTTCTCAAGGGAAACTGCCTTCCCAGCATGCAACTCACCACTCGACACGGCCCGCTGCAGAGAGGACGCACAGGGCTCGGCCGACTGAAGCTTGCTGCCAAGGACCTGCAGATGGGGATTCACTAAGTGCCCTTCCATTGAACCATTGCTAAAAAAAATTTTACTTAACTGGGAAATTTGCACAGAGCACAAACAGAAGTGCTTGCACACAGGCAGCGTTTGAAAATTTTTCTTTGACACGTGGAAATGCCTCAACTTGAGCTAGTCACCAACTAGAGCAACAAGAGATATGTAGGCTCGTGCAGCACTACATCCCCCGTTCTCCCTTCTGTCTTTGGTGCTGTTTCTTCAGACCATCACAGCACTGGACACCAAAGGTTTTCAGCCCGCTTTGCATCCACACTCACAAAGAGCACTTCTGTCGGAGGTTTTAAATTCAGTATTGTGACCAGGGTGACGTCTACTCATGTATGTACGTTTGTTTCCTGGTGCAAGGGCAACACAGGCCAAAAAGCACCAACACAATGGTTTAGTCATTTCTGGTGCACTATTTTCAGAGAAAAAGTGTTATAGATGTGATGGGTTTTTAAAAACTGGTCAGTGTGGGGGGTTTATACAACCCTTCATTTAAAACACAAACGTGGAAGTTGAACAAACGATCATGAAGGTTCACTCAGAGCTCCCCTCCTCTCCGAGATCATGTGCAGTATCATCTGCGGTTTAAATATCCAATGTCTCAATATCCACTGTAAAGGAGTAGATGCAGGATCTGGCTCCTTTTGCCGTGCGTAAATATGTAAATATAGATGCGTAAATATAGATGCAGGGCCTTTCACTTCGCTGCTTACTGTGCCCACAGGTACGGGGGGGGGACAGTGCATCAGGAGTAGAAAGCAAGCTATCTCCAGCCACGGTGCTCGCCGACACCTCAGCTGCAGTGGAGTCCACAGACTGTGGGGCAACTTTCCAGGCAGCCGAAGTCAGCCTAGCAGAGGGTGGGAGTTGGACCAGGTCAGCATTGCTGCACTGGGTAGCCACCGAAACATGACTCCACCCCACCCCCCAGTGAGCAGCGTCAGCATAGCTTCCTGATAGAAGCATTTAATGTCTTCTTCAATCTTCTAGATAAGACAGGCTTGGGTTCTTTATAAATTCTCATCTTCGAATTTTTTGCAAGAACAGGAACAAACAGGGTGGGGTTCACCACAGTTGCAACACCTGAATTTTGTGGTACTGCACTCGTCTGCCTGGTGGTCATGCTTTGAGCACTTTGCACATGCCTTGCCCTCTACAGTTGTTTCTACTATGCCCACACCTTTAACATTTGAAGCCACGTCGCAGGTTTGGGATGTATGCTTATACCCGACAGTGAAAGAAGCCTGCTTTAACCGATCCTGGGGGTGTACTGCGATCAGATTTCAAGATATATGTTTGGTTTCAATTTCACTTCCATCATGCCACATAGTGATGCATCTAATGGCAGTTACTCCTTGCTCAAGCAAGCCTTTAACAATATCTGCCTCAGTTTCGTTTATAAGCTCAGTTTCCGAGATGGCGCCTTGGCAGCTCGGTGAGGTGTTAGTGATTTATAGGACTTAGTGTTAGTGATTTATAGAAGAGTCTACAGTGGACTGCAACTTGTGGCCTCCTGCCATAAGCAGAGAGGGTTTCGCGCACTCTTCCCAGTCCACACTGATGCCTCTGTACGGTACGGTACTCTGTACGGTACGCAAGCACAGCTCCACTGGCTGTGCTTGCAGTCCACTGGCAGTATTTCAGCATAAATTGCAGTCCACTGGCAGTATTTCAGCATTACATTGCGCTTATCCTCAACTGCAAATCTGTTAATCCATTTTTCAGAGCCCTGGGCCGTGGCACTGCAATTCATAACAAGAGGTTATATTAAAAGAAATGCGAACTCAGCTTCTGACGCATGACGCACCGTCTGGTTGCACTGTCAGTAAACTGCGCACATGCGCAGTTCTTTCAAAGCGTTTGAGAGTGTGGCCTTCATTTATGGGAAATGCTTGATTTTGAAGCGACGCCAATCATTTATTTTGGGGCGCCTCTTCACGCTGCATCGCCACTGAGCAGGATGATCCTCGAAGGGCATCATACTAGTTGCAATCAGCCTGCTGTGCGCTTGGCTCCCGAATGCAGTAGATAACAGGATGCTCAGTGTCGACAGAGCATAAAAAGACCCCGCTAAATAAACGACCGGCGTCGCTTCTTTTAACAGTAGGCCACACTCTCAGACGTTTTGCGAGAACTACGCATGTGCGCAGTTCACTTACGGTGCAGCCAGACGGAGCGGCATGCGTCGGAGGCTGTGTGCTCCGTTGTTCGTATTTCTTTTAAACCCCCTGTACAGTCGGCGTACCATTTGAGCAGGCCCGACTCCAAGCTTGCAGCAGTCAGTCACTGAACGAAGCTCGCACATGGCAACCTGCCCCTCGGAATGGATACTGAAATGGATGGACGTCGTCACTGACCCTGGCGCCAGGAAGCGGAGTGCTGTTCAGGTCCGACAGGGCCTGGCGTCCAACGTGACTGAGCACCGACTTGGGAATCGGATGCGGCATCTCCAGCCCTGCGCAGAAAAAGCATACTACAGGGGTAACTAGCTGCTCGCAGCAAGCTAGGCTATGAGCAGGTCTTTTGTCGACTGATTCACAATCACGTTCGCGTCTCGCACGAGCTGGTGTGGCAGCCCTACTCAATAGACTGGGACTGCATTTTGCGAAAGCTTCCCAAAGTGCGGGCACTGACTCTTAGCAAAACAAAAATTACAAGGTCGGGTCGAACTACAGGACTAGCGTCACTAAATAAAGGCTTATTTAGTGATACAAACCAGAACAATCCTGGTGGCGGGAAGTCACAAACATGGCCTCACCCAAGCAGCACAGGACAAAAGGAAATTACAAGCTTCGTTCGGAATAAAATTGCAACGAACACAGAAATGGTTTGAGACGCAGACTAAAGTTCCTACAGTCCGTAAAAGGCCAGGAGTCGGACGCCTGTCGCACGAAACCAGCGAAAACTTACCGGTGTTTGAAGAGTTGTCCGCGCGCGCCTTCGAGCGCACCGGGTTACCGAGGCTTGCTGTTCGCATCGGGGCATTCATGGCGCAAAGGTAGTGGGCCCTGGTTAGGGGCAGCCTCTGGGACAGCACAGTTCTGCAGGACCACTGACAATGCGTATTACAACGACGACTACGCCTGTCCGGTGGGCGTGAAAGCCGAGGCCACACACGAGCACGCTCCGACAGAATGGACCGAATCCACCGCCGCCACTCCAAGGTAAATATAAATGGTAGCGAAGGCTCGGGCAAAAAGCGGTTCAGAACCTATTGCCAGCGGCATCAGCATGGGGGCTTATGGGAGTGGCGATTGAAGCGCGACTAGGTGAGGAGGGAACAAACACTAGTAACAAAACACCAAGTTTTGTTCAACAATAAAACAACAATTATATTTTACGAACTATATTTATTTCTGAATCACATTTATTTAAGCACAGTGTATAAATAATTTATAAAAATGCCGTTCATTCTCAAAAACCTTTTTTGTAGCGCCCTCTGAAGAATGGCACATGTCATTGCTTTGTGATGCAGTCCTTGTAGTGATCGGAAAGGCGCTCCTAAAGTTCGTCTGCTAGGAAACGCCCCTCGCGTGTTTTGGTGGTGCACATTTGCATTCGTTTTTCCTTGTTAATTTGGTGTGAACTTAATTTTTGCCGTGCGTGGACTTGCGAGGTGCGTTGCATCGTCGGTGAACACGTTTAGTACAATGCCCGGCAGGCACGGTGAACTACGGGACGATGCTGCCAACGGTTGGAGCGGAGCGCTTTCGTCGGTACCTACAGAAACGATGTGCTGTACAAGTTGCAACAGCAACTCCCGTACAGCTGGCGTTTTACTGCACCATTTTCCTCTCATTTCCACAGGTAACGCGAAACTATTGTACTGTTAATATGTGTACGGGGGTTGTGTAAGGGGACGTGGTGGTGCTTCGAAAAAAATGGGTCTAAAGCTTTGTTATGTCACATTTATCTCTTGATTTCACCTCAGGCTGGCTCAGAGCAAGTTGTGTCAATTACTCTAGGACTTCTCGACGTAGTACCACTCGAATTTAAACGAGTCGCTTTAATTGTCTATCTCAGTGTCTTCTCTATTGCATTACAACGCTTGTAGTGCTCGTTGCTTCCCGCACTTGTATGCGCAAACATTATTTCCATCGCAGTACTGTGTTGCGCTGCTGCCAGATCTTTCCGGCTATGTGCTTTTACATACTGCCGTAGCTTTCGTTTGCATTGATCCATTTTTCCTCTTTTTACTTATCTGTTGCGACACTTGCCTAATAATGCAACCAGGAAATTGCAGGCGTGAATGCTGAGTGAACTTCTGTAGAAACCCTTGTCTACTTGATAAGACGCCGGGACAGCTGCAGTGTGCTCGCTGCACTTTCGTGAATCGGCATTCCTGCGGCCCGGTTTTCTACGTCAAGATGCAGTGCCTAGTTCTTTTCTCTTGTTTCGAAGTAGTTCTGCTGTTGACGCTTTCATTGCTCATAATGCTATGTGTTACGGGTAAAGTCAATTTTTCGGCGCGTAAGGAAAATCATAATGCATGTAGTGCCCACGAACATTTTGTACTTACTGTATACGTGCTCATTTCGTGCAGTGTGGTAAATTTGTTTTATGTTCATCCTGGAATAAAATTCAAATGTCTTGATTATAGCATGACTTCGCGTTATTTCTTCTCTTAGAACAGAAGTACACAAACTGAGCAAGCATTATATAACCTTGATCTGTACTTAAGGCACGCACGCCTACCTGCGTATGTGCGACGCAATTAAACTTAGCAGTGGCGTTGGTAGAAATTGGTATCGGGGTAAGGAGTGGGCACCTTTTTTATATAAAAGGGGGGCCGGGGAGAGTGGTCAAGTGTCATTTTGGGCTCTGTATCCCAAGGCAGAAAAAAAATTCCGGTCGGGGGGGGGGGGGGGGGTGTACGTTTGCCACCCGCTGCAATCAAAATAAACACCTGATTGCTTTTATACAGCAGTGGAAGGCATGAATGCAGAATAAAGGTTCAGAGAAGATGCAAGATGCTTTTATAAACACAGAGGCGAATCATACGACAGTATGCTAAAGTGCGTTTCTCTAGTCACGAGTATAAGCTGGCGTTGACTTGAAGCACACACGCCAAGGGGTCGCCAACTTGCGTCAGATGGCAATGAAATGAGCCCTCAGCTATCAGAGTCCTGCTAAGGGTGTTTTGAAGTCAAATTTTACCGCTAATGCCACCAAAATGACGTCACTTTCTGACCGGATCTTGCGTCACATCCTGTTTATTTTTTGTTCCGCCGGAAGTGTTCCCTCCTCACACAGATGGCGTTAAGCCCCATGAGCAGCTTAAGAGCCGCCATTTTCTGAACGTATGGGCTTCT
Organism: Haemaphysalis longicornis; assembly: GCF_048455015.1. Lineage (NCBI taxonomy): Eukaryota > Metazoa > Arthropoda > Arachnida > Ixodida > Ixodidae > Haemaphysalis > Haemaphysalis longicornis. The sequence continues at coordinate 59,978 of NW_027526312.1, forward strand.
ATGGAAGCTTCGCTACCAGTTATATTTACCTTGGCCACTCTTTCAAACCGGCGTCGGCCACCGCCCTCTCAATAGTTGGGACAACAATTGAAAAAAAAAAAACGTTTGGTGCAATAAAATAAATAAAACTTAAAATAATTTGAAACGTCACAAAATAAAATTTTGTTTCTGAGGTAAAAAAACGGCAAGCGTTTTTGCTCGGCCCGGTGCTTGGCTGCTGCTTTGCGTCACGTCGTAACAATATTAGTTGTAATAATTGTGCGTAATATAGTGCAGAATAGAAATAATTCTTATTTTAACTAGAAAAGTATTTAAATACTAGAGGATTTTTTATTATCATGATCATCATCACAGCAGACGATCGCAGCGTTCACAGCAGTGCGTTCTGTGGTTCGAATCGTTCGTGAGCTCCGAGACGAGTCCCGTCGAACAAAAAATAGCACCGATCGCCTTCGGCGAAAACTTGTCGCTTGCCCTGATTTTGCGGCCGATCACAAATGACAAAGGAGCCGAAAAAAGATGGTATGCAGGAAGGGATTGACTGGGTGGCCTCGCTGATCGGCTGGTTATGTGCGATTGTGCTTTTGCAGAGATGGAGAAGGAGTACCCCAAGGTGTTTTTTCTGTTTATGTTCGTGCTGTTCCGGTTCGGAGGGACGTTCTTCGTGAGGACAGCGTTTGTCCCCGACGAGTACTGGCAGTCGCTCGAAGTGGCTCACAAGTTTGTTTTCGGGTAACTGCAACTTCCATTTCACATTTCACAGGAGGTTTAAAAAATAGGCTGTGGCTAGCGTTCCGTCCAGACGGAACAGAGCGCTGCGGGTTATCCTTCCGTCCAGACGGAATACAACTGACAGCTTAGCGTTCCGTCCGGACGGAGCCGGCGTGAAATTTGTACAGTTCCGTCCAGACGAAAGGAAAACTGGCTGATGAGACCCCCCAGGCTCTGTTTTCGGATTTGGAGTTGAGGTTGCGCCTCAGATAATTGCACTAATGTACCGGGTTCGATTCCCCCCAGACTCGAGTTTTTTTTTTTTTTTTTTTTTTTTACGTGGTTGTGCCACCGTTTTGTAACAGCTAACTTCGTGCCCAGTGTGCAGTTGACGCGGTGAGAGCAGTCGGTCTTGATTTTGCACTCAACCGGCCGCTCCGCTGACGCTCACTAGAGCCAAGGCCGACGTATCCATCGGCAGAGTTCCGATCATCTGTAGTTCGTAATGGTGATTACTAATTAACGGTTATTCTGGCTAGTCAATGAGCGGAAGCGGTTCGTTCGGCTGGGTAAATATCAAGAAAGACTGCTCTCGCTGCTTGTTGTGAAGGGGGGCGATTCGTTTGACGGCCGATCATCTCATTGAGTGATGATTAATCAAACGTGACTCTGGCTAGTCAATGAGCAGAAGTGGTTTGACTGGTTGGGTAAAAATCAACAAAACTCAAGAAAGGCGATCGGACTAACTCTAACTCCTTCAAACGGAACTCCAAGCCACTACCTCAACCACGCCTACTTCACAACAAGCAGCGAGAGCAGTCTTTCTTGATATTTACCCAGCCGAACGAACCACTTCCGTTCATTGACTAGCCAGAATAACCGTTAATTAGTAATCAACATTACGAACTACAGCTGATCAGAACTCTGGCGATGGATATGTAGGCCTTGGCTCTAGTGAGCATCAGCGGAGCGGCCGGTTGAGTGCAAAATCAAGACCGACTGCTCTCACCGCATCAACTGCACACTGGGCACGAAGTTAGCTGTTACAAAACGCTGGCACGACCACGCAATCTGGGGGGAATCGAACCCGGTACAATAGTGCAATTATCCGAGGCGCAACCTCTACACCAAATCCGAAGACAGAGCCTGTAGTGTCTAATCAGCCAGTTTTGCTTTCGTCTGGACGGAACTGTACAAATTTCACGCCGGCTCCGTCTGGACAGAACTTTAGCACTTGTATATCATTCTGTCTGGACGGAACGCTAGCCACAGCCTAAAAAATAAGGTTGCGTGTCACTCTAACTGGAACGGCGTAGCAGACGACGCTGCAAATTTGTTTACGGCGCTTGCGTGTACTGGCGCAAGTTTCGCCACCTTGACCAGGGTAGCACAGTGCTCTGTAATCAGTCGATGCTTGCCTGATATTGTTAGATTTTTAAGAGGCTGCGCCTGAATGGATACAAAAGGGGTTTTGTAGAAAAGATGTGGAATCGTGGAAAGTGACGGCGTAAGATAATTCTTTTCTCCACCAGCTTATGTCATGTCCAGGCCTGTTGAAATGTGCACTGTTCTTGCGCGCAGTGCCAGCGCACACGACCAAGGCTAATTTGTTCAAGTAACAATTCCAAGTTTTTTTTTGTTTACATAGATCGGAATATCGAGCTTACCTTTCTATTCTTGCACATTTTTCTCTCCAGCAAGGCAGACTGTTGCTTGAGATATTGGGACTTCCTGACAATGCAAAAAACATTTATTGCCACATTTTTTCTACGACATTGCATAAAGAACCGCGTGTTCCTTTCAGCTATGGCTACGAGACATGGGAGTGGAAACATGCCATCCGGAGCTCTGCGTACCCCTTGTTCATCTCGGCCCAGTATTACCTGCTCAAGGTGCTCAAAATCGACACCGTGTTCATGGTGGTGAGTCGCGCTGCTTTTGTAGCTGTTGTCAGCTGAGCAGGTGGACTGGGGTTTAACCACAAGCTTTCTTTTTATTCTTCAATCTCTTGACCGCAAATGGGACCAGAAGTACACCCAGTCGTCCTCCTAAGCTTTGAAACTGCTTTTTAAGCAGCCTGTGACATTGAACTGAGTGTAAAGTCACAACGGTGTTATGTATACAACGAAAGGCGAAGACCGAAAGAAATTTTACTTCTTTCAACCATTACGCTGCTTGCATAAATAAACCTATTTATGAAAACAAAACCAAAGTGAGTTTATTTTGCGGCATCATTGGCTAATACATGCAACAAGATTTGCCCTGGCTTGCAATGTATTACCCTCTGTTGTGCACCCGTAGTAGCTTGCACTTTTTGAAATACTACTATTAAGCAAATGTAATTCTCCCGAATCTTGGCTCCTTGCGAGATTTTGAGGCTGCTCGTCGTTCAAGGTGTAACCACAAGCAGCGATTTTGCTGAACAACGCAAGGGGTGTAACTCAATGGGTACAGTAAACAGATATTGTCGACAACAGCGATAAGTGAAAAAATTAATACACTGCCGCTGGGGGTGATGACAGGGACAGCAACGAGCCATCGCTGTTGCTCTCGACCAGCCGGCCACAAGCAGGCTACAAGTGAGCAACGGAGGCCTGCCTCCGGCAATTATAATTTTTTCTGCTCGCCGCTGTCGCCCACACTGCCTGTTCACAGCACCACATTGAGTTGAGTTTTTTGCAATGCTCACCAAAATCGCCACATGTGGTTAGTCCTTCAATGTCATTTGTAATTTCTTGCCATTGCAAAAGAGCTTACGTATGCTTGGCTGTGATGAAAATGGATGCCCATTGATGGTTGTTTTTTTTTTTCTCCCCGTTTTTGCAGACGATGGTCCCACGCCTAGTGCAGGCGCTGATGTCGGCCCTGGGCGACTACTGGACGGTCGAGCTGGGTCGGAAGCTGTTTGGCTACGAGGGGGCCTGCTGGACGTCCTTCTCGCTGCTCTGCTCGTGGTTCCTGCACTACACGGCCTCTCGGACGCTGACCAATGTGGCCGAGCAGGTGTTCACGGCTGGAGCACTCTGCCTGTACCCCTGGAGGGGACAGAAGCTGCCAAGGTTCGTTCTGAGGGCTGCGTCTGCTGGTGCACACGCTTTCTCATAAACGGGTGCACCAACAGAGACTATACGGAGTGTGTACACGCACATAGTATGCATAGGCTATACTATACATACCAAGGCAGTTGCTTTCAATCAGCTGATTTGAGGGCGCCGCTTTACGATGTGGGTGGAAACACCGTCACGTGGTATTTTTCATATTTCGCGGGGCTTCTTAATCAGTCAGAAAAAAATGAGTACGCAATTAGTACGTCGTAGAAAATACCGCAGTCATCGATGTACCTCGTGGGTGCCTGCAAGTGCCACATTGACACTTTAATGATTGGGACAGTACTTCTCGAGTTCAATAAATAATCAAAATGACCTAATTAAATCTCATTAATGAAAAAATGACTGGTCGCTACTCTGCTGTACTGGATACATTTGCACTAAGTTTTCTTTGAGTAACCTCATTGCACTGTTTTCAAAGTTTGGTGCATGATAGCTGGGCCACCCTGTATACGCATGCATATATACGCACATGTGTTACACACGTGTAATATGCATATGCACAGACACATACGTTACGTATAGTACATATGTGTACGTATGTAATAAATGTATAGTGTACGTGCATGTGTGTGTGTGTGTGTGTGTGTGTGGGGGGGGGTGGGATTGCAGCACTGACAAAGGGAGACAAAGGTGGGCACATAAGGGCCCATACAATCACCTTTTCTTTATCTTGTGGCGCTGCAAGTTTGAATCAACAAGTTCTGTCAAGCATCTGTTGTGAGGAGCAGGATTGTGATCATACCCCTAATTCCGCTGCTCACGTTGGGGTTTTAAGTGATTGTCCCCAGTTTAGCGAAAAGCCGTTCGGGATGATGGTGATTATGGCCATTTGAATGTCACGAAATGCACACACATGTACAGGCAAATTTTTAAGAAGAGCTTGCTGCTGGGCGAGTTGAAAGGAACTCTGCGACATGGTTGAGGCACTGAAAATGGACGGACACAAGAACGATGACAGGATAGCGCTTGTCCTGTCATCTTTCTTGTGTCTGTCCATTTTGCACGCTTCAACCATGTAGCAAAGATACATTTTTGCTTGCTGCCTGGGGATACTAGGTACTATTGTGATAAAAAGCATAGATTGCCCACAGTTCTTGCACAGGTGCTGCTGTTGCTGTTCATAGATTATCATAGGTCATTTCGCAGTGCTCTGGTGAAAAATTTGGCTTGATTCTGAACTCGGACACGTACAGGACGCAAAAAGAGAGGAGGCCGTAAAAGATGATCATTTGTGTTTTGCCAGCAAAAGTAATCTGTTTGCCAAATTTCTGTGTGCATACATTCTCGATAAACTTTCATATGATGTAGAATAAGGGCATTGTATAACGAGATGATTCAGTACTTTAACTCCTAAGCAAGCATGAGTCATCCAAGGATGTTGCCCTGCTGTATAAATTTTCGAAAAATAATTTTTTTACCGGCGCGGGCATTACGAAAGTTGCTAGTATCTGGATTTTTGGCAATTTATAATGAATGTTTCTGAATGACCTTAGACATTTAAATCTTTCATGAGAAGGCAGCTTGGTAGTACAAGCATTAATGGTTTATGTCAAGAACCTGTCCATTGGACGCAACACACAGAAAGGACCTGGTGTTGTTGGGGCAATTGCAGTCCAGTCCCTTGAGTAGGGTGCACATTAGTAGACATGCCTCACAATTTTGTGTGTTCGCAGGCACAGTGCAACGTCATTCACGTCCGTATAGGCACAGTAAAAGCTGGTTAATTCGAACTCGAAAGGGACCATAAAATTGTTCGAATTAAGCAGAGTTTGAATTAGCGGGCGGGCCCTAGAATGAATGGAAATCGCGGCACACTGTGCGGGCAAAACACAAAGAAGCCACCTCTGGACTCGTTATCGCGAATTAGGCGCGATTACACGTTTGTGGCAGGTGATTTCGTAAATAATGTATAGTAAATAATAATGACTTGCGCCGGTAGTGCGGCACCCTCTGTAGAACCGAAATAAGATGTTGCAGGAGCGAGCGCGCACGCCACGCTGTTGTTTTTCGGTTTCGTTGTTTTGCATCTCTAGAAAATTTGGTTTGGTTTGGATCTGCAACACATTGTAATCACGCTGGTCTGACATCTTCTGCGAGAAGCGATGGAAACCAGGGGATGTCATAGTTCGAACGAACCGCTCTGGATACCGACGCGTTCGAATTATCGGGAGTTTTCCCCCTTTGAAATATACAGGGCTGTGCTGGGGACCAGGGCGCCAGTTCGAATTAACCGAGTTCAAATTCACAAGCTTTTACTGTAGTATGCAGCTTTTGCACATTGACTGCTGCAAGATTGAATGTTGCTTATACTTGCTGCTTCTGTCAGACTTCTACGTGTTCTTCTCTTTCTCCCCCCTCCTTGCCGTTTCAGGACTTCCTGGAGCTACTTGTGGCTCGTCGGTCTGTCGTGCATGATCCGACCCACGGCTCTGGTTCTGTGGCTGCCCCTGGTTGTGCTGCACCTTGTCCGAGAATCGCACTCAAAGATGTTCCTCGTCAGGAGGCTCATCTTCACCAGGTGTGTTTGGTGCTTGCTCCATGCTCGCATTCCTCTGAGGCCAGTCCCGTCATGTTTTGTGGTGGCACGGGATCTTGCACTTGTATTACGTCAAGTACTGCTTACTTCAGGCGTGATAAAACAGTTCCATGGGTGTATATATCGCAACGTTTTCTGCTACAAGCTTGCTTGACTGCGTTAAGCGCAGTGTTGTAAAAAGCTCTTGCTTGTTTCTCGTGATTTATCGCACATATTTTAGTGCACAGGTCCCACAAAGAACAGTTCAAGGGATCTTCCTCTGCAAGAATTTTGTTCATCTAATTAGTATTCACGGAGTTATCAAAGTTATCTTTTTCTTCAAAGCTGCTTGTTGTGCTGTGAAAGGCAGTGGTGGCTCAGTGGCTAAGGCGTTGTGCTGCTGAGCCCCAGGACACGGGGTCCATCCCAGTCGTGGTGGCTGCTCTTCAGATAGAGGCGAAAGATGAAAACGGCTGTGATTCGAGATGTCAGCACATGGTAAGTGTAGTCATCGTTAATCTGGAGCCCTCCGCTACGATGTGTCTTAAGTCTTATTGCCCAGGTATGTGGAGCAAGATAATAGATAGGAGGCGAAACACCCATTACTACAAGAGAGCGACCAGGTAATGTCAAAATGAAAACTAACATGGACTGCGAATTTTCGCGATGACGAAAGGTATGATAGTGGCTTCTGATGGGTGAGATCATTGCAGCCACGCGGCGTCGGCACAGTTTCTCCTCCTCCAACAGATGCTGCTAGCTTGAGGGGGGATGTGGCAAGTAAAATGACTTTTTTTATTTGCGGACCAAATCTAATCAAATTAGGAGCATTTATGTAACGAACCATCCTAACAACAAAACTGAAATCAGATTAAGATACCTGCTATACTTTTTAGGTTACAAGACTAATTACCTGAAACCTGCATTAAGCATAATTAATTAATTAGGCAAGAACTCGACAAGATTTTTACGTCAGTGTGATCAGAAATGTCTGTTCTGTGCAAGGAAGCCATTAGATTATTGCATTATATCCTTTAGGCATAAAGAAATAACAAGAGAAGTTTCACCTTACTTTCGAAATCAGAAATATAGTTTCATGTCAAACAGAAAGTGAAACTTCTGTCTTTCGTTTTAGATACCTAAGGAAAATAAATCGCTAATCTAATAGCTTCCTTGCATAGAATAGATCTTCCTCACCATGCTGACATAAAGATCTTGCTAAGTTCTTGCCTAATTAGTTTTTTAATTTTGCGGTGACTTTGTGTAGGTAATTAGTCTTGTAACTGAAAAAGTATAGAAGATATTTTAAAGCTGATTTAAGTTTTGATATTAGGATAGTTAACTACATAAATGCTCCTAACTGAATTAGATTTGGTCCACAAATAGCAAAAATAGTTTTACTTGCCAAGTCCACCCCTAACCTGCACCAATTGCTTGTTACGTTATCCAAACGCTTTGGGATGCGAAGTTTCACGTCCTGTGTTCCTTACTCCAGCCCCAGGTATGGCTTCAGTGTTTTAAACTCCGAAAATATGATCTGTTCTTTTTTTTTTTTTTTTTTTTTTTTTTTTTGAAAGGTACCATCTTGGCTCGTGACGGTGACGAGACTAATTAGTGTTGTGAACATTAGCAGCCCATGAACATTATCATGTCAACATCATATCTGAGGGTAGTGAATGTCTTCTCTAATTACACTCCATCTGGGTGCGCACAGCCTGGTTGTGTGATTAATGTGCACAGGAACGAATGTATGCTATTCTGAGCACCACTTGGGCTGAACTTTGCTGTTCCCGTGTTTCGCGTCAGCACCGTCCGGTATGGCTGTAGCAATCATTGCATCCATCATCACGGTGAACACGAAGTTTGTGAAATGGATTGCGTGTGTACAAAGGTAAAACGGAGGCGGCTGCCAGTAGCTGCTACTTGCTTTTTTGTAAACCTAACAGTGTTCTTTTGCCGTCATGCTGAAAGCGGTAAAAACTTGGTTTCCCCAAAGGCTGCTATTGATGATTGACTGTGGGGTCTAATGTGTCAAAGCTACAATGAGGTGCGCCCTATTAAGGGCCCCGGATTAATTTTGACCCGCTGGGTATCTTTCTTGTGCGCCTAAATCTCGGCACACGGCGTTTTCACCTCCATCGGAAAAGCAGCCAAGACGTGGGTACCAAAGGCCTCAGTACACGCGTTGCTGCTCGATGAGATGCCTAACCATGTGCAGCTGCTTGCAAGCGAGATGATGTTGCTGTTTACCAGTGTACACAATGTCTTTCTACGAAGTACATGCATGGTCTTGTGACGAGGTATATGATAAGAAGCCTCATAAAATTATCAGCATAGGTGAACATAATAGCACTTAGGTGTGGAGCATACATCACTGATAACAGAAAGTGTTCGAGATAGATTGGTAGCAGATGATAGGAGGACTGTGCTTGTGCTTTATTGGAAGTGCACAACAAAATGTGATCAGGGATCTACAAAGCTGTCGTCAGTGAAAGTGCAGATCGTGACGGAGTTCGGAGCTTTTTACTAATACATATGAGGGGAAGGATGATAATTGCATTTGGAGACAGCCGGAAGGAAGATGAGGGTGGAACGTGATGCACGCAAGGATTTGCTTGGAAGTCTGGCATGCATCATGCACTAGTGCATGGCTTAGGGTTGGTTGAATGCAGGGTTTAACGCGCCGACACAACGCAGGCGATGAGGCGCGCCGTAGTGGAGGGCTCTGGATTAATTTTGACCACCCGGGGATCTTTAACGTGCGCCGAAGTCTCGTACACATGGGCGGGTTTGCTTTTCGCCTCCATGAGCATGGCTTAGGAGCCGGTTCAAAAGTGTTAAGAGAAGAATCGCACCTGCGTTAATGCGCCTCTTCTCGCCCCCCCGTTCAGCGTGTGCTGCTTCGGTGCCCTGATGCTGTGTGACCGGTGGTTCTACCGGCGCTGGGTGTGCACGCCGTGGAACTTCCTCAAGCTGAACCTGGTGGCGGACGTGGGCGCCCACTACGGCACGCACCCCTGGCACTGGTACTTCACCCAGGGCATGCCCGCCGTGCTCGCCGTGCAGCTGGTGCCCTTCGTGCTGGGCCTGCGGGTGGGGCGCTGCCGCCTGCTGGCCGCCATCGTCATCTGGCACATGCTCGTGCTCAGGTGGGGGAGGAAGTCCATTCGCTGGGGAGGTCTCTGGCAGACGTGCTCGACCAGGGTTGCCCAATCCTTGTCCGGTGAGGGGAGGCCTTCTTGGGAGTTCTGTGGGAGAGGCCTTCGTCCTGCAGTGGTGCAACCAGGCTTGTGTTTTGATGACAGGGGAGGGAGGGAGGGAGGGAGGGAGGTAGAGAGACGCTGTCTTCGGTTCTGAGACTTCGTCTTCGCAAAGATGCAGCAGGGCATCAGAAGATACTTCAAGCAGACAAGTCACTTTGCGTCATGTCACGAGCTGGTCGTGTGCCTTAAATTTGTGCTGGAGCAGGATTAAAGGCCCTTCCGGATCCGATTTCAGGAGACCATTAAAGTTGCCTTTGGACCCTTTAGAAGGCTTAATGCCTGAGCACCTGCTTAATTGAGAAAAAAAGACTTCTGGATGCTGCTGAAGCCTTCAGTAGCATCCACTGGGGGTTTGTCAAATTTCATGAGTGTTGTTTGAAACGGGAGAACTGAGACTGTAACTTTAAATCGTTACTACATTCACGAGATTTCATCTTTTACTTCTAAGTGAAATTGATTTGCTACATATCAGTTCAGTAGTTACTTGGATGTTATTGCTGAGCAATGTATTTTACACGGTATGTTGGAGTTAACTGTGCATAATGGCTTTCTGTTCTGGAATTTACTTTCTACAATTCCAGTAAGCCTTTGTATAAATTGTTTCAAGAGGTCAGTTGAAATTGGATTCACGTGTTCACAATTCCTTACCCTGTGGGCCGCAACTTGACGGTTTAAACCTACTTCTGGCACGTTTTAGCGCTTCACAAGAAATACTTTGATGAGGTTGGAGGTGTTGCCAATTACAGCTGGCACCGTGGGAGGACAGAGGCATCAAGCATTTTGTGCGTGGACTATGATGTGGTGTCACATGTAAATCACTTACGCAATGCAGCACTACGAAAGGCCAGGCTAAGGACAGGGGCTAAAAATGATACTTGGGGTATGGAGTAGTGCAACTAAGTACCGTTAAATAGTGCCATACACTTTCAGGGTTCGCACAAGTCCTCGCAAACCTTAGAAACCCTTGATTTTAGAAGTGTCATTTTCAAGGCTCTGAAAGTTTGGAATTTTGTAGTGGTCCTTTCACAATGACAATCAGTGGCTCCGTCTTCTCACAAGAAACTGAAATGTTCATCATGAATTTTAGGTTCTAAATAATGTAAGAAAAGTAGGTGCAGTGTAAGGGCATTGCCTAAAATTACAACACCTTTAGCAAATTTTTGTTAAGCATGAGGTAACACTGGGAGCAGGAACTTGCCATTCCAATCCGCGTCGTGATATAATCCAATGAAATCTGGCTATTGTTCATCATCTTGTGTTTTCCATCCATCGTAGCCTGTGGATGCTTGCATGTTGCTTGTTCGGTGCACCTTATTTTCTCTTTCTGCAATTGCTTTCGCACTGCAAATGGTGGACGTGAACATAGCTGAAGGTTGTCATGCCTGGTAAGGGCAACTTTGAGCAGTTGTGGCTGAGCAAGGGCTTCTGCAAAGACAGAGTTTTCCCAGACTCAGCAAGCACGAATTGCACAAAATGCCGATTATGTATGAAAACATTTTACATTTAATCAATGGTAGAGTCTGCACTAAAAAGCCATCAGCGGGGGGTGAAGCTTAACCCTTTTGCTGTTACTGGCGTACCGGTACGTTCTCCATTGTGCGTTCAAAAATTTGCGCCATAGCGCAAAGTGTTTGGACTGTTCGCGCCATCTGTCGAATCTTTCTAATAGCACGTATTTTCACTCGCTAGCTCTCCACGACAGTATATTGAGAGTATGGAGCGACCATACCCACCCTTCGTTGCTGGGGGGGCATGACCACTCCATGCACTTTACTCTGTCGGGATGAGTGACCACGCGGCACGCGTGCGATTACGTGTGCAAGGGTTGTTATGCCATCCGCAATGGGTTTCTAGGTTCTTTTTTATTCTGTTCCCGTGTCTGCTACGGCGTGCCAGGTTAGCCCAGCGCGCCGTTGCCTCTCCAATAGACCGAAACATGACTCAATCGCGGCTTTCGCTCACTCAAATCGGTGCATTGCGCGGGCTGCTGAAAATGCTCCCTCCATGGTTACTTTTGGATGGCTCACTGCGCAGTGCCTTCGACTGTGGACAGGAGCGATGGTTCTTCGATTCCGATCCGAATACGAGCCGAGCTCGGATTCGCATTCTGAGAGTTTCTGATCCGAGGAAGGGGTGCGAGTTCCACAGCGTCAGATTCCGATGCTGAAACGGTGGGGTCGTCATCCTGGAAGTGTGCACGGAAAACTGAAAGTATCTAGAAGAAAGGCAACTTTCCACCCACACTCTTTCCTTTCGACGCGTTACGTTCTGGACGTTATTATAGTCAAGTAAATCACTATGTTCCTTCCCTCATATTTTGGAAACCAAGCCAAGCCGACGCTAGGAGTGCGTCACGGCCAGAAACACCCGGCAGGGGAAGGGTTATTAACAACTGGGTGGTGGTAGAGTACCTGGTGCTGTGCATGAGTGCCCAACCCAGCTATGCTGTCCCTGTCATTATTTGACTTGAACTCTGCATGCAAGGCGCGTGAGTTGGTGAAAGATGCAGAGATTTTGTGAACGTTAAAGGTGGCAACATCTCGTCACTCCTATATTTCTGTGTGACTCAAATTGCTTCTTGAAAAGATGTTTTCAGATAGCGAATTTCCAAAGTCCTTCTCCTGTGGGGAGATGTGTGCTTGCATGGCACGGTCTCGCGCCATTTTTTCTTTTATCCACACTATGGGAGATAGAGAAATTTGGCTGTTACTTCGTCCAGTTTGATGAGACCGCTCATGATTTCATTTTGAATCTCATAAAAAGAGCAATTTTCAGGAGCAAGGCAGTCGAAAAGATGCTTTGTAGAGGAGGATTTTGACAACATGAGAAAAATGGAGGCGGAGCTTGCTCCAACAGTTGCTGATTTTATATTTTCAGCTGATACATCTGCTAACAAGGCAGAAGATACAAGTAAAATTAAACAGCCTGAGAAAAACAGCAAAAATGAAGACAGAGGATCTTCTAAACATCAAACAAGATATAAAGAAAAAAGCTGAGGGAGCTTTTACGAACTCGTTAGCAGCTATTTAAGCATTGTTCACTAATGTTCTTACGCATTGTGCAAAAACAAGTGACATTATTTTAAAAATGTTCTATTACACATATGAGATAAAACATTAGAAGGGGCCCTTGAAAATTCATTTTCTGATCCTTGAAAGTCTTTGAAAACCCTTGAATCATTGCCTTTGAAACCTATGGGAACCCTGACTTTCCACGGCGCATGTGGTTCTTAACCCTTTGAGGGTCAAATTTTTTCACCAAATGCAACCCCCCAGGGTTGATTTTTTTTTTATTGCTGATTTAAATTATTCGGATAAATCTATTTCGAGAAAAAAATGATCGTAATTCTTTTAGGGTGACCATAAACTTACAAAAAAATCGTTTGTGTTGTTACATACATGTGGTTTATTCATGAGTAACACAAGAAAAATTCTAAATAAAAACGAGTGAATAACAAGCCGGCACCTTCTGAGTGGATCAAAATCAGACAGACATCAGTTTCGTGGGCGCAAAAAGCGGGAAGCGCCCGGAGGGCGATACCAAAACCAGCCGCTGCGCGTGCACGGGCCCGCGCGGCCGGATGCGCGAGCGATAGATGGCACACCGCTCCTATAAAATACAAAAAAAGGAGAAAAGAGCCTCATCAGTTTCGCAGGCGACCTTTGTCTGTGGCGGGCGCAAGAAGCGAGAGGCGCCCGATGGGCGATACCCACTGCACCCCCTCGTTACGGATACGCAAGCGATAGCCGGCGCGCCGCTGAAGTAAATCATAAAAAATAAAAAGAAGAGACATTGGCGCAAGAAAATAATTTGACGTATTTCCGCAGTGTGGCAGCACATGCCAAGCAAGAGAAAGAGAAAGCAAGAGAAGTTGGCGAAAAAGGCGCGCTTTTTAAGCATACAAGCAATGTCGTACATATACGTCATTGACCATTTCGAAAGTGTTTGCCGATGCCGTACATGTACGGCCGTGACCCTCAAAGGGTTAATGGGGGACTTGCCTGTTGACATTCCTATGCGACTTGCAACTTCATAACCCATGGGCTTAAAAACCATTGTGTACCAATGTGCAAAGTGTTATGAATACATAAAAAGGTGCACGATGGCCTAGTTTGCTTATTTTACTAATATGCCACTTATGTACTGATATAAAAAATAAAACTCGCAAGTTAGACCGCTAGTGCCAATTTATTAAAACAAGATAAACTAAAATGCACTTCTTGTTTGTTTTTTATTTCAATAAAGATAGGCTATATCTCTAAAATTAAGGAGACTGGGCCATTGGGGACATTTTCATGGATTTTTAAAACCTTTTGTATCAGTGCACGATGCTTTTTAAGCCCATGTACTGCAAGTCCCGCAGGAATGTGATCGGGGGAGTCCCCCTTGACCCCTGCCCTGTCAGGTCTTTTGTAGCACTATATTTCTCAAAATGATATTGACGTAACTCACAGCCCCCGTCCTCTCCAAATCCCTCCTGCCCCTGCGTCGCAGCCTGGTGAGCCACAAGGAGTTCCGCTTCCTGCTGCCGGTGTTTCCGCTGGCCATGTGCATTTGCGGGGCGGGCATGACCCGGCTGCCGCGCAACAGGGCCCTGGTGCTGGCCGGCCTGCTGGCGCTGGCCTTCTTCCCGCCGGCCATGTACCTGGGCCTGTTCCACCAGAAGGGCACCCTGGAGGCCGTGGAGTACCTGGCGCGGGAGATCGAGCGCAGCCCGCAGCCCAAGAGTGTGGCCTTCCTCATGCCCTGCCACTCGGCGCCCTTCTACAGCCACATCCACCGCAAGGTCAAGATGAAGTTCCTCAAGTGCGAGCCCAACATCCGGGGCCGGAAGGGGCACGTGGACGAGGCGCGCGAGTTCTTCCAGGACCCCATCAACGGCCTCAAGCTGTTCGGCATCGGGGGCATGACCGACTACATCGTCATCTACAACAGCTTCTACAAGCACATGATGGACTTTGTCGTGGACAACGACCTGCAGTTTGTTAAGGGCTTCCTGCACACCCACTTTCCCAATGCCCAAGTGGGCCAGGAGGTGTGGATCTACAAGACTATCTGACACTGGCGGGGTCTCCGTTCGTGCGTTCTAGTCGTGCTCAGTGCTGTGTGGTTGTGCTGCGACCTGGAAAGACAGTGCGACTCTTCTGGAGTACTTTGCTGCAGCGGATGTCTGGTATGGGTTGAGAGGGAAATAAAGACATTGTGGGGGGTTGACATCGGGCCGTTCCCCTTCACTCTCTGCGGGATATTAAAGGAGTAGTGACACGAAATTTCAAAGCTGAGATAACTATCTAAAATGCTTCCTTTTTATCAGGAGATATCTCCCAGCAAGTTTCAACAGTAGCCGTTCAGTATAACATATTTTAAATCCATTTCAATCTTCCCCCACGAAAAAGCCCACAACGGGCCAGCATGACATCATCTGCTACTTGCCCCGAACTGCTGACGTCGGGGCTCCTGTGACGTAGCCACCGCGCTTGCTGCGGTTGGCGCGCACTGCTACACTGTGTGTACACGTCGTGGTTTTGGGACTGACGTCAGGCTGCCCGGGCGCGTGGGGATGACGAACACCTTGGCCGGTCTGGGCGAGCGCCTGCAGACCGGCAGCAGTGCGACAGGAATGGCGACGTCAGGTACTACCTCCTGTCATGGTGGCCGCTCGGCGTTTGTTTTGGCGAAACTGAAACTGGCACGAATAAATGAAGCCATAAATGATTGTTTACGCTGCGATCCAACGTTTAATGTGCCATTCTGTGATTAGTGGGCTGGTAGGAACCCATAGCAGTGAAAAAAACGTAATACGAAAATTTCGTGTGAGGACTCCTTTAAGCAAAAAAATAAACTGAATTTTTGCTCGATGAAAATAGGTTTTAGTCTTGGGAGGTCTGTTAATGGCATAGTTCACAGGAAATCAAAGTGGACTGGTAAGAGAGAGAGAGAACACACTTTATTGTCTCGGGACCTAAGTCCAGGCCCTAATTTCATTCAATTCACCGGGTCCACGAGATACTGCAGAATGTTTGTGTGACTGGAAAGAGGAAGAGGCCACCCAATCTCCATGCTATAAGCTGACAGTGCTATAAGTGAAGGCTGTCGTTGAATCCACTTGAATGTGGACACGGAGCAAGAGAGAGAGAGAAAAACCTTTATTTGCCCTTCTATAAAGGCTTCTGCGTTGCTGGGGTTACCAGTCGCCCCCAAGAACTGCTTCAATGTGTTGGAGGAGAGCCTCCCAGTGCTCCTCTTCTGTCAGTCGTAATGAAAAGGCGGTCAATTGTCGGACTGAGAGTGGGTACCGGCCGGCGCTTTTCGTGCGCTTGCGGAGAGCGAGTTTGAGCTGTTTTTGGGGATCCTCTAGGGGGTCCAGCCACACCGCCCAAGTGCCAGGAGAAGGGGAAAGGGAGTCTAATCTCTGAGCAGGCCCACATGTAGTGCTGGTTGTTAGGGTACCCGGAGCAAGAATAAGATACGAGGCGAAACTAGGCTCCCTAGCGCGGCCAGATAATGTCGCAAGCGCTCGTCATTCGTTAAGCTAGCGGCATCTGCCACGGTTGAGGAAACTGCACTACCACCGCGATTGGCATTTCACTGTGCAGCCACGGAATGAGTTGTGGCCGCTATCATTTCGTCCATCAGGTGCCGCCACCCTCTCCTTCGCCGTCGCAGCTATGAAGCTTTGCAGTCCGCCTTGCTTTTCACTGTGACATTATCTGGTCGCTCGCCCGCACTTCCCGCAATGGGCCGTTTCGCCTCCTATGTATTCTTGTTCCGTGAATGTGGATACAAGTGCAATTCAGTGTCGTGATCATACAGTGTGGAAGCTGGTACAAGGAAATGTTATAGCAATGCATAAGTTCATTGCTGTCTAGTACAGTGTGCCTGTGACAAAGATATGGACATTGAATATGAATATGCAGGAATGAGATACTGCTTTTGTAACGTCATTCCATGTTGCATAACCCTTGGTATCCTTACTGTTCAACATGGGACAGCTCTATACAATTATGAATAGATAACATCACTGGAAAAAGCTACAAGAACTTCACTGCATGCTGAGCACGAGATTACTGGCCGCGGCGACCGCTTCTCTGATGGAGGCGAAAAGCAAAAACGCCCGTGTGTACAAGATTTCGGCGCACGTTAAAGATCCCCAGGTGGTCAAAGTTAATCCAGAGCCCTTCACTACGACGCACCTCATCGCCTGCGTTGCGTCGGCGCGTTAAACCATACAATCAAATCGCTTCACCGCAGCCATGTTTTATCTTTTTAGTACTTAGTTTTGCCCCTCTCCATGCTTCAGTATAGCAAAGGCAACGTTGCAACACATGCCAGGCATATTGCTGTGTACAGGCCATCCATACTGCTGCATAGGTGTAGTGTAGTGGCAAGAGAAAGAGAGAGATAGATAGATACAACTTTATTTCAGCCTTGAAGTCACCCTTGAGGTGTCCCCCGACGGGTTGGCCCCTTATTCACAGGGCCCAATTTTAAAAGTGTATTGGGTGACCGGCAGTTGACCGTGACAGCTCGTTCCGTGAGACTCTTCCGAGTCTGCGAGTCCGAGCAGTCCCGCGCCTCCTCCCAGAGTTTGACTGAGGGCATGCCCATATAAGATGGACAATGGTGTTTTTTGTATTACATGCGGGGCTATTAGACGGCTCCACACTTGTATACTTTACAAATTTACCTTGGTCAGTTTGGTATGGGATTAAGGTACGGCAGGGAGTATGGGATACGGCTCACCACAAATTCTTGGATAAGTCTGATTCTTTCGGCTTCTTTAAGTCCGTTATTCCGGGCTGCTACACGTCCTATTAGCCCAATTGTTTGGTTCGCTTGAGACGTTAGTTGTGCCATAAAGTGGGTGTTCGCTTGAGTGCTTTGGATAGTTAATCCCAATATTTTTATGCTAGGTACAGTCGGTACATCTGTTTCGCCAATACGTATTATGTTTGAGGGTGGCTAGGAGACTTTCTTGGATATGGAAATATGAGAAATTCGGACTTAGCTGGGGGGCATTCTAAACCTGCCATACTGGCCTCATCAATGACAATTTTGGCTCGTCTCTGTAGGGTGCTTTCTATTTGAGCATTACTGCCTCTCGACGTCCAAGGCTGTGTTGCAGGTTTGGAACCTGATCCTGGTCCAATTTGTGTGGGATACTAAGCATTGCAAGGTTAAATAGTGGTGGGGAGAGGACTGCTCCCTGGGGGTTACCTCCGATGTGATGTCACCTATTTGATGTACGGCCGTATGGGAGGTTGCAAAGCTTCTCGCGTACTTATATGCATGTTGGCCAGGAGATATGGATTCCATATGGCCGTATGGTACACTCTATCGAATGCCTTCGTAAGTTCTGGTGCGAGAATAGCTGCCACGTCTACCTTTGAGGGTGGTGTAATGATATCACGGAATAACTGCAGGTAGATAGCCCTGCCTGGAAGCCTATCATGGTATGAAGGAGGGCACCTGTCTGGGCCAGATACTTGGTCAATTGTGCGTGGATGACATGCCCTAAGTACTTTCCCCATACACGAGGTAAGGATATGGGTCGGAGGTGGTCGTGGGTAACAAGCTTGCCTGGTTAACGAGAGAAATTTTCGCATGCTTCAACGATGGGTTACGTAAGGCTCCAGTAGTGCAAAAAGTCGAAATACGGAGCGACTGCGGAAATTGGTTTTGCCACCCATACCTGGTTCCGTCTGTGGGCGGAAATGAACAAGGGGCGCTCGAACCTCCGCTTCCATTATACCCTTCGCTATGTAAAACGTTTTGGTCCACTCGACTAGCTGTTGTTTCATTCTGGGCAGATCTACGTAAAACCTGCCTATTCCAATTTTGCGATAGTTGAGAACAAAATCTCACGGAAATCGTTTTGCAACACCACCTTGCGCGCCGGCGTACACATTGGGAAATTTAGATTTCTTATTTTGGTTTATCATTGACTTCCCCACCAAGGGGTCCAAAAATTGCACCAGCGTAGCAGAGCTACACGGCGCGTGCGTGTTGTTTCACGGTGTCAGCAAGGCCGGCCTCACTTTACGATCCTCGGCGCGACCAAGCTCCCCATGATAAAGACGGTTACCTGGAAAGGTTAGGACTAACCAAGGCTTGTTTTACGACCATGCAACAAGCGTTAGGTACCAGCCACACTTTTAACAGTGTTTTCAACTGTTATAAACGGAACACAAAGTTACACTAACCATTTCAAATCCAAACCTAAGTTTACAAATTGTTTTTAGTATATGTAAGGGAATTAAAAAGTATCACGCACGCATTTGCAAATAACTAACCGAAGCCTTAATTCAAAATGGCACTGGAGAGGCAAGCGTTATAGTGGCGGGCATTTTAAAGGAGGCTTTCCGCTTAAACAGTACCGTGCGGGAGCACAGAAGCACGATTCACCGCAAAAAATGAGTCGGGACTCGCGAATACGACCATGAGTTTGTCTTCGCTTCCTTCAGACTTTGTTTCTTCATAATTCAACTCGCCGAGCCCAGACTTCCAACCTTATTTTCGCTAGGGCAGTTCTCTTTTCCGTTGCACAGTTCATAACACACGTTGCGTCGCCGTTGCTCGGAGCTTTAAACTCCAAGCCAAACAAGCGGTCAAGTTCAAATGCTTGAATGACTGACCGAAAAGTAAATGCTCACATTGCAAAACAGACAAAACACAAGACAGATGCTCCACGGAGGCTTCGGCGTGGAAGCGGCTCATCGTATTCAGTAAGACAACACAGATGACGCCACATGTACTGTTCGTGGAACTCTAAAGCAAAGGCGCGAAGCTTGAATCACGACTCTTCCATTATCTTCTATAGTGCCGCTGTAGTCATCATCAGAAGGATACAAGATAGCGTATTTTGGTCATATGGAAAACAAAACCACGGTTCCAACGAGCCCTGGCAACGATGGATTGCGACTGCGTCGCATGCTGGTACAGGAGCACCGCGGAATTTGTACAATGGCTGAATGACTGCACGAGCACTGTTGAAGATCATAGAACAACTTTCAAGTAGTCGTCGCACGTGCAGGGGATCTGAAAGCTAGCTGTGGCTGGTAGTCAGTAAATTAGGCGTTAGGATAAATGGGTCACCAGCGTATTGTACAACCAGTAGTTGTCTCGTGAGATGTCATTGTGAGAAAAAAGTACGGCTCAGAACAGAGCCTTGGGGTATGTCAGATGGAATTCGCATGTATACGCCCAGGAAGTTGGAAGGCAGCCGAAGAGAGGACACTAAATGCCAGCCGCGTGCATCTTTTGTAAGGGAATGCTAATATTGAAGTTGGGTATAGCTGTTGTTGGTCCGTTTGAACGCGGCTGAGGTGATCACTAATGAAGTGAGTCAACAGACCGAACGCACTCAGTTGTGCTAAAAGCCGTGTTGCCATCTGGATAAGTATTTAACTAAGTATAATTTGCAAGGTAATAATCTACTATTAAGTTTAAAATATAGTCCAATCTCATCCACGATATCTTGCTTTACCTCCCACGCGGCTAGCTGCTGCTAGGCTGTGTAACAACGGAACTCTATGCAACGGAACGCCCCGGAACGAGCCCGCCACAGGTGGTCTTTCACACTCTTTATTGTCATGGTGGTAAGTAAAGTGGTAAGGTTTGAATGAAGAAGGATGGAAGTGCGTCGATGCTCCCTACATTCAACTCAAAGCAGGGACGGGGGAGAGATTTGGATAGGGTAGAGTAAAGGAAAGGGGGGGGGGGGTGATCAACTGGAGAAAAAGTAAAAGGCAGCGTCTGGAACCCCGCGCGGGGCACGAGATTTAGCCCCCTCGCAACGGCTCCTGCCCCGCGTGACGTCATAAATACGTCATAGTGACGTCATAGTAACAGCAATTCTTATTATTTTGCGTAGTAGAATACAAAAAGCACATTTTTTTTACATTTTAATACAAAATTAGGAAGCCACTCATTTGCTGGAAGTTTTATAAAATAATTTTTTTGTTCGTTCTTGCGGAAGCCGCCGATGCTGCCGCTGCTGGCGGTATGGCGTATCCGAAAGTGCCGAAAGCCCTGAATCCCTGAATCCCTGAATTTCTTGGGTCGACAACGTAGATGAAGCAGAGTTGATAGAGTTAGAAGCACTATCAGAATGTGCGAGAACGTTGCCGTATGCGGGGACCAAGCCAGCCTTTCCACACGGTAGCGAAATCCGCTCTCGAGTAATGCTGACCTGTGACCGCCTGCTGTATGCCGATGGTACCTGCGTTACATCTACGACATCGCGCAGCCGAGTGGCCCCGTTCGAACAACCCACGTCCCACGCAAGAAAAGACACCGTCCGAGCGTGATTATGTGAGCCTGCTGCGGCATGTCCGCGCGGCGGCATCTGCTATCAACAGTTTGCACCACGGCAAGTTCAGAATGCCTAAATGGGTGGCCTGAAATCGCGGTGTGTTTTCAAAATGAACTTACAGTGCTTACAGTGCTCACAGTGCTTACTTACGGAACTTACAGTGCTCAGGACGTAGGCTAGACGCGGCCACTGATATTTTACTGGCCGCATGTGCGCATTACAAGTGCAAACCACGGATAGCTAGAAAAGGTGATCATTGGTGTTTCCACACATGTACCGCGTACAACCCAGCACAGTAGTTTCCCCTTTAAGGAGATTAGCAAAAAAGACCCGAAAATCGGCAGTTTGTCGCGTTTTTTGTATATATTTTAGAGTGGATTGAATTGTGGCTTAAAATTGTTTACCCGAAATACGTTTTGTGCGCGGAAAAGTCTGGTGATCATGAGCTTCTTGCATCATAAATGCATGGTATTCAGCGCTTGAAAAGATTTTTCAGAAGAAATTATTGCAGCTGTAGTGGTGAGCCATTTCACTACAGTAAAATGTGGCAGAAATACATCTGCGATACAAAGGATGTGAAAGAGTGAGAACATTGGCAGTCTCGTATCCCGTGACCCAGATTGTGGCTGGGTAGTTTCCATCATGCATTCAGCTCCTCACATTGGCACACACATGATGCTACGACAAATTAGGAACTGGGTCCTCCAAAAGGTACACTAGCTAGGCGCTTTATGCCATAGCTGCTGCATTGGCATAACCTTCACGTCTCTGTATATGTGGCTATGTTGGCCAGATTTTACCGATTCCCCTCATGCAAAGGGACTTAATTCAGGACACCCAGCCGATAGGGTCAGAGAAGAAGCTGTACAAACGGTAACAGGAAGGGTATACACTTGGCCGACCATCATGTCTCCAGCATAGAAAAACCCATGGGTTCTACGCAGGCTCAATAGTCAACGTCAAAGAGAATCTGAAGATGTGCCTGGAACGTGAAAGCCTCAGCGGATGGTTTGTGTCCATGGGTATGAGCAGCGAGCACACTGCAAATGTAAATGATAGGCAAAGGTCAAGGCTGTAATGGTGCGAGTTTAACCAAAAGAAATGGTGAAAAACATCCCAATTTCAAACTGCATTGATGTAATATGGGCACGAGTGACGTCATATGGACATGCACTGCAAATGCAGTTATGTGTTAACTGTACGTTAGCACTCAAGTGATACGATCAAACGGAATGGAGGCCCCACTGAAATTGCCCAGTTATGCTTTTTTTGCGGTGGGTTAGGTTGGTGGCTGTCAATTGCACAAACAAGATTCTGTGATGTCATAGAGAAATAGCTGGAAAGTGTGTATCGAACTTCCATTGCTCTACACATTTTCTGTACTATCTTATTTGTTTGAAGTTTACAATAAAATTGATGTCATTTGTTTTTTGGGCAGAGGTCTTTTTAATAAACGAACCTTGTATTTTTTCTTCGTAGCCTCTGTAAGAGTCTGCCTACTGTGCCCCTAAACAGTAGTCGCTAAACAAATGCCCACTTGCCAGCCAGCTTCAGGGGCTTGTAACGATTTACTAGGATTTTTTATGGCCAACATAAATTCCAAGGAATCCACGGTGGTACACTCCAGGGCAGTGCAAGTCTCAAAAGAAGTTTGACAGCAGGACTGGACACTAACACAACCAACAGACTTCATAGGTGGAAACCAGAAGCCCACCCACACAATGCCATGCAATAACTTAGAAGCCAATGCAGTGAGTCTCTTGATTTTTATGCGAGGCATTCAACGTGTGGGTCGACTAGTGAGGTTAGCTGGCCAGTTTGGGCACAAAATACTCACTTTTGTGATTTCAGACAGCTCTCAAAGGCCTATGTCTTTGTTTTTTTTTCGCAAAAAAAAAAAAGTGCAAGCTCACAGTTGGGGATCTTGAAAACATTGTTTAGCCTCTCCAGCAATTGTGCAAGCCTGAGCTCCCACAGCAAGCACATGAATGTAGTGACTGAGAAAGATGGTGGCCAAAGGGAGAAAAGGGGGTGGTTCCTGAACAAACAGCCCTTGATCATCAAAACAGCAGAAAAGAGCGCTGATGACTCAGAGTCCTCGGCTGGGGTGTCGAAATACCTTCTGGCCTACGTGTACAGTGCATTCACAAACTTTTCTTTAAAAAATCTTGCGATTACACACACTCCCTCCATGGAAGGGGTTTGTTTCCGGCAAGGTGGTTGAGTTGAAATTTGTGATTAGTAACAACATCAACTCGCCATTTGTCCCTTTCACTTAGCATGCTTCCGAGCTTCACTTCAAAAACCCTACTTTTTCTGATTTACGTATAAATGGATTGATTATGGAATATTCTCTTATTTACCTCTGCTCAAATAAAACTGTGTTATACCTTAAACGTTGCTGTGTCCATGCAGGCGTAACATTCCTCAATGGTGTTGTGTGGGGTACATTAAGCTCAGTACTAATAAACTTACAACCAGGGCAAGTGAAGTTTCCCCTATTGTTTCAGGGTATCCGAACTATTTATAAATTTTTGTAAGCATTCTAACTGTCTACCAATACTTTGGGGGTAACTCAACTCAGCTCACCCTTTTTTCCCCATGTCTTTATTATTGTTGTGCTCTACAAACACATTCCCAGCTGGAACATGCCTGCTGAATTTAGGGCCCAAACCATTCTTTTGCTATTTCACACGATTGCAGCTGTATAAAACATTGCTTCTGTTTAGTTTTAGCCTATGATTTCCAGCAGGTCACTTAACTACTGTCAACACCATATTAAAACATTAATTGCTATTTATAACAAACAGTATTCTAACATTTTACATAAAACATTTGGTTGTTACCTCACTTGACGTTTTTGTTACACAGCCAGCCTGGTTCATATTTATCTATGTATGAAGGACATGTACACAACAAATGCCTTACTGCTATACATTCACATGCCCGTCTTACAGCAAATCAGCAGTGAAAGAAGCCACACGTTTGGGCTTTCCAGCAGAGCTTTGGTGTCAACAAAAAAGGAATCTTTCTTGGCTTCTCTGCAGAGCTTTGCACTCAAGCAAAAAGATCACTTGGTTGTTTGGCTTTCCTGCAGGACTGATGCTAGAAGGCATCACTTGCTTATTCGGCATTTTTTTCTGTGTATTGTGTCAAAAAACCCTTGCGTTTTGTTTGGAAAAGGAACTTCACACCACAGACTGTGCAGAGAAAGTAGAGCTACTCACTGACTTTTTTCACAGCCACGGAATTTTGGTAGAATCACTTGTCATTGACAAACACCATGTTTGCTTTCTGTCTGAAGGTGTGAATCTGGGAGAGTTGGTTTATATTTTGGGGGAAAATACAGCGACAATAACAGTACTGAAGTACAAGGAAAGGTGCTGTGATGAACAGTGTCTTTCCTTGTGTTTCTTTCCTGTGTTATTTCATGAAGACTTGCTACAGTGCCTGATCAAGCCTGTTTTTGTCTAACAAAAATGTCAACAGCGAAGCACTTATCAATGCTCACATGCTGCCCATTGACACCAAAGCAGAAGTACGTTCACTGGAGTCATTTTATTGTTGAAGCCTTCCAGGATACATACAGCTTTCAGCTGTACTGCAATATTCACAAACACCAATAAAGACATTCACGTCCACATAGGTGACCTCGGCTCCAGTTCCTGCACAAGGTATGAAGTACTCTCGGGAGAGGATAATGTCAAGCTGTACAAGAACCATTCCCTCGTAGATGTGCTTTATAACCTGTTTTTCAGGCTTGTTAGCTTAAAAAATAGTTTCAGTGCCCTGTTTTTTTCAAGCTAATTACCACCACCAGAGAATGTGCTTTCTAGCAGTTGGGCTCTGCTGGGCATGCATCGTTGCAAACAAAATATGGGACACTGCATTATGGCCCTTACGACTAAGCATAGTCACCTAAGCAATTAGCCGAAACAGTTTTTTACACAGCACAGAGTTAAAAAGCAAAAGAACATGAAATATCTCCTTGCAATTAGAAACTTTTACTGTTCACCCCCCTCCTCCAAACACAGAGCAGACAATTACCAGCTATGAACACAAGTATTAACGTCAAGTTGAATTCCACAGGGGGCTCCGGATGGGTACATTGATGTCACAGTCAATCAGAATTCGTGAATCCTCTGTAAGCCTTCGAGAGAAGCTCTCACCATTACTGGCCATCCAACTGAGTGGGCATGAAAGTATTGTTGTTGGTTATGTTGACTTCCAAGCCAAACACGAGTAAACAAAAAACTAGCGTACCACAATACATAATCAGAACAGATGCAGGATGAAGTTTGTTGACTAACCGGGTTGAAGGCAGAAGGGCAAAAGTTAGGGAAATAAAATCCATGCGGTAATTGTGAACGAAGTTATGAGACGCTGCCAGACGATCAGCTGGTGAGGAGGGAGGGCTATCCTATCTATGCCTTGCTACCTCTTTACTATAACTGAGCAGATAACAACCTTTCATTAAACTTGCTAGCTGGCAGTTCCACGTACCCTATGTAGAAAATTTCAAGGTAGACAAAACGTTGTTTCCTGTGCATTCAATAATGGCTGCCTACAGATTGCTTAGAATTCGCAGCTCATTTGAAGTCTTGCATATCATGAAAGCACAATAGTATTATTCGATGAACAACAAGAGCCACTTGTTTACCTTGAGCACACCAAACTTGAAAGCACTATTTAACACAAGTGTCAAGCTTGGCACAAACGGCGATCTTATCGGCTTGACTTCTCCCGAACTTGCACATTTGAAGCTTGAGCCTCCTTGCACAGGAAGCCAGCCAGTGAGCGGCTGGTTTCAGCGATAGCTTGGGTACCTATGCTGCCCACGGACGGGCAGCTGCTTGGCTCTCCCATTCACCAGGCCACCCACGAAAGTGGAGCTGCGCTCCCTGCATGCAGCGTGCACGGATCGTTTCGCGGGGTAGTAACGTTTCTTGCAGTGCCCCGCGAGAAAAATTGCAGAACAGGCTACATGCGAGGACGGATTGCGTTCGACGATGCCCTGCGCTACCTGACGATACTTGATTCGTGCACACTGACGCCGCTGACACTGCGTTGCTCGCGTTATCACGTCATCAAAGTCAGCTACCTCGTTAGCCACGGCGCAAAGCGCTGGAAAACTGATCCGCACGTAACACGTTTCACGCCAGAATCAAAATACAAGGCTTGGAATGCAAGTAGCGATCGGAACAAGTAGACAACGAATGCAGGAGCATAAAGCCGATGGCACGCGAACTGCAAGACAATATGAAGCTAGCAACATATTTAACGGCAACAAAAGGAGCACGGAAAAAAGCGGGGCGAAGCAGCTTGCCAAACTAGGATGCGTTAGGCTTACCAAGACTAGCAGCAGCAAGTTCACGAAAAATACTCAATAAATTATTGCAAACAATTCTCCCAACAAGAAAAAAGCGCCGCGAGTCAGCCGCTGTACAAGGCGATAAGGACGTAACGTTGCGCAGGCTTGCGGTTGGAGCCACGGCCGGAATCCCACATTGCGCGCACACGCTGTCAAACAACAACGACCTCGATGCCTCGACTGTGCAAAAAAAAAAAAAAAAAATGTGACGTCACAGGAAGTCACGTGACTAGTTTAGTTTGACGTCACTTCTGCGGGGCAGGAGCCACCGCGAGGGGGCTAGATCTCGTACCCCGCGCGGGGCACGAGACTTACCCTTATGGATTTCAAGAACAAGCTGACTTGCAGGTGTTCACAGATGCCGTTTAGGCAATCAATGTGTAGAAACATGTAGGAATATCTCGGGATTACAATCGCGGATCACGCCCATTCAAACGCGTGCACATGTCATAGAACTATATATATTGACTTTTTCAGGCGCCGCACAGTCCGGAACAAAACATGGCGAAAAGATGCCTTTGGGTTACCAATGTGCGCGTACTAATACGCTTTTGAACATTGTTTTCGCACGCTTTTTTGTGTGTATGGAAGTGTTTTCAATGGCAATCAGTGGCCCCCGGGGGAACCCATTTTATTCGAACGCTCTAAGCGCAGTTCACAAGGCAGCGCTCACACCCTCAACAAATTTGCTTAGCCTACGATTGAGTTTGGTTCAGCGCAACTTTTACTTACCAATGCGACCGGCTTTTTTCAAGGCAAACGCCGATTTGACGTCACCTTTAGTTGAGCCTGCAAGAATCTCGGGGTTCACTTGCAAGCTGACGGCGTCCTTAAAGCGTTTCGACGTACTTCGGCCGCCACCGCTTCCTTTACTGGAGCGCTTCACGGGAGGAGCCATTGTCGTGCACGTAATACTAAACCCGCATCACCTAACAGAACTGGAAAACTCGCATCACCGCATTCCCCCGAACACGTGTTTACTGTTGCCTCACTGACCACACAGAACTCGGACTAGAAAACCGGAAGCTGTAGTAGTTTCAGTTTCGCAATTGGTGACGTCACTTGCTAGTTTTTTTACATTTGTCTTACCGGGTTTTTTTTACAGTACCTTGGTTAGTTTAAAAAATGAAAAGTGTTTTGAAGCGCCTGAATACTTAGCATCCAGAAGTCAGGTAAATTGTTTTGTTTTTTTCTTCGAACCTGAAACCAAAACTGAAGCAACAGCTTGAGCTATGTTCTTTTATGTTAATTTTATTAATTTATTTCAAAGAGGTATTAATTCCCGTCTTTCTGTGCCATTTAGATTGCGTTTCTTTTTTAACAGCGGGCTTGAGTTCCATTTACACCTGGCGTCGCTCGAAACTCGGCGCAGCCAAGTGGAGAGAAGGAAACTGCTTGGCCATGAAGTGTGGGGGGAAGTGACAGGGAGGCGAGGAGCCGACGAGCACGTGTGGGGAGTGCGTTACGGCCAATGTTCGGGTGGGGGGGCCATGGCAGCCGTCGCTCAAAAATCGGCGCAGCAAGTGGATCCAGGAAATGATAGGCCAAGACGTGTGAGGGGAAGTGGCGAGGAGGCAAGGGGCCGACGAGCAGGTGTAAGGAGTGCGCGTCGTGGCGTCTGCAATGGCTACCTGCTCACGTCGGCATCAAGGGAAATGAGGAGGCTGATCGCCTGGCAAAAGAAGCGCATCATCCATCCACTTCGATGAGTGAAGCAATCAGGCCCCTGGACGTCGCGCGGTACCTTAGCCGAAGGGACCTGCAAGCCATACATCCTGACTCGCGAGTTGCATCCGGCAAGCCACCGCACGTGCTTCTTTCGAGGGGCCTGACCCGAGCTGACCCTGCTCTCCTCCTTCATCTGCGAATCGGCTGTCACCGCTGCGCGGAAAGAAGTCACAGGCTTGGCATCGCCAGTTCACCCGCCTGCCCACACTGTCCTGCAATAGAGACACTCGCACATGCACTGTGTGAGTGTCCACAACATTCGCAGGCTCGATCAGCGCTTAGAGCGTCGTATGCGAAACTGGGACTGCCTTCATGCACCTCAACAAACCTAGCGTCACTAAATAAAGGCTTATTTAGTGACGCTAAACAAACCTGTTGTTCCCGGATTGCCATAAATCAAATCGCGAAAAAGCGTTCCAAGCCCTGCTGGACTTTTTAAGAGACACGGGACTCTCGGACCGGCTATGATGCCGTCAGTACTGTCCATGCTGCGCAGCTTGTGAACCGTTGTCTTATTCTCCTTTTCTACCTTTTTCGGTCCACCCTCTTTCTTTTCTATCCCCCTCCTAGACTCAGTCTTGATTGAGGTGCCCTCAACCCACGAGGCAGTTATCGGCTGAGTCAACTTTCATTTCTCTTCTAATAAAGCAACTCTCTCTCTCTCTCTGACGCAGATTTTCGGGTGGGGAGGCGCGCGTCGGGGATTGACCGACGGCGTGTGCTCGGCAGGGTCTCTGTCCGATCTCGCTCGCGCGATCGCTTTCATGTGGCTGCCTCAGCGAGCAATTGGGACAAGCGATTGCGGATCCCTGTCGCATTGCTCGCAAAAATCGCTCCATGTGGTTACTGCTTAAGAAAAGCCAAGTTAAAGCTAGTGAAGACCACCAGTTTCACCGTTTCTTCAGTCTTCGCATCTGAGTTGTGAAGGTGGCCAAAATGTTTTTAGTGGTTTCACGTAGTGCTTAAAAGATGGCAAGACAGGTGCAAACACAGTGTGTAGCGTTGTGTCCGACGGAATCCAAAACTAAAATTAAAGCTTACGTCCGTGACATATCGTTGATGCCCGTGGCAACAATCGCATCGACCACAAAGCAAGGCCACACACCTGGGAGGCGATACTTGAAATGGCAACAGTGTGCACATTAACCTTGACACAATGGGCGTTACAGGTTGCTTCGGCTATCTGGGCTGAGGCCACCCCTCCCCCCTCCCCCAACCTGAACCTATATGGTATCTCTGTTTTTTTTCTCTCTCTCTCTCTCCTTTCTCTCTCTCCCTGGCTGCATTCCCTCGTGCAGTAAACAGTATGGAAGGAAAAGACCATCAGTGGTGAACCCTTCTCTCCACTTCAGGCAGTCTGAGCTTGACAAGCTTACAGTGAAGAAGTCTTTGTGTGCTAACTTGAATAAACTGCCGGCCACATATTATGGCTGTGCGAACACTACAGTCCGACGGAACATTAACTCAATGTTTTGATTTACGTCACACATAAAATTAGTTACGTCCAATGGAACCCAAAATGAAAATTAAAGGTACGTCTGATGGAACTTTACCCAAATGCTTTCAGTTACGTCCGATGAAACCTGGAAATGAAATTTAAGTTGCGTCCGGCTTATTCCAAAGGTGTACTACATTTGAGTGCCAAGAGTGCTGCATTTCAAAAGTGTATTGGCTATGTTGCATGGCATAACTACCAGCATACACCAAAGGCAGACAAAAAACCTCAGAGTGCTGCCATGCAAATACAAACTGCTTCTTGAATACCCGCAAATTGTGTGAACCTATTAGATACAACAATAAACAGAGTACAAATATCTCCTGTTGCAACCGTACTTCACTCATAACCCCAACATACTGGTTACTTTTGAACGGTTTGTTTCGGTACTTTGTTTCATGATGGTCATGCTTGTGAAGTGTCTGCAGCTTTTAAATTTTAAAAATCACATGTTCAGCTCGTCTGTTAACTATAAAAAAAGCAATGACTCCCCATCCATCGAGTTTCTGAGCCACATTTAAAAACGAGAAGTTTAGGCTGGAAGAAAAATTGCCAGCCGAGTGCCTATTACATTCAGCTACATATTGCAAATGTTACATGGTTGGCTATTCCTTGATCCACAATGCTGTTAATTGTTTGTTCGTTTGCCTGCGCATGTCTTATTTGTGGCCCTAATTAACTGAAAGCCCAATAATTGCCGTTTAGCACCCGACTGTCCGTGCTTTAAAACTACATGTTCTTTAATAGTCGTAGCACTGGTACGTGAACCAAGGTAGCTGCGGCGCTCAATCAAGCGAGAAGAATGGGGACGCGTCAATGGAGAATGGGAGCGACATACAATTGTCCTCCAGGCCACCATTTGCATAAGGTTATCGATACTATTGAGAATTTGCACCCAGAACTCAGTTAGAGCGAGTCAACGAATAATTTACTATTCATGCAATGGCTGCAATTTTTTGTCCGGTGCTTTGATGTGCTGGAATCCAAACTAGTTCAAAATGATGTCATTAAAAGAAAAGTGAGCATAGCGCTGTGGTGTTAAATGGCAATTGTAGGACTTTCAGTTAATTAGGACCACAAATTAGACATATGCAGGCAAATGAACAACCAATTAACAGCATTGTGGACCAAAGAATAGCCAACCATGTAACATTTTCAATATGTAGCTGAATGCAATAGGTGCTCGGCTGGCAATTTTTTCTTCCAGCCTAAAATAAACAAATGTGGCTCAGAAACTATGGATGGGGAGTCATTACTTTTTTTTTTTTATATAGTTAACTTACCAAGGATTCCATACTCACGAGCCAGGGTGAATAAATTCTTGCAGTTGAACAACGACCGAGGTGATATACATACAATGCTTACAAATTGAGATTGAAGCAAAAAAAAAAACGCAATTTCTTTGGTGTGTAATAATGAATCCTACACTTACCTGGCCTACTGCCTATCACATCAATCAACCAAGCAGATCGGATTCGCCCATAAAAACATTTAATTAGCACAGATATTTCACAGGGAGAGATGGGACAATTAACGGCATGCTGACCTAAAATGTCTTTAGAGCTACACAGTTCACAGAATATAGTTCTTATAGATAGTAGTCTTGCACATTCGCGGTCGTAGTTGGATTCCTAGTCGTCTCAGTAGTGCCGATGTAGACATGAATCAGGCCATGTGGACATTTGGCATCGAGAGACCAGCCGTCGCCGCCAGAAGCCAGGGGTGCGTTTCGGAACTGCTGTCAGTGCAAAGCCCGAGCGTCTCAGCCCGGTATCCCAGCTGGTCTTTGTTCCATATTCTGGAGCCGTTGATGGTGCGTTGGCGTGGATTGTAGCCTTACTCCAAAGTTGTAGCATGGAACTGATGTCTTGAAGCGCCAGATTCCGCCCAGGGTCTGACAAAGCTGGGCCCCATTCCAGGAGTGTAGCCTTACTACACATCAATGTTCGCATACTTTAAAACTTGCTCCTTCAAAGGGGGGGGGGTTGCTTATCACACCATCACGCAGTTGCCGAATTCAACCGTTACCTAGCCAGCCCTTAAACCGTCAAGATAAAAAGAAGCATGCTTGCAGAATAAAAATGACAACCCTGGCTGTGAATTTAGAAAAGAAAAAAATTAGAATGATGTGGCCTAGGAAGAGGATCGTCAGGCAGGCTGCTGTGCTGAGTGGCAGTCAATGCACACTTTTGTTCTTTTTCACAAACACAATGTGCAAAGGTAGGTTGTGTGGGGGGTGTTCACTCAAGCGGCACAAATTCCAGGGGTCCCCCAATTGGCTTTTCCAAGCTCTCCAAGTACACATAGTCCTCTGGAAAAAGAATAAAAAAAGAATTTTTTTTGTTGCACAACAAGGACTAGAAGAACTGAAAGTTGGGTGTGTTGGTGTACGTCCATGATTGAAAAAGCACTATTCAAAAATGAAGACAAAGCAAGAGACACAAGACGAAGGGCTCGTCTCTCTTGCTTAATCTTCATTTCTGAATAACATGCGCAATTTTTAATCATCAACAAGGACTACAAAGATACACGGTCTTGCATTCTGCAACAGGCATATGGACTACAGATTCGTTACGAGAACATGATGCAATGAATGGCTTCAATCTAAAAATTTCCAGAACTTACAGGAGTGCTGACACAAAATTACAGTTGAGATAACTATGTAAAAAGCTTCCTTTGCATATAAAGATATCTCCCAGGAAGTCAACACTAACCGTTCCGTATACCATATTTTAAATCAATTTTAATCTGCATGCACAAGGAAGCTCAGAATGGATAACCTGTTGGCATCAGCACCAGCATGACGTGTTCAGTGAATCGCAACCAAGTGCGCATGTCAAGGCTACCCTCGTGTAGCCAAGGTGCTGGCTGTTGTAAGCGCACACTGCTCCACCTTGTGTATCATGTCAGTTTTAGGGATGATGTCACGCTTCTCTTGTGTGTGCGACCACGCCCAGTCCGGCTGCGGTGCGACGAGGGCAGTGACGTCAATAGTGCTGTCCTGCCATGGCGGCCGCCTTGGTGTTTGTTCCTTGGAAGCCAAAACTGACTGAATAAACGAGGCTGTAAATGATTATGTACGCTGCAGTTGACCATCTAATGTGCCATTCTATGATTGCTGGACTGGTAAGCACCCATAGCAGCGGGGAAAAAAAAAAAAAAAAAGTAACATGAAATTTTGTGTCAGTACAGTCGAACCTGGTCATATTGAAGTAGCATTGGGACAGCAACTTCGTTTGTTATAACCGATACTCAATGTTACAGCAGAGGTAAAAATCGGCTATAACAAATAGACAATCTGGCTTGTGCAAAATACTTGGTCCAAAAAGGCATTTTTTAGGCTTCCAACCCACTATAAACAAGGTAACCCTTACTCCTTGTTGCATTTCAAGCTCAATCAACCAGGACATGAGTACGTGAAATTACAACAGAACAGAGTTCACTTGAGAAAACGGGACTGCGTCTGTTTATTTGATGAAGGATGCGATCTTCGTCTGGTGGCTACTCACAGCTCTGAACAGGATGAAATTTTCCACAATGTCCACAAACAAAAGGCCCTTTATACTACTGCAGTTTCGGATGCAGAGGGTTTTTCCAAGTAGCTGCTCAGCCTCCTGGTAAAATAGTTCTTCGTTATATCTGATATCACAGGCGGCCCTCACGGTTTTAGCTTCGTTATAAAAGAATAAGTGTCACTGAAATAAAGCGTGATCAACCAAAGATCGCATTTAGTTTTCTACAGCCGATAATTCGCTATATCAGTGTTCGTTATAACGCGGTTCAACTGTACTCCTTTAAGTCTGTCCGCTTGCTTTGAAAGCGAAAGCCTCTCAATTATCAAAGACTTGTGTACTCCTACATCATGTTTGCATTCCTTTGCTTTTGTTTCGTCGTACCACGCCAATTATTCCGCCAGGCAGACCAGCCACAACGCACACGGCAGCTTCGATCCCCACAGCCACAGCTCTCCTCTGCGCGCACCTGTTCTAGTCCTCTGCCACCGCGTTCACCTGTCAGGAGGCACGCACTTGGCACCTACTCTGGTGACCTGTGTTCACATCTCACATGAACCCAAATGCGATTTTATTAGATGCAAAGCATCTCATCAACCCTCTGTCATCCGGCGTCCGCACCTCTCCTCTCCACAACAGCTGTGATAACGCCGCTCTCTCTCCCCTCCTCTCCACACCACCAGTGCATTAGGGCGCGCTCCTCCTCCTCTCCCCTCTGCACACCAGCTGTCCAATCACGCGCGTGCGCGCTACTCCTCCTCCTCTCCACTCCCTCTGCTCTGCAAATAAACCCGTCCGCGCTCCGCTCAGTTGCTTCTTCGGTACTGCGCTGTCCGATGACTGCAAATGGACGCCAACGATTCCGTCAGCGAACTGGCTGGCACACCAACTAGCGCCAGCTGGCACACTGTCAGAACCGCGAGCACCTCCGAAGACAAGGCTGCACAGAGGAGAGCTCGCGACGCCGCAAAACGTTCCGCACTACTCGATAAATAAAGAAGACATTTAATACGCTACTACACGTGTCTTTAACAACCAATTAACACTACTACTCCACGGCTTTGCATCCCCTCAGGGTTCCCACGTGGGAAGATGGTGTAATTTTTTTTATTAAAGCAAAAGCTTTCTTGGTGTTCTGTCAGAAAACTAATGCTAAACACTAATTTCCCCATTGACCAGTTGGTCAGCTGAAAAGCTCCGATAAGGTCTCTGGACACACAATGTGTGCGTGGAACCGGGCTTCCGTTGTGTTAGAACGGTTACTTGCAAATCGCGAAAAAGGAATGATTCTAGATGAGACAGAGCGCGGATAGATCATGAAAGAGTGCAATTGTATGCCTTTATCTCATAGTTGCCACATATCGGCATACACATTTAGACGTGTTTACTTAGTGCACAAAAAAATGGCTGACAATTGCCATATTTTTGAGATTCTGAGCACCCCCTTTTTTGCAAGATCGCAATGCCCAAAGTGCTTAGATTCGAAAAGCCTAAATTTGCATTTCGTGCTTCTCTCAACTTTCTTTGGGAAGGTACGATAGATTTTTTTTCTCTTCACAGCGACAGCTATTTCAGTGCCATTTATGTCGATGCTGATGATGGCACTTATTTTTCGCGTTTGAAGACACATCTAAGGCTTTTGACTGAAGTGCTGCGCGTGTTGAGAGGTAGAACAGGCAGTGCGGTGCAAAGTAGTGGCAATGCGGGTGTGAACAGGGGAGAACGAAAGGTTGTTGCATTTGTAGGGAACAGCGAACCCCAGTGGGGTCTGCGATGAAAAAGAGCCAACAGCGCCAGAAGAACGTCTGTGCTTGGCATGGTGCATCCCATTAGTTTGCACCCCCCTCAGGCACATGCAAACCACAGGCCCCGAAACAGGGACATGTCTGTGGTAAACTAAGTGCACGATAAGCATCGAGTAAGACCTATACCATCTGCAAGCTATGAATCCCGTGGAAAATCTTAGAAAGTCGCACTGACCTAACCAATAATGGGTCCTACTCACGGAGCAAAAATAAGACAGGAGGGGAAATGAGGCTTTCTAGCGCGGCCAGATAATGTCACAAGCGATCTTTTTAGGCTAAGCTAGCGGCATCTGCCGCGGGTGAAGAAACTGCAGGACCACCGCGATTGGCATTTCACTGCGCAGTTACAAAATGAATTGCGGCCGCTATCATTTGGTCCATCAGGTGCCGCTACCCTCTCCTTCGCCGCCGCAGCTATGAAGCTTTGCAGTCAGCCTTGGTTTCCGTTGTGAAATTATCTGGTTAGCTCACCCGCGCTTGCTGCAATGGACTGTTTCACCTCCTATATATTCTTGCTCCATGGTCCTACTCATCAAGTGCTACCCTATCTCTTGCACGGGCAAACAATAGTGCGCCGCGCACAAGCGGGGTCACTGGCGCACCCAGCTTTATTGAACAAGATGTTCCCGGCAGAACACGACCCCATCTGCCCGTTCTGCAAAAAAGACGCAAGGGACCCTGCCGCACATACTGGCGGAGTGTACTGAGCTCAAGAATCCCCTATCTTCCCTCCCCCTTCCCCCCCTACCCGAGCGATGGGAGATCTTGATGTCCAGCCCCGACCTGTCGACGCAGCAAGAGCTCGCGTCCAGGGGCCAGGAGCTATTGGACTCATATGGGACTCGTGAATAGGGTTCCACCCCGTACGACGCCTGCGAGCGTCACCTGAAATGGGCCCAGCGAAAGTTGTTTCTCTCTCTCCCCCCCTAGTTACTCATTGTCTGACACTGGATAACGATGTGTCCAGATGAAACATTTCTCATCTGCTTGCAGCCAATATTCTGAACATGCCTTTCAAAAAGGACGTCCTCACTTGTGGAGTTTCATTTATCCACGTTTAACGATTCTGCTTACAGAGCTAACCGAAACAACACTAAACATTGCTGGGCCTTGTTTTATTTCATGCTTCCAGATTTGCAGTAGCCAAAGAGCCCACTGCTTACTAAGCAATGCAAGTAGGAGGAGTGTAATGGATGAATGGTGACTGCTTACACGGCGAGGCCACCGTATTTTCAAAACGGAAGCTTACCCATCATAAGGCAGTCAGCAATGGTCGGGACGATGGGCAGCGCAAATTCTGGAGGCGTGGATGGGGTAGCGGGAGCTGCCTCGTGCTTCTGGTGCCAGGCGACACCACAAACGTCCCTTAGGATGGCCAGGTGCTTGTCGTCGAGCTTGAACTCGTCGGGGATGTCAAAGAGGTTCTCTGAACATGGCGGGGGGGAAATTGAAAGAAACGACAGCCAATGACCTAATGGAACAAGGCCAACTAAGGGGAAAGAGCACCAAAAGGTAAAAAGCAACCGCTCACAATATGGTGTGGAGTAGAAGTACACATAATATCCCTGCCACACTAACGCCCGAATGTCATTTGAACCAAATGTCATTTGACTCAAATGCCAAGTTGTGCTGCTCCACTGGGTTTTGAAATGCCATTCGGCTTTTCATATGGGGCTCTTTAATGCCATTTCTAGCACTCTCGCACACAGCAATCCAAGTCAGCATAAACACATACATTACTGGTGTACTTAAAACCAACAAAATATTCTTAATTGTGGGACTTACTCCTTGTTCACTTAAATCATGATATCAAGGTGTAATGCTTCCATACTCTCAGCACAGTGCGAACAAGCGACAAACCAGTGTGGTCAGACAGCACAAAAAAAAACCTCAATTGCGATTCAGAAATAAGCAAAAACCATGTCAAAGCTTACCTTATTGATAATTTGACATCATTTTAATGCTAAAGACTGCCGATAAATTGGATTGTTGCATTATTGTGTAAAAACAGAACTCGACAGCAGTAGCGCCACACAGCACGGTGAGCGATTGTTAAAGGAGTACTGACACGAAATTTTTATGTTACGTTTTTTTCGCTGCTATGCGTGCCTACCAGCCCACTAATCATAGAATGACAGATTAGACGGTCGAGCGCAGCGTAAATATTCATTTACGGCGTCGTTTATTCGTGCCAGTTTCGGTTTCGACTGAAAAACGCCGAGCGGCCGCCATGACAGCATGTATAACATGACGTCACCATTCTTGCCGTATCGCTGCCTCCCTGGAAGCGCGCGCGAGCGGGCGCACGCGCGCGCCCAGACCGGCCGAGGTTTTCGCCGTCCCCACAGGCCCGGGCAGCATGACGTCAGTCCCAAAACCATGACGTGTACACACGCCCGAGCAGCGCGCGCCAACCACAGCCAGCGCGTCGGCTTCGTCACGGGAGCCCCGACGTCGGCAGTTTGGGGCACGTAGCAGATGATGTCACGTCGGCCCGCTCTGGGCTTTCTCGTGCGGGCGAAGATTAAAATGGATTTTAAATATGTTTCGCTGAACGGTTGATGTTGAAACTTGCTGGGAGATATCTCCTGATAAAAAGGAAGCGTTTTACATAGTTATCTCAGCTTTGAAATTTCGTGTCAGTACTCCTTTAAAGCTTTCAAATGCCATCGCAATTGTAGAGGATCACGGCGGATTCTGAATGGCATTCGAAGCACCACATTTGAGTCAAATGACATTTAGTTTAAATGACATTTGGACCCAAGTGTAGCTGGGGTACAAGACTGCTGGTGTGTTATAGGGCGAGGTCATGATTACGTGCGATAGGAAACATGAGCTGTAAAAAGTTGATCTATGCCAAAAGCTTAAAAACACGTTCAAACGGAATCCTGGGATTGTCAGCGAAAAGGAATGGTGGGTTTAGTGAAATACTGTTGGTAAAGTTCAAGAAAATGTTTGCATTGCATGTGTGCAGTGTAATTAGAGCATTAAGTACAGACAGGCCCTCTCCACACCTGCTCACGGGGGTCTTGGAAATCGTGATGACCAATGCAGCAGATGACAAATTGTAGGGACCTCTCATTTGCAATGCAAAAATGCAACGGGAGCAGCGACAGAGTTTATTAGCCGCATTTGCGATGTGGTTCAGGACCTTTTGCAGGCAAGACCTCACGAATGCAGAAGTGGTGAGTTGCAAGAGGGTAGCAGGGTACAAGAATTTTAAGCATGAAAACCCACCCAGACTGCGTCAGAAAGGGGGAAGCACTGAAATACTTTTGCATTTCAACTGCTTTTACAATGGTGAGAAGGAATAATTTTCATGAATTTTGGCCATGCAATGCCTAAAGCTTCAGGATTGCTGAGACAATGTTCATAACATCAACCTCAAATGAACATGAACACCAACATATCAGAAGGGTCAACACGTTCTTGGCTCGAGCAGAATATGCCCATTACAAAGAATGCGCTCACCATCGTCGTCGTGCGGGTGCATTTCCTCTATGTCCGACACGTCGGCAGCATCTTCCTCATCCTGTGAGAACAGAGAAGGTATCACTTGGCATCAATGTGACTGGTTGCGTCATAAGCACGAGGAGAAATGGCAGTTGTCAGCAGAAAAACATCCGGGGTCACAACTTCATTTTTTTTAAACAGGGTGAGCAAGGTGCGCATCGAGAGAAATGATCAACACTTTTAGCCTCTCACGATGGCAGAAAAAAAGAGTGGTTGTACGCACTGGACAGCCAGCAAACCGCACACTCATTTATGAAAGGAATGGAACCAGAGTTGTGTAGACAAAACAGAGCCAGGTACTTACCTAATCTAACTGCCTCAAATTTTACCCTAACCTCAGGTTGCCAAAATGAATGTTTAGAGCAAAAACAGCAATGTCACGAAAACCTTTTTCCTGGCTGCTTCCCAAACGACTGTATCGACATCAAGGGCACTCACGGTCAGCTCCAAGTCAGAGACGGCCGCTTCGGGGGTCAATTCACGCCACTCAGGGGTGCTTATCAGCTCAACCCTGTCCATGCCCGCTCCCGCCAAACCTGAAAACCAGCATAGGAAAAAAGAAAAAAGAAAGGTCTACTTGTGTGGGACAGGTAGTGTGAACAAAGTGTAGTCTCACTACATCCCTTGGTATCCTGTCCCTTTCCCCCCGTCCACAGCTGCTTTAAAGATTCCCTTGCAGCGCTTATGATGAGTACTGGACACCCATGGACAATGTGGCCAAACAGGCAAACAGTTTACGTTGAAGAAGAAAGGTGGCTTGCCTGGGCCGAAATCCTCCGCCCCAGGTGCACTCGGCGGAGACAAACTGTGGCTGGAGCAGTCATCAATGGCGCCCAAGCTGTCTTCCTCCGGAAGCACATACGAGTCCTCTGTTAAGGAGGAAAAAGAAAAGCCACAATTGAGCACACACAGAAGTGAGTGATTGGTGTGGTTGGTTGGTGTGCCTTGATAAGAACAGAGGGAGTTGCGATAAACTGGATGCAACCCACACGCACGTACGCACATCTAACTCACTGCTGCAGTGCTCAAAGGACTAGTGCTCGCTAACAGGCACCCGAGAGGTGCACACCCAGGTTTCACTTCAGTGAGCCGAAGCAGCAAAGGACTTGCTCCATTGAACGAGGCAGCAATTGTTACATTGAGAGAGGCAGGAATTCGTCTACGCACGCGAGATGTGTGCAGAAGGTGGTCCAACATAGTGCCAGTGCCCTTATTGAGTCCTCCCAGGCAAGAGATGGTGCTTACCTGAGCAGTCGAGTGGAAGACGCATGGCTTCGATTGACGTGTGCAGAAGAGCCTTTTCGTCGGGACTCTGCAACAAAGGGAACAGCTTGGAGCACAGCCCTCGCGCAGAAGTGGTGGCCTGGCTACAAAGATGCCGTTGCACGGAGTGTGCAGATAGGGTCATCACACTACATTTGCACACCAAGGATGATTTGTTGTCCGCGTGTGATTAAGAAAGGACAGGAGTTGGCAAATTTTACGCACATGCAGCGGTGCAGGTACAACCAACTAACAGCCACCCGTAATCCCAAATACGAACAGCTGTGTAGCATGTGCTCACAATTGTGACTGAGCAAGGCGGTAGATTCAGGTGCCCCTGTTTCGGCACAATTACGAGTACCGTCACACTCCTTCGGGTGTACTTTTGGTCTCACAAATGTTGAACAAACGTGCGAAATCAAGTACCGCTCAACACGCAGACAGTGCTCTTTCTGCCTATGCAACCTACTCCAAAGAAAACTGGCAGCAAGATTACATTGCAAGTGTTCACGAAAAATTCGCGTGCCTTTAAGAGGACAGGAAGCTGGAACCTCTGTCACAAAGTATGAAGCCCGGAGTAGACTCTAGCACTGCTGAATGCAGCCCGCTCCCAACCACAGCCCACACAAGAAACTGCTGGGTTCATAAACAATTGGCATGCAACTAATTGACACCCACCTCAGTAACACTGCTCAGAACAGGCACGCCGCATTCTGGTGACGACTTGTGAAGGCAGGTGCTTGCGACAGCATTGTGCGCTGCCACGACTCCTCGCAGCTCCACCCCATCTGGGCACACAAGCAGGCACCGAGAGCGAGGTCAGTGATTCGCTACTGAACAATTAAGGGGGCACATGGCTCTTGAAACAATTTCTTTTAATTTTCAAGTAGTCTTTGTTAAACTTGTCAGTCTGGCTGCTTTTTACCCCACTGATTTCAAATACAGTAATCCCTCGTTATAACGAACTCGCTTTACTCGAAATTTCTTCTGGTCCCAATCCAAATGCATGCATTTTAGACTGCATTACTCGAAGCGCACGAAGAGCTGGACCCGTTTAGAGCGAAGTGTGGTGAGTGGAGGCGTCCCCGGCCGGCGGCGCCCCAGCGGTGAGTCATATGGTCAACATGGTGGGTTAACAAGCTGGTGTTTCCTGGGCAATTTTCTCAAGCCGGTCCCGCTCTATTTGCCACCCGACTTCAGAGAAATGGCCCAAAAGTGTGGTAGGGTGATGGAACTTTGTTCCTAGACATTGGTCAATAGCGTGGACGCGACAGTACGCGACCACTGACACTCGAAGCGCAGAATTAGCAGTGTCGTCGACAGCAGGGCGAGGAAAAACTTGTTTTGCAGACTTCAAAGCTGCACACCTCAAGAAAAAAATTGCCCAGTGATCATGGAAGGCCTCTGGTGCAAAACCGGTCAGTTTTCGTGATTGCGTTGTGTACCCACAATAAGCGGTTAATCGTTTTTTGAGCTCAACAAACACAACCTCTGACTCCAATTACGGCATTTGCGGCACTTTCCAGTGCGAAACTCTGGTAGCGTTCCGTGACGCCCGCACCTGCCCCCTACAAAAGTGGCCACTGTCCTCCCCTCCTGATGCGCTTAACAGTCTGGGAGGAGTTAGGATACCAGTCACTGCTTGGGCCAATTGGAACAGGGGTTCCTCGTGCCCGGCAAAAACGTGAAACAGCTAAAGCTCACTGCCTTTTTTGCACCTGAGTAAAGTTTTGCTTCACTGAATACATTGGGTTTTTATTCTGCGCACTTGTGGCGCAGTTGAATCTCCACTACTAAAGCTTTTCCAGAGTGGTCGCTTATATCGAAATACCGCTTATAACAAAATTTTTCGTGGTCCCCCCTGACTTGGTCCCCCCCCCCAGTAATCCCCCTGACGAGGGATTACTGAATGTCATTACTTTTTCAGCTGGCCAATTAGTTCCCAAGATAATCAGAGATAACTAGTCATTTTTGGAGGAACAACAGACAACAGTGTTAGCCATAAAACTAATCTTTATCAAGTTGAGGGTTTGACTGCATACCATCTGGTCAGGAAACACTTGAAATGGTTTACTGGTCACTGACCAAAGTCAAAATATACAAATGACTATTTTCCAATGCCAAGAACCCTGGTGAATGCAGTAAGAGAATCGGTTTTTTTGGTGCACTGCTTGGAACTAATTTTACAGCTCATTTGTTGTTTGAAATGGGCACTCGAAATGGTTCCTTGCCACTGGTGCCACCAAAGTTTACTAAGTTGTAAAATTAGTTCCAAGTGGCGCATCAAAAAACTTCTCCAGGGTTCGTACGGGCTTCAAAAGCTAAAATTCAAGGGTTTTCAAGGACTTTCAAGGACCAGAAAACACATTTTCAAGGTCCCCATCTTATGTTTTATCTGGGATTATTTATAACTTTTTCAACACAATGCAAAATTGTGTTATTGCCCAATACCCAAGAACATTACTGCACATTCAGGTAGGCGCTATAGGTTCATGAACGCTGTCCCAGCTTTATTTTTTATTTCATAGTTTGTATTTAGAGGTTTTTCTTTTTTCTTGGCGTTTTGCTTAGGCTGTTTGATTTCAAAACTTAGTTAATATTGCCTGCATCTCCTGCTTTGTCAGCAAGAGTACCAGCTGAAATTAACTCAGCAAGTGTTGCTGCAAGGTAGGATGAACTATGCACACGTCCTCCATTTGCACGTAAAAGCAAATGCAGATGGAGCGTATGAGGCACAGCAAACATGCAATGAAAGGCCGTCTACAGACTAGATGGAACATGCAAGATAGAGAACAGAAGCCGGCTTTCACGGGATTGTATCGTGACATGAATTCTATTGAGGAGTGCTGCTCCCAATGTTGCCTCGTAATAATGAGAATCCACAACTCGTAATTTCACGCAATACACTGAAACTTGATTGTTACAATGTTTCTTTACATTTTTAACACGTAAAACTGATAACAAACACTTTAAATTCTTGTGGAAAAAATGGGGCCATTGGTTCTCTCCAGAAAAATCAAGGGTTTTCAAGGACCCTTTAAAAATTCCAGGACTTTCCAGGCCTTGAAATTTACACGTCTAAATTAAAGGGTTTTCAAGGACCTGTGCGAACCCTGCTTCTCTTATTGCATTCACCAGGGTTCGTAGTATTGGAAAATTAAACATTGCAGTTTTATGACTAACACTGTTTCGTCTATTGTTCCTCCAAAAATAACAAATTATCTCTAATTATCTTGGGGACTGATTGGCTGACTCAAAGAATAATGGCCTATTTGAAATCAGTGGTAAAAAGCAGCAAGACTGACAAGTTTCACATAGTTTACTTGAAAATTAGAAGAAGCTGTTTTAAGAGCCCCTATGCATAGCATGCAAAATTCATTGCCTAGTTAGTGGCCTGTATAACTGGTGCCGATTGTGGGTCTTGATAATGCAAGGCCAGCCAAATGCAAACTGAGTTAAAGACTGAACGTGAAATACGAGTAGCGCGAGGTGCAACTAAAATAAATAAAATTAATACAGAATAATTCCATAAAAAACAGTAAGCACAAGTCTCGCTTGTAGCGCAAACGAGAGGCAAGTGCAAGATGAGGGGGATTTCACAAAATGCACGGCTGTCCCTAGCACCTGGAGGAGTTCTACAGCTTGCATGCAGGTTGTGCTGGATTTTAAAAAAATAATACGCCAGTGGGGCTAAGCAAACAGGTGGTAGAACATCAGCAGAAATTCGTACTAAGACATTATCCATTGTCCCATACCGCTGAAATGGAAGTCCCTTCTCAAGGGAAACTGCCTTCCCAGCATGCAACTCACCACTCGACACGGCCCGCTGCAGAGAGGACGCACAGGGCTCGGCCGACTGAAGCTTGCTGCCAAGGACCTGCAGATGGGGATTCACTAAGTGCCCTTCCATTGAACCATTGCTAAAAAAAATTTTACTTAACTGGGAAATTTGCACAGAGCACAAACAGAAGTGCTTGCACACAGGCAGCGTTTGAAAATTTTTCTTTGACACGTGGAAATGCCTCAACTTGAGCTAGTCACCAACTAGAGCAACAAGAGATATGTAGGCTCGTGCAGCACTACATCCCCCGTTCTCCCTTCTGTCTTTGGTGCTGTTTCTTCAGACCATCACAGCACTGGACACCAAAGGTTTTCAGCCCGCTTTGCATCCACACTCACAAAGAGCACTTCTGTCGGAGGTTTTAAATTCAGTATTGTGACCAGGGTGACGTCTACTCATGTATGTACGTTTGTTTCCTGGTGCAAGGGCAACACAGGCCAAAAAGCACCAACACAATGGTTTAGTCATTTCTGGTGCACTATTTTCAGAGAAAAAGTGTTATAGATGTGATGGGTTTTTAAAAACTGGTCAGTGTGGGGGGTTTATACAACCCTTCATTTAAAACACAAACGTGGAAGTTGAACAAACGATCATGAAGGTTCACTCAGAGCTCCCCTCCTCTCCGAGATCATGTGCAGTATCATCTGCGGTTTAAATATCCAATGTCTCAATATCCACTGTAAAGGAGTAGATGCAGGATCTGGCTCCTTTTGCCGTGCGTAAATATGTAAATATAGATGCGTAAATATAGATGCAGGGCCTTTCACTTCGCTGCTTACTGTGCCCACAGGTACGGGGGGGGGACAGTGCATCAGGAGTAGAAAGCAAGCTATCTCCAGCCACGGTGCTCGCCGACACCTCAGCTGCAGTGGAGTCCACAGACTGTGGGGCAACTTTCCAGGCAGCCGAAGTCAGCCTAGCAGAGGGTGGGAGTTGGACCAGGTCAGCATTGCTGCACTGGGTAGCCACCGAAACATGACTCCACCCCACCCCCCAGTGAGCAGCGTCAGCATAGCTTCCTGATAGAAGCATTTAATGTCTTCTTCAATCTTCTAGATAAGACAGGCTTGGGTTCTTTATAAATTCTCATCTTCGAATTTTTTGCAAGAACAGGAACAAACAGGGTGGGGTTCACCACAGTTGCAACACCTGAATTTTGTGGTACTGCACTCGTCTGCCTGGTGGTCATGCTTTGAGCACTTTGCACATGCCTTGCCCTCTACAGTTGTTTCTACTATGCCCACACCTTTAACATTTG
The DNA here is from genome assembly GCF_048455015.1 of Haemaphysalis longicornis. NCBI lineage: Eukaryota > Metazoa > Arthropoda > Arachnida > Ixodida > Ixodidae > Haemaphysalis > Haemaphysalis longicornis. The sequence continues at coordinate 104,677 of NW_027526312.1, forward strand.
AAGCCACGTCGCAGGTTTGGGATGTATGCTTATACCCGACAGTGAAAGAAGCCTGCTTTAACCGATCCTGGGGGTGTACTGCGATCAGATTTCAAGATATATGTTTGGTTTCAATTTCACTTCCATCATGCCACATAGTGATGCATCTAATGGCAGTTACTCCTTGCTCAAGCAAGCCTTTAACAATATCTGCCTCAGTTTCGTTTATAAGCTCAGTTTCCGAGATGGCGCCTTGGCAGCTCGGTGAGGTGTTAGTGATTTATAGGACTTAGTGTTAGTGATTTATAGAAGAGTCTACAGTGGACTGCAACTTGTGGCCTCCTGCCATAAGCAGAGAGGGTTTCGCGCACTCTTCCCAGTCCACACTGATGCCTCTGTACGGTACGGTACTCTGTACGGTACGCAAGCACAGCTCCACTGGCTGTGCTTGCAGTCCACTGGCAGTATTTCAGCATAAATTGCAGTCCACTGGCAGTATTTCAGCATTACATTGCGCTTATCCTCAACTGCAAATCTGTTAATCCATTTTTCAGAGCCCTGGGCCGTGGCACTGCAATTCATAACAAGAGGTTATATTAAAAGAAATGCGAACTCAGCTTCTGACGCATGACGCACCGTCTGGTTGCACTGTCAGTAAACTGCGCACATGCGCAGTTCTTTCAAAGCGTTTGAGAGTGTGGCCTTCATTTATGGGAAATGCTTGATTTTGAAGCGACGCCAATCATTTATTTTGGGGCGCCTCTTCACGCTGCATCGCCACTGAGCAGGATGATCCTCGAAGGGCATCATACTAGTTGCAATCAGCCTGCTGTGCGCTTGGCTCCCGAATGCAGTAGATAACAGGATGCTCAGTGTCGACAGAGCATAAAAAGACCCCGCTAAATAAACGACCGGCGTCGCTTCTTTTAACAGTAGGCCACACTCTCAGACGTTTTGCGAGAACTACGCATGTGCGCAGTTCACTTACGGTGCAGCCAGACGGAGCGGCATGCGTCGGAGGCTGTGTGCTCCGTTGTTCGTATTTCTTTTAAACCCCCTGTACAGTCGGCGTACCATTTGAGCAGGCCCGACTCCAAGCTTGCAGCAGTCAGTCACTGAACGAAGCTCGCACATGGCAACCTGCCCCTCGGAATGGATACTGAAATGGATGGACGTCGTCACTGACCCTGGCGCCAGGAAGCGGAGTGCTGTTCAGGTCCGACAGGGCCTGGCGTCCAACGTGACTGAGCACCGACTTGGGAATCGGATGCGGCATCTCCAGCCCTGCGCAGAAAAAGCATACTACAGGGGTAACTAGCTGCTCGCAGCAAGCTAGGCTATGAGCAGGTCTTTTGTCGACTGATTCACAATCACGTTCGCGTCTCGCACGAGCTGGTGTGGCAGCCCTACTCAATAGACTGGGACTGCATTTTGCGAAAGCTTCCCAAAGTGCGGGCACTGACTCTTAGCAAAACAAAAATTACAAGGTCGGGTCGAACTACAGGACTAGCGTCACTAAATAAAGGCTTATTTAGTGATACAAACCAGAACAATCCTGGTGGCGGGAAGTCACAAACATGGCCTCACCCAAGCAGCACAGGACAAAAGGAAATTACAAGCTTCGTTCGGAATAAAATTGCAACGAACACAGAAATGGTTTGAGACGCAGACTAAAGTTCCTACAGTCCGTAAAAGGCCAGGAGTCGGACGCCTGTCGCACGAAACCAGCGAAAACTTACCGGTGTTTGAAGAGTTGTCCGCGCGCGCCTTCGAGCGCACCGGGTTACCGAGGCTTGCTGTTCGCATCGGGGCATTCATGGCGCAAAGGTAGTGGGCCCTGGTTAGGGGCAGCCTCTGGGACAGCACAGTTCTGCAGGACCACTGACAATGCGTATTACAACGACGACTACGCCTGTCCGGTGGGCGTGAAAGCCGAGGCCACACACGAGCACGCTCCGACAGAATGGACCGAATCCACCGCCGCCACTCCAAGGTAAATATAAAGGCAGCGTCTCCTGCCACGCGCGTGGCACCAGCCACGCCCCCCTGGCAACGGCTGCTGCCACGCGTGACGTCATAATGACGTCATAACAATAATAATTGTCATTATTTTGTGTAGTGTAGTCCGAAATACACATTTTTTTTATTTGCAGTACAAAATAACGCACCATTGAACTGCTAAAACTTTTCTAAATGAACAATTTTTTTTCTTGCGGGAGCAGCCGGCGATGCTGCTGCCAGCTGCCGTATCGCGTATCCGAAAGCGTGACGAAGCTCCGATTTTCTCGGGCCGACAACGTAGCTAAACCGGAGTTCATATTGTTAGAAGCACTATCTGAAAACGTGAGAAAGTTGCTTGTGATTATGTATTGCATGGGGACCCAGCCAGCCTTTCCAGACCGCAGCAAAATAGCCGCTCTCGAGTAATGTTGACCTGTGACCGCTTGGTTATGGTTGGTGTACGCCGATGGTACCTGCGTACAACTAGTTTCAGCGTACGTGAGACGACATCGCACAGCCGACTGGCCCCGTTCGAGCAAGCTACGTTCCACACAAGAAAAGACACCGTCCGAGCGTAATTCTGTGAACCTTCCGACGCATGTCGGCGCGGCGGCATCTGCTATCAACAGTTTGCACCACGGCAAGTCCAGAATGCTTAAATGGACGACCTGAAATCGCGGTGTGTGTTCTCGAAATGAAGACAACTTGGCAGCGCCAAAAGATAATCAGAATGTACAGTGCCGAGGACGAAGGGTAGTGGCGGCAACCGTTTTTTTACTAGGCACATGTGCGCATTACAATTACAATTGCGCCAAGAATAGGAAAGGTAATCTTTGGTGTCCCCACACATGTACCACGTACGTACCACTACAGTAGATCTCCTCTTCTGAAATATTAGCAAGGAAAACTTCCGAAAATCGGGAAGTTCTTATTTTCTAGTGGGCGAAATTGTAGCTTAAAATTTGTTTTACACCCACGATACGTTTTATGAGCAGAAAAGTCTTGTGAGCATGCGCCACAAGGATCATAATTGCGTGATATTCAGCGCTTAAAAAGATTTCCTAGTGGAAACCAAAGATTTCGTAGTAGAATACATGATTCTACGACAGTTTAGGACCTGCGACCTTCAAAAGGTAGACTAGCTAGACGCTTCATCTCATAGCTACTGCACTGGTATAACTTTCACGTCTCACTGTACCGTGGTGTACGCTATGTTGGCCAGACTTGACTGAGTCCCTCATGCAAAGGAAGTTAATTCAGGACGCACACCCAGACGATAGGGTCAAAGAAGAGGCTGTACAGACGGTAATAGGAAGGGTGTACGCTTGGCCGGCCATCATGTCTAATACACCTACATGCACTCCAGCATATGAAAACCTATGGGTTCTGCACAGGCTCAATAAGCAACGTCAAAGAGAATCTTAAGATGTGCCTGGAACGTGAAAGCATCTACGGATTGTTTGTGTAAACAGGTATCAGCAGCGAGCATGCTGCAAATGTAATTGATACGCAAATGTCAAGGCTTTCATGGGGCGAATTTAACAAAAAGAAATGGTGAAAAAGATCCCAATATCAAACTACATTGATGTTATATGTGCATGCACTATAAACACAGTCATCAGTATGTTAACTGTACGTAAACACTCAAGTGATATGATCAAACAGAACTAAAGGCCCCACTACAATCGCCCAGTTATGTTTCTTTGCAGTGGAATAGGTCGGTATCTGTTAGTCGCACAAACAAGATTCTCTGATGGCATGGAGAAATAGCTGGAAAGTGGCTATGGAGCTCCAGCTGCTTTACACATTTTCTGTAATACCAGTTATTTGTTTGAAGTTTGCAATAAAATTGATGTCATTTGTTAGTCTTTTTAATTAATGAACGAAACTTTTCGTGGCCACAAAACAGTGCTCACTTTCTTTGGTGGCTTGTAACGATTCACTAGAATTTCACATGGCCAACCCAAGGAATTCATGGCTCGTACACTGCAGGGTAGTGCTAGTCTCCAAAAACATTTGACAGGATGACTGGAAACTAGCGCAGCCCACACGCTCCATAGGTGGAAACCAGTAGCCCACCCACAGTGCCATAAAACAGCTAATGAATGGAGTGAGTCTCTGCTAAATATTAAGCAGGTTCAAAAGGTAGGTTCGCATTGGTAGATTTTATGCCATCGTTCACTGTGTGTAGATTAAATATTTAACGGGCACAATAGTCATTTTTGTTATTTCGGACAGTTCTTGAAGGGTTGCCTAAATGTTCTTTAACAAAACAAAAAGTGAAAGCTCTCGGTTAGGGATTTTAAAAACATTGTTTAGCCTCTCCAGCAATTGTCCCTGCCTGAAGGAACTCGGCTGATAGTTGGTGCCGACTGTCGTCCTCACTTGCTAGCTCCCTGACCAAGCACATGAATGCAGTGACTAAGAAAGATGGTGACCAAAGTGAGAAGAGAAGGTGGATCCCGTACAACAGCCCTTGATCATCTAAACACCATAAAAAAGCGCCGATGACTCACAGGCCACGACTAGGGCGTTAAAATACCTTTTTGACATACATTTACAGGGCATTTACAACCTTTTATAAAAAAAAATCTTATGATTACACACAGTCCCTCCATAGAAGGGGTTTGTTTCAGACAAGGTCGTTGAAATTTGTTATTAGTAACAACATAAACTCATCATTGGTCCCTTTCATTCAGCACACTTACGGGCTTCGTTTTAAAAACCCTGCTGTTTCTATTTCACGTATAAATAAACTGCTTATGCAATATTCTCTTATTTACCTGTGTTCGAAGTAAACTGTGTTATACCGTAAAATGTGATGTGCCGAGTGCATGCAGGTGTAACATTCTTCAATGGGACATGCAGAACATGAAGCTCAGTGCTGATAAACTTAAATCAGGGAAAATAAAGCTTCCCATGTTGCTTCTTTATTTTTGTAACTATTCTCTCTACCAAATACCTTGGTGGTAACTCAACTAAGCTCACCTTTACCCTAGGCCTTTATAATTATTTTGCTCTGCAATTATACATTCTCAGCTGGAGCATGCCTGCTGAATTCAGGCCCCAACCACGCTTTGCTATTTCACATTTGCAGCTGTATGAAATGTTGCTCTTTAGGTTTTGCCAATGATTTCCAACAGGCCACTTAACTAGTGTCAAAACCATTTTATACCTTTAATTGCTATTTATAGCAAACAGTATTATATCATTTTTCATAACACCTTTTGTTGTAACCTCATTCAATGATTTTGTTACACCGCCAGCCTGGTTCATAAATCTTTGCGTGAACATGCTCGTCTTGCAGCTGCAGTAACAGACACCACACATTTTGGCTTTCCAGCGTAGCTTTGGTGTCCGCAAAAAGGAATCTTTTTCTTGGCTCGTCTGCAGCGCTTTGTAGAAAAAGATCACTTGCTGGTTTGGCTTTCCCACAGGACTCTAGTGTAGTGCAAGAAAGTATCGCTTGCTTATTCCTTTTTTGTTGAGGTTTTAATGCTGTGCATCTTCCAGGAGAACCCTGACATTTTGTTTAGAAATGGAGCTTCACACCACAAACAGCGCACAGAAAGTAGAGCTACTCACTTTCTGCATAGACACAGAAGTTTGGCAGATCACTTGTCATTGACAAGCAAGTGTTTGATTTCTGGCTTAAGGTGCAACGCTGGGATAGTTTACTAGTTGGGGGGAAAAAACGCAGTGCTGATAAACTGTACTGAAGTACTAGGAAAGGTGCCATGATCAACATGGTTTCCATGTGTTGGCAGCTTTTTGGTCCAGTTTTTCATGAATATTTGCCAGGGGGCCTTAACATGGCCTGCTTTTGTGTAACAAAAATGTCAACAGTGAAGCACTTATCAATGCTCACTTGCTGCTCATTGATACCAGAGCAAAAGTACGTTCAGCAGTCATTTTATTGTTAAAGCCACCCATGATCCATACACCTTCCAGCTGTACTGCAACTTTCACAACCACCGACAGGCATTCACATCCACACACGTGGCCTTGGCTCCAGTTCTTGCACAAGGTATTAAGTACTCTCGGTAGTGGGCAATGTGACGCTCGACACCAACCATTACGCCGAAGTTGTACTTGAACTATTTTTTAAGCCTGTTGGCTTAAAGGATTGTTTAAGTGCCCGTTTTGTGGAAGAAAAAGAAACAGCTAATGGGCACACAACACACAACCCGTGAATGTGTTTTCTAGCAGCTGGCTTCTGACGAGACTTGCATCATTGTGAACGAAATGTGGGACATTTTATAATGCCCCTTACCACTAAGTAAATTCACTTGAGCAATTTTACAAAACAGTTTACACAGTGCGGAGTTAAAAAGCAATAGAATGTGAAACGTCCCCTCACAATTGGAAACTCTTCCTGTTCACTACCCCAAAGGCTTGGACAGTAGACGCTTAAGCACGCTTCACCAGTTGCGAATACAAGCATTAGTGTCAAGTTGAACTCAGCAGAGTGCTTGGGATGGGCATATAGATGTCACAGCCACTTGGAATTTGTGCATAGACTGCAAGCCTCCGAGATAAGCTCTCATCATCATTAGCCCACCCTGCTGAGAGTGAATGAAAGTATTGTGGCTGGTTATGTTCAATTCCAACCAAGCCAAACACAAGAGTAAAGACGGAACGAGCCTATCAAAATACATACTCAAAGCAGATGCAGGAGGAAGTTCTGTTGCCTAACCACGTTAAAGGAGGTGAAAGGTACTGGAGCGAAGGAAAGGGAAATAAAAGCCAAGCAGTAATTTTAAGCCTTGCCTATCATTTCATTAAGACTTCCTAAGTTGAAAGCACAATGGTACTCTAAGCAACAAATCTGAGCATAGATGAACAATAACTGAATTGTCACTTGTTAATCTTATGCACACCAGACTTTTAAAGGACTATTAGCAGAAGTTCCAAACTTGGCTCACACGGCGATCTTATCGGCTGCATTTCTCCCATGCTTGCACAGTTGGAGCTTGAGCCTCCTTGCACAAGAAGCCAGCCAGTCAGCGAATGGTTTCAGTGGTATCTTGAATAGATATATCTTTGGACGGGCAGTTGGGCTCCACCCACGGAAGTGAAACTGCGCTCCCTGCACGGATTCTGCAGCGCCACGTGCACAGATCGTTTCTGCGGAATAGTCAGGATACATTTCTCGGCGACAGTACTACTGGGGCCCGGGGGAAAAATTGCAGAAGCTACATGCGAGGTCGGATTGCGTTCGATGGCGCCGTGCGCTACCTGACGACACTCGATTCGTGCACACGCTGACACTACGTCGCTCGCCACGGCGGGACGCGATAGAAAATACTGATCCTCACGTTTTATAATTGAGCCACCACTCCAGAATCAGAACACAAGGCTTGGCATGGAAGAAGCCAGGCGAAGTAGACAACAAATGCAGGCGCGTAAAGCCGATAGCACGCGAACTGCATAACAAAGTGAAGCTTACAAAATATTAAACGACAACAGTACAGTTCTAGGAGCATGTAAAAAGCGGGGCGAAGCAGCGTGCAGAAAACAATGCGTTAGGCTTACCAAGACGTGCAACAGCAAGTTCACAAAAAATACCCAAATATCCAATCTAAATAATTACAAGCACACCTCCCAACAAGAAAAAAGCGCCGCGAGGCAGCCGCTGTACAGGGAGATAAGGACGTAACGATGCGTCAGGCCCGCCATTCGAACCACGGGCGGAGAACATCGGGACACATGGTGCGAACACCCGGCTGCCGTCGTCGTTAACACAAAAAACTGGCATGATCAAATGACGTAAATATGACGTTTGTTTTGTGACGTCACAGGAAGTCATGTGATTACTTTAGCTTGACGTCACTTCTGCGTGGCAGCAGCTGTTGCCAGGGGGGCGCAGCTCGTGCCACGCGCGTGGCAGGAGACTCAACCTATATATATATATATATATATATATATATATATATATATATATATATATATATATATATATATATATATATATATATATATATATATATATATATATTGTAGAACAGAGACGTACGGGACGAGGGATTCCGTAAGGACACATATCAAAGTTGCAGTCCTTATTGCCAGTGCTGTTTGGCGTTTTAACAGTGTTTTATAGTGCCGAATGAGGTATGATTGCCTTTTTTTTATGCAGGAATAAATAATTGAAAATTCAAGTCGAGAAAAAATGCGCCGTTTTTTCCGGAAGCGGGAGGTTGTGGGTTCGATTCCCGCTTCCGGAAAAAACGGCGCATTTTTTCTCGACTTGAATTTTCAATTATTTATTCCTGCATAAAAAAAAAAGGCAATCATACCTCATTCGTCACTATAAAACACTGTTAAAACGCCAAACAGCACTGGCAATAAGGACTGCAACTTTGATATATATATATAGGGTGTCCCAGCTATCATGCACCAAGATTTAAAAAAAGAGAAATTGCGTAACTCGAAGAAAATCTAGTGCATAATGTTTGCAGTACTTTTTCGCGGGTTTCCTTTATCAGTCAGAATAAATGTGCACGCAATTAGTTCATCGCTGAAAATATCGCAGTTAGATGCCCCTCGTGGTTACCTTCAAGTGCCTCATTGACACTTCAGTGATTAGGAGAGTATTTCTCGAGTTAGACAATTAATTACAATTAGCTAATTAAGTCTCATTAAAGAAAAAAATACTGTCCGCTTCTTCACAGTACTGCAAACATTATGCACCTGGTTTCTTTCGAGTTACGCCTTTACGCTTTTTTAAAATCTTGGTGCATGATAGCTGGGACACCCTGTATATTATTAAGCAGAGGCTGATGTGTGGGCCTCGCCCCGTGGTCCCTAGTCCGGGATGCCTTGACTCTGGCTGGCCGTCCGTGCTCGGGTCATCAGTTTGAGCTGGATATCCGGGTCTGGGCTGGGCAGGGAAGCCCTCCACTGCTCAAAGGTGGGAATGGGAAGTGGGGGCAAGTCTGGAGTACGTTGGAACTCCCATATTATATGAAAGGGGGTGCCAGGCTGGGGACAGTAAGCACAGAGGGAAGGTTGTTGGGTGGGGAAGATGAGGTGAAGCGGGTGGGATGTGGTTAGGTATTCAGTCTGAGAGGGAAAATTTATCTGTAGCTGTTATTTTACGATAGCCAGAGTTAGTGGTCTCATCCATATCCACCTCGATCCCCCACTCCCCCTAGGCCGATTCCCCCGAGGTGCATGGACGAAGACCATGAGGCAGTTATAACCTCACCAGCTAACCTTGCCAGGCTGACCTCACCAGTACCATTAAAGACACTGATCTCCACTAGAGTTGCTGGATGGCGCTTCGAGCTCTCCGGCGCACGGCCGCCGGAAGTTCGAGCGCTCGTCCCGGAAGTCGGGCCGTTCCAGCATAGCGCATGCTACGCATGGGCTGGTTTCGCACGCATTCCGCCAAAAATGCCTGCTTGTTGCGCCGTCAACTGCACAAGCAGACCATAGAAGTCGTCTGGGAAGTCGTTCTACTTGGAAGTATTACAATATTCTGCACGACGTGCGTGATACGCAGCGAAACGCAAATGTCATATCAGTGTCGCTTTTAAGCTGTGGCTCTCGTTACGCAGATTCCCTCGCTCTAAGCCGGATTTATACCGGCGTTGGGTGGCAAACTTATAGCCTAGTTACACGGCGAAAGTAACCGCAGTTAAGTTTAACCGTGGTTACTGAACTTTGACCGCGGTTATCGCCAACTGCGGTTTTGGATGTTACACGCGAAATTGCAAGTTTGATAACCGCAGTCACTTAAGTGACTGCGGTTACCAAACTGATTATGAGCGCAACAAAAATAAATTACCACACTTTTAACTTCACGATAAAAAACAAAAGACAAGCAGTGTAGACAAAAAGAAATATCGTTAAAGCATAATAAGCATTCGCTTCTGACACAAACGCAACGCACTCGTGCGCGGCGAGAAGAGGGGCTTCCCCAATAGCTCGCAACCGGCTTGGTTTGCTTAGGTCTGTTCGGTGTTGGGAACTTTCAGCTTAGCATCGCGGTAGATATTTGACCACCGCTATCTCTACAACTGCGAATTGCAATCCATAGCACAATTTTTCACCGCACTAACATCCATTTTCTCGAATGCGGAAGTTCTTTTCCGCGATCAGATTGATTTCGAAGAGCGGCGATGCGATAAGCTGTTGCTGCCGTGGTCTGGGCCGGTTCGGGCCGCGCCGTGCGGGCAGGCGCGCCGGCGTGTTTACAGGCACGGCCGACGCGCGCGCCGATTGTTTCCGAGTGCTGAAAACGCTTCAAGATTGCCTGCTATATCCATTTTTGGCGGACGACGCGCGGAATTTACAAATTTAGCCCGGCTTTTGTCGTAGTTGATCGGGCGGATCGGGAAACGAGCCGCTGCTGACGGGCATTCGCGCTGATTGCGAGAGCGATGCAAAGAACGCAAGCGCGTCTTGGGGACAGCTTTTGGGCGCCCGCTATTTGAGAACCTTTGCCTCTTCCGAACGCCAGGTGATTTTTTTTTTTCGCCTCCGCTGATGCGCCGCCACTTGCGTCCGAACTGAATTGTGCGATTTTGAGCACTGCGGCTGCGGAAACTGCGGTTGGCGTGACCGAACTTAGGTGGCCAAGCTCAGTTTGCGCTAACCATGGTTAGCGACGTAACCGCAGTTTCGTCTGTAGTGTAATGCAACAAACTGCGGTTTTGTCTAACCGCGGTTCGCTTAAGCGCACGTGGTTAACTGTGCCCGTGTAACCAGGGTACTAGGAAGGGACAAATGGGCTCCATCCCCAGGCAGCAGGCTCTGCAGTGACCACTTTACTGACAACTGTGTTTGACAGAACGGGCGCACGAACTCGGCTACAGCCTGACGCCGTGCCCACGTTGTTTTCTTTCTAGCATAAATTTCTAACATAAATCCCGTTAGAGCTGCGTCGTCTCTCAAACCAAGACCCAAGTGATATTTTTGTTCTCCTTTGCAATTAAATTCTGCTTCATATTAACGTCGCATATTTCGGTATAGCATAAGTTGCGATCTGAACGCAATGTGTATAGCCAAAATGCAATAAAGTGAGAACAAAATGCCAAAATGCGCCAATGGGGACGCTTATCAGCGGTTGAGAAGCGTAGCAGACGCCTGACTTCCGGGACGAGCCGTCGAACTTCCGGTGGCCGTGCGCGCGCCCGGCCGCGACAGCGGCGAAGCGCCATCCAGCAACTAAGTGGAGATCAGTGATTAAAGACTATTCTGTCGCTCTCACCGCGAGCCTCTCTCTCCACCCCTTCTTCAGCATAATCCCGATGGTGGTGGTGGTGGTGGTTGTGGTGGTGATGATGATGATGATGATGATGATTCCCTCGATGTGTTTGGCACGTACCCACAAGCGGTATTGGTCAGGCTAGAGCGTGGAGAGCTTAAAGGTATAATTTATTTTCCGGAGAAGAAATTAGTGGGGTCGACTTGTAAGCGGATTTGCTTATTTTACACACTCAAAGGGCTCCAGAGAACACATGATAAGTTAAACGACAGACGGATAGTGAATAAAAAAAGCAAAAAATTACATGCTACGTTTTCATAGCTAGTGTTTTGATAATAATATCTTTTCTGTAAGAATTTTCGCCGTGTTTTTTTTTTTTTTTTTGATAGCGGTACTCTTACACTTTTGCCTTCGTTACTCTCAGCAGTTTCCTCACCCTACTGGCGGCACATTTCTTTTAGTACGTCAGTTTTGTTTGTGTCAGGATATGTTAATTTTCCTCATAACTGTTATCCTTCCAATGTATCATTGATATTTTTTATTCAGTCCATGCTATAGCGTTTGCGGTGCAATGTGTGAGAAGCGCATACTGCCTAGTCAGTCTTACCTTCCAGCCCCTCACCACGGTTTCCTTTTTACGATATAGTTTCACTTTCAAGCTGTTGATGATGATGATACGCATTGCATTGTGAGAACAAGCGATCCGTACATCAAGCACCGGTCAATCCCTCGCATGCATGCGCCAAATGCTGCTCGCGACAAAAAGGAAAACGAAGGCTCTTCTGGAGGGTGCGAGACGCAGGCGCAGCGGGGTTGAAGACCCCCCACCTTGATCCGTAAGTGCACGTATACGACCCGCTGCATGCTGTTGTTTTTGTTCAAGCAGTCCTTGTCCTCCGTCGCGCACTCCAAGGGCTAGAAGGGCTCCACAAACCCTCTAGCAGACACATATACAAGGAGCTGAGTTTGGAACCCAACGTAAAGAAAAGAGTCCTCCCGGCTGGTAAACGAATTGGTCGCACTCGTCCCACAGATTGCCTCAGAATCTTAATCGTCCTCAGCGTCTATGTGTAGTGCGGAACAGGTATTCTTCAAGAACTCAAAAATACCGGCCGTCAGCGCTGGTGACAAACGTTGGCAACAACGCACAATGCAATAGTTCCAAGGCATGTCGTCTGGTTCCTGCCAGTGAGGGCGTGCAGACGGCGCGCTGATGTCGCGGAGAAACATGATTGCTGGTGCATAAAATCCCCTCTGCGTCGGTTCCCTTCATTGGCCGAAGTTCGTTCACGGAAGTACCGGAGAGGTCGTGGCTGAGGGGGGATCTGGAAATTGTTACATGTTTGAGGAGTCCGCTTCGAAAAATAACAATCTGTTTCCCGCATCACCCATTTTGATGCAGTGTTCCTTAGCGTCGGCAGCGGTTGTTTTGACTCCCCTTCGAGGATACGGCGAGCGCAGTCATGTCTGTCGAAGAACAGGATGCCATCAGTAAGTATGCCAGAAGTGCTGGTTTGGATAGAATGCCGACGTTCTCCCAAGAACTGGATGCTTTACACTTGAAGTTCTAGTTAAGACCGTCAGTTTTCACATCATGCTGTCGGCTCACAGTGTCTTTATACCCGTGGCGATGGCTTGGCGCCTGTAATAATGCCACCCTTGAAATTAGCGACGGCTAACGGAGAACAGCTTCAATGAAACGTACAGTCTTTGTAAAACTTCTGTGGGCCAAGCCGGAAACGTGCAGGCTGCAAAAAAATCAATGTACAAGTTCATACGTCACGAGCGAGGCTGAAACTTTCAATGCAGCAAAGCTAGAAAAAAGATTTTTTTTTCTTGCTGCGACAAAATATTTTTGTCACATTTAAAGGCAAAGCCGATTCTTTGAATTCTTTGTGGTCGAGAAAGCTTAGGATTGGCCTACAAAATTTTGACAAAGGAATTATGAAGCGAGGCAGGTTAGGTACGTGCCTTAGCTATGTATGGATACTTACCTTAGTACTATGTCTTAGTAATAGGTTAGATCCTTAATACTTTGAATATGTCTTAGTACTAGGTTAGGTACTTAATACTTTGAATACCTGAATGTTTTTGTTCGTACGGCTGCTCCTCTGAGGATGCTCTAGTTTCCGCGTGGACGTCTTTTACAACTGATTGCAAGGCTTGGGCGGGTTGATGCATCTTGCCAACGAGCATGAGACAACGTTTAACGAAACAAGTCGATGTTCTGGAACTTGAACTAACCTTTAAACAGTGCTTTTCCTGCGCAGCGTCTGACTTATCGAAGTCAGGACCAATTTGATGGCGATCGCGGGAGCGTCGTCTAATGGTGGGCCTATGAAGCGGCCTATTTCAGAACTTCCGATGTGAAGATAGCGCTGCATTCTTCCCCTCGTAGTCTCTTACATGATACAAGCATGATAGACGACGCTGCTGCTTGTTTTTTCGCCACTCGAGCGATCACCTTCAAATTGATCGCGACTACCTTACGTAGAAAACAGGCTGCCGTGTGACAGCCCTCTGCTGCAGTTATATGCATTTCGCTTCTGGCTTTGTTTTCGCCCGTTGCCCGGTACAGCTTTCAGGGGACGATTTCGCGCAACCCCCCAAAAAACCACATTTCCATAGAACCTTCTATATAGTTGAGGCGTTGCATGGGGTCCTCACGGTGTCGTGTTCTTCTCTTTGGGAAACTAAACTAAGCCACCGCTAGGCGCTAAATTTGGGATCTTCTGTGCAGTATCGTTTGACTCTGGATTGAAGTTACAGCTCTACAGGAACCGCCTAAATTTTCAACTTTACCTCCTGCTTCGACGGTTTCTAATGGAGTCAAACCCTTTTTTATTGGTCAGTTCGAACTGCACAGAACTGCTCCGAAACAGCTCCGCATTTTGTTGGCCCACAGAACTGCTCAAGACTGCGCTGGGCAGGCAAGTAAAAAAGACCGCATATGTACGAATGTAGCGACGGGGAGTATGTTACGTCGCTTCTACAAGACGGGGCCCTTGCTCACATGTGAATGCGCCGTGATGGTGAAACCCTATAGCTTGTGCCGTCAGTATATATATATCCTTTCAATATATCGTTCTTCTGTTCATTATTTTCCCTGAAGAGGTGGCGATGGACGCCGCCGCTCTGCCCGTAGACATGCCCTGGGACAAGAGCGCAGGCAACTTCAAGATGCCGCCGAAGCTTCGGCGGCGGCATCTGCGAGAAATTCGCCAGGTGAATCCGCAGAAAGTCTACTGGTGCCTCCACTGTGACTTCGTCACATTCAAGTGGTAAGCACAGTCGCTTCTCTTGTCACGTTGGGGTTAAGAACGTACGGTCCTGGCAGCTTGCTAGATTATTTCTAGTGCCAGTCATTCACGCGCACAGAAGTATGCAAAGGTACAAAGTTATGAACGATATTTTTAGTGGGCAACAGGCGTTGTTGTTAGGGCATCCACCCGTTGGTAGGGATCCATATATTCCGGGATCCTCAAGCTGTGCATGTGCACGGCCATCTTCACGAGCTCAAGCTGGGTCGTAGGGTCCTTGTTGGTCAACCGCGCCGTCTACTGTTGCATGGAGGGGCTGGGCATGCGGGTCGCAGATCAGGTGTTTGTTGTCGTTGCCATAGCCCATGAAATATAACGTGCTTAATATATTGACTTGGACAGGTAGCATGGAGGGCGATATATGGTGCGGTACAGACATCTGAAGTTGTCTGAGGGCGAGGGACAGAAAGGAGGATGCCTGGATGAAGATGCGACATCCGATTTGTGTAACGAATAAATCTGAAATATTCGTTGATTCTGAAGGCTATGACACAGTTACGCAGAAAAGTCCCCCAAATTAAAAAAAAAAATGGCAGCATACTTTGTTTCCATTAGAGGGAGATCCAGAAGCTGTGATTGGGCCGCACTGAAGCGCGCTTTTTTATACTCTAATTTCTGATGTCTATCTCCAATATTCATTTCATGGCTGGCATAAACAGAAAAAAAAATATTATTCCTGTTCCCTATTTACCATTCTTTGCTGATGACGTTATTAGTCTGACCCGTAACGTAATAACACAGACGGCGCCAAAATCAAGCGTACAGTATTTGCCAAAAGTTTGCAGGCCACAAAGCCTTCAACATACGAGCCCACGTCACGTGCGAGACTGCAATGTTTTATGCATGCCAGCAACCTGGCCAAAGCATGTTCCTTTCATACTTTCACAAAATAATTCAGTCGCAAACGAGCGCTAAGCTCTTGCTGGGTATTATATTTGTAATCCAGAAACTTTCGTCGTGCCTAGAAACTTTTGACAAAGACTGCTCATCATTAATGATCACAAAAAATGAGACGCAAAAGGGAGTGACGGAGGAGGAGGAGGAAAAAACGTTTTTATTTGAGCCGACAAAAAAAAAAAAAGAAGGTGGGTGGCCTCTTCTCAGTTCAGAAAGCCGCGAGCGACTGCTGCTGCTCTAGCCCGGGAGGTCAGGCGTTCCTGAGTCCCGAGCTGAGAGCTGGTCAGCCCGCACTCCCACTGCTCCGGGGTGGGGGAAGGGAGGGGGTTCGGGTGGTCGGCGCATTCCCATACAAGATGGTACGTCGTATTGGGAGTGTAGCAGGTAGGGCAGTTGTAAGGGTAGGTAGTGGGGGATATATGGTGAAGAATACGAGTGTTAAAATAAGTTTCCGTCTGGAGTCTGCGCCATATTCGGGCGTCGCAAGTGCTGAGGGAGGGATGAGGGGGTGGGTAATGGAGACGGCTCTGACGGTAGTGGTGCAGTATATCAGTGTAGCGACTGGGAACGGGAAGGTTGGAGGACGATGCAGCCGAGTTGCCCGCCCCTGATGGGAATGCCCGGAGTAAGATATCGCGGGCAGCGGCATGTGCCGCCTCATTCCCTGGGAGTGAGGCATGACCTGGGGTCCATACAACTTGGATGTAGGGCAGGGTCTTTATTGTCTGGAGAAGCTTGAGGGCGGGAGGTGGAAAAGGGGGAAACGAGGTAGTGGGTCGCATGGCCATTCCCTTTTTTGCTAATTATATAGCTTGTTTGAGCAAAGTTTATGTCAAAAGTGGTGTCAGTATGATTCTAACGAGGAAATCTTTTGAATGAACCAAACTTGCATTTTGTCTGCATGGCCCCTTTAAAGCTTCAATACAAGCCCACCTCTTGACTTCAATAAATGTTAATTCTCACTCTCTCTTCCGACTGCCCGTAATGTGTCACAGGACAAGGCCTTTGGGCAATACTGTGCCCTTTAATTATATATCTGCAGCTTTGCAAATGTGCCGTCTGCGCTGGCTTTTGCGCATGCGTTCCCTGCATGCTGGTCTATCATTACCTGGAATGGTCCCTTTGATGTTTGCTGTTTTTTACCCAACTGTGTTGAAACAAACAAAACAAAAAACATTTCCGGGGGTCATGTAGTTCGAACATGAAGAACAGATGCACAAGAGCCGGTGAATTGGTCTGTCTGGATGGAGACTGGTCTTCATGGCGAAAGGGCTGCTACAAAAGCGCCACCCCTGGTACCTTACTGACAATCTGAGCGCGGTGGCCAAAAGGGACAAAACTTGCATGCATGCAAGTAAACAAAGACGCGCATATGTGCCACATTGGTCTCGACAGCAGGCGCCATGCCTCCAGAGTGCGCAGCTGAAGCTTTCCCCACGTGCTCGCGTTGTCTGAAATATGATGTCCCCGACTGTACTTCACTTGCCTGCTGTGTAAACATGCATTCCATCTGTCTTTTAGCTTAGCACCAGTAACGTGTGTACAGGCTAGTAAGTTATGAAGCTTCAATAAAAGCCTTGTATGTCACTCATCTGAGTGTCTCTGTGCAGTTTGCTCCGATCCCACAATTGTAAATCGACGATTTCTGCTAGTGCCAGCTCCAGTATCTCATGTGACAGCATAAATGCATGCGTGCATCGAGGAGGGAGGCAGGTAGTAGTTCTTGAGCATGAAGGTTGCAAAAACGGCAAGGCATGCTACAAAGCAATATCACCAGTTACTTCGCTGCTAAATCATCTCACCATCAGTGCATGTGCATCCCAACTTTTGTCAGACCTTCTTTTCGACAACTGGCACTACTTACGTTTGCAAAACTAGACCATTATATGGGACCCCAAAGCACTACAACGTCATCTGGGCTTTTTGTGTTCTAGCTAAAGTGCGGTGTCTGCTGCAACTTGCACTTTTTTAAACTGTGACATCTTTATCGTTATACCTTTAGTCACTGTGCTCAGCCAGCAGCACTTCCCAATTACGTAGCCACAAGACAGTGCTGTCTTTCTCTTTTTCCTTGTAATGAACTTCACATCCGTTAATAGTTTGTGATTCTCCATACCTTAGACTGACAAAAGCTGGTCACCGCTGCTCCCGACATGACAGACGCTTCTTGTAGTCGTCTTTGCTGTTCCTGCTCTTTCCACTTGATTTCTGACAGGTGCCTGGTCAGACCTGAAAGGCGAATGCGAGCATTTTGCGAAAAACTTGCTGCATACAGCACATTTTACAGTGGCAACTTATGGGCTGCTGACGAAAACAGCAGAGAGGAGTTTTGGGTCACTCTTCTTCGTACGTTTCTAATTTTATGAAACACCACAAAATGGTTCACAATGTTGCAACATTGAAGGCCTAGTTTCCTGTGTACTCAACTTGTGAAAAGGGGACAGCACTTTTAGTTGTACCTCCAGCCCACAAATTTGCAGGGACTGCTTACATAATATGTGCAGATGTCACAACTGTAATTGAAGAGTTAGACAATGCAGACGAAAGACCGGAACCCAGAGGACACGTCGATCAAGCGTTTTTTTACCTTCCAAGAATTCGATTCAACACGCTGTTTTATTTAACCATACTCAAGTCAGGCCGCCTGGTTCAAAAGACCGGCGCTTCTGAACGCCAGTGCGTAAGGATATTTCTGAGTAAATTAATCAGCATTTGGTGAAGATAGAAATGTATCCCTTAACTGAGGTGACGTTGCGAGAATACAGCGTCACACTAGCTTTGTGGTGTAAGAAGCGGGGAAATAAGCAATGTAATGTCAAAAATATTTCTTAGCGAGATATCCAAAACAACCTGGCAAAAAAACAAAAACAAGCAAACGTACTTATCAGGTGCCTCTTGCCCTTTCTGTGCAATGCGAGCATTTCAATGGTGTCGAGTACGGGTCGATGCGAACACACCGTGCACGAGTATCTGAAACGAAGAACATCAATCGTGACGCCTCGACGGTCTTCCTCTGTGAAGACGCATCGACGCGTTTATACTCACTTTCCATTCTTCAGCAACAATGCTTCGTCCTCCGGTATATGGCTGACAAGAATCTCACTTACTCTTCGTTTCTACAAAACATGAAAAAGCGAGGAAACAGCGTTAAAACAGAGCCCGATGTTAGTGTCACTGAAGGAAACGAGTTTCGCTTTTGGATGGTTTTTCGTGCACTCTTCAAAGCCGCCAGAAAAACAACAGATCACCAGAATGGCCAAACAGAAAGTACTAAACCTTGAAACGTTAAATTCAGTAGTAATGTGACCGAATATTGACTTACTTGAAGATCTTGTAGCAAACCAGTATCTGTCCCTTCCCTTTTAAACGCCATGTTGTGTTGATGCCGCGTCCAGTATGGATTTGCTACGGATTGGATCGCGCTGACTACGTATTTTGACGAGCGGTAGCAGACGACTTATTGGCAGCACGGATGAAAGGATGTTTGCAGTTTTCAAATGGACACTGAAGTATAGGAACTTGGCCTCTGTTGGCGGGTGGCAGCGTACAGTGCCGTGAGCACAAATATACCGATCTTCATAGCAGCAGTTGCTGTTAACGCAAAGAATCCTAAACGCGCGAAAATGGGTATCGCCCGCCCTGTATGTACTTTTCCGCAAAACGCGGAAATATCTTCTACGCACAGGCTGTTCATGTAGGCAAAAAATTTTGCTTTCAAGAATAATTAAGCAAGGCATTTCATTTAAATTACTAGCAAGGTTTGTATCAGTTTTGTTTTCGGCTCTATACGCCTCGAGCTTCGCGATCGCTGCGCCGCCTGCCGCCGCTTCTCCGCGGCGTTGACGGGATTTGCGCTGTGTGACTGATAGGGGCTCGTGCGGTGTTTTGGTTCTATTTCGCTTCTTTTCGCCTTTCCGCGCCCTAAAAAAACTTGTTATGGTGACGACTATAGGCAAAGAGTACGTTTAGGTCACTTAAAAAGCAGCTGCGTCTTCGCAGAGTACGCGATCGCCTGCAAGCATAGAGATAATATACTCCTGCAAGAGCTATCCGGGGACGCGGTTCTGCGCGCTTCGTCGCCGCTCTTCCGGGCGTCGGCGACGGCAGCAACATATCACCCATGTCACCTCCAAAACATCAGGCACAAATGAATTCTACTGACGCCTCGTTTAGACCTGATACTGGCACAATGAGAGGTTGGCTTTATTTTGCAGCGTGGACAACGAATGCGGCTTCGTTTCGCATATATACGCCGCAGAAAGATATGTTTCGGGGATGTGATTACCCAACCCCGGACAATAACTTATGTCTTTTATAAGAATATAAACCATGCGAAAATGTAAAGTATATTCCAAGCCTGTGCGTCGTTAAATATGTGCCCACACACGCCATACAGCAAGAACCAAGGAAATGAAACTACAGAAAAATAAATGATGTGCCAATGCGGAATTTAGAAACATACTCTAACGGAAACGAAAAAAAAAAAAACAGTGCAGCTTCTGGCATGCTAAAGACGTTCGTCTAAACTTAAGCCAGGTAGGTTATACGCGAAATGCTATTTCGCGAGAAATCGGTGGGAGGGGGGGGGGGCGGGGAGGGGGACGCCGTGTACAAATGCGGAGCGCAATCAAGCAATGAACGTTTTAGTAATCCCACACATAAATCTCGCGTTCACTTTCCTTTTGTTTTTCTACTTCAACGAAGAGCTGATCGTACGGCGGACGAATTTTTGGAAGTATACAGGGTAGGCTGTTCAATAAGCGATGAAATGTGTCGTTGGAAGAGTGTGGTATGTGATAAGGCCCCCTGATTTCAGTTTCTGGTTTATTCTGGAGGCTCCCTCTGCCATATGACGATATTTCGAAGAAGCATTTAGTCGCGGACGCGGATTATATTGTAAGCCCGTCTCCGCGCTGCTCGCAGAGGATATATGTAGCAGATGAAGGTCTGCGGGCGCGCACCTCATGACAAGACGACTCTGTCGTGTGCTGATCCCCGAGTATAATTATGCATTGTCCATGGTACTTTTGTTGAATATTCCCGAATTTAACACAGACTGGCTTGTAAATGGTGGTGATCAATATCTGAGGTATAATATTGGCAAACGTAACTGGTGTGCTGTCAGGTATGAGTGCTCCGCTGATTATGTAAGCGCACAAAACCGATTTAAATCGTAGTGTATAGCCGTAGCATGAACATCTGAGGAACCGGTGGTTACGGAGACACGGCTAGTAAATTCAGGTCAGTGTAACTACAGTCGGCTCCATCATACGCCGGTTCCGCGACGCTGGCCTGTGACACACACTTGGCGCTTATACAGACCGAAAATACAACACTAAGATCTCGTCGGAAACATTTGCACTCTCGTAAACACACCCCATTTGCGAACAGAGTGACTGCTTCACACAAACACGAATTTCAAACGCCCACAAACGGTAAATCTCAGTTGTGAACGTGCCGCAAAAGCAGCGGCGGCACTGAGGAGCGGGGTGCGGACTCCCGCGCCTGCTTTCGAAACGGGCCGCTAGGGGGATTTCAGTGGCGCCCCTACAGGCCGCGCTCGAGGCGTATAGTAGACCACATGGAGGAAGAAAAAGTTGTAGACCATTAGCCTATCTTAGTAGTTTGAATTTAAATTTAGTCTCTCAACTCGGATTTCTTTTTAATTCTGCCCTGCCGCTACCCCTGGCTGGGCTGTTATTTTATCGACTTCCCTGCTTTTTTTCCACCAATACTCTAGCCGCTGCTTAGTAATACCTACTGCTGACCAGTTAATGTTTCCATCTATTGCGAAGCCCAGTGCCTCAGGAAGTAGGACTTTCCCCCCAATTCTATCCGGCTGAATCTTTTGGCATCCTATTACTATGTGGTCGATCGTTTCTTTATCCCTGCCACATACAACACATGTCTCATCCTGGGACGAATATTTGCCCCCCTTGTTTAGTTTTTGAAGGTCTTCCGCATTATCTGCCAGCAACACTATATCGTCCGCGTACATCAATCCCGGAATCCGTTGCTCCACCAACTCTCCATTGCTTCGGTACGACAAGTCAAAGCCTAATCCACTCTCCTCCAATCGTCTTTCCATTCCTCTAATCTACAGTGTGAACAGCAATGGCGAAAGGGGGCACCCCTGCTTTAAACCTCTTCGAATGTATACGGGCTCTGTGCCTGTACGCCCTTCCCATGTAATATGCGCCCTGTTATCCTCATATATTGCCCTTAGCAGCCCCACAAAATCTGACCCAATCCCCTCTTCTTCCAGTATATGCCACAGCAATCCCCTATCCACGTTGTCATAAGCTCCCTTTATGTCCAGAAACAGTAGCCATGTTGGTCTGCCCAGCGCTGCCGAAATTTCGATGGTCTGGGTTATTACGAAAATATTATCTTCTAGGCGTCGACCCGGCCTAAATCCGTTTTGCAGTTCCCCTAAAATACTGTTACTTTCCACCCACTTCAACAACTCGGCTTTGACGGCTTGTATAGCTAATCTATAGAGCACTGACGTGACTGTAATCGGCCTGTAAGAGCTTTATAAATCAAACTCATTCTGCTTTCGCGCCATTGCGTGGGAATCCTCTCGGATTTTATAGCGCGCTCGATGGCTCTATACAAGTGCGTCTTTCCCGCTGGTCCCAAATGGTTGATAATCTCTATTGGGATACCATCCGGTCCTGTTGCCGTACTTTTGGGAACACTGTGTTCTGCCTTTTTCCAGTCCAAAAAAATTTCCCGCATTTCCCCGAGGGGAAGAATGTGAAAGTGCGAATGCACGAGTTGAATTTGCGCGGTTCGGTAATGTTCGCGAAAGAGAGATCACACACACACACACAACTACAAAGAAAGAAAGATGCATTTATTCACAGACACCTATTTGTGTTGTCGTTGTACTTGATTGCTAGAGCGGATCTCAGCTTTGAAATTTCGTGTCAGTACTCCTTTAAGCAGGTGCATTAGCCCTTCTCACGCCCGATTCTTGGCCAATCCCCCACGTGGGTATGTGCCATGTCAGCGGCCAGGCAGCGCGCGCCCATCTCCCCCCGTTGCCAAGGAAGACGAGGAGATTCCTGGCCAATCCCCCACGTGGGTATGTGCCATGTCAGCGGCCAGGCTGCGCGCGCCCATCTCCACGTGCGCGGACATCGCCGGTATTCGATATTAAATTCTTTATCTGTCGCTCTTCTATTGGCCACATGTGTCCGGGTAGCCGATATCTCGCGTGTTTGGCCGAAAGTATTTGCTATGACTCCATGTAGGTATTTTAATGCGCTGTCCCCCAGAAGAACGTTACCGTCCCCGTCCTGTATGAGTCTGCACCTCTTTAGTCGTTGTTCCCAATGCTTTTAAATGATTCCAGAATTTTTGGGGGGCGCTCTTATCCTTCTTACGTATACCTGATACCCATTTCTCACTCGCAGTTTTAATCTTCGCAGTGTCTAGAGTTACGTCCGACGGAACCCAAAATTGAAAACTAGGGTTACGTCCGACAGAACTTTAAGCCAGTTTCTAGAGTTACGTCCGACGGAACCCAGAATTGAAAACTAGGGTTACGTCCGACGTAACTTTAAGCCAGTTTCTAGAGTTACGTCCAACGGAACTTTAGGCCAATGTTTTGAGTTACGTCCGGCGAACGTAAAGCATTAAAAAAACGCAGTGTCTAGAGTTACGTCTGACGGAACCCAAAATCGAAAACTAGAGTTACGTCCGACAGAACTTTAAGCCCGTTTCTAGAGTTACGTCCGACGGAACTTTAAGCTGGTTTCTAGAGTTACGTCTGACGGAACCCCAAATTGAAAACTAATGTTGCGTCCGACGGAACTTTAAGCCCGTTTCTAGAGTTACGTCCGACGGAACTTTAAGCTGGTTTCTAGAGTTACGTCTGACGGAACCCCAAATTGAAAACTAAAGTTACGTCCAACGGAACTTTAGGCCAATGTTTTGAGTTACGTCCGGCATAACATAAAGCACAAAAAATTTACAGCTCTTGAACACTCTTGAACCAATTTACATGGTTCAAGAGTAATTAATAGGGTTGGGTGTCAGTTAATATTTCAACTCGATTAATTGGCATCGATTAATTTGATTATGCATGGATTATTTTGTTGTGTGGTTTTTTTAGGAAAAAATGACCAAAAATAATTATGTAGTAGTACATATCAGATCAATATGCTCATACACTTGTTCAGACACATTCCGTATGAGGTAAGTACGTCATCATCACGGCGCATGATACGGACGCGACGCTTATCAGCTCGTTCGTCACTCACATTTTTTTCTCACGCCGCGCTTTGTCTTCGGCACGAACAGAGGCAAGGGGCATCTGAACAGGCGAAAAGCATCTAATAGTCGGATTTCCGGATTACAATGTTCTCAGTTTCTTTTACTTGTATTTCCTTATATATTATCTGCGGATGAATCGTGACCGCCGCACGCAAATGGCGGCAGTTCTCGACCACACTCGGCAAGCATGATGCCAACTCCCATTTGGGCGGGCGAGAAAGTTCAATGAAAACTACTCCCCTTGCCTCTGTTCGTGCCGAAGAAAAAGCCCGGCGTGCGCGTGACGTGTACAGCTCTGAGTGCCATGAGCGCGTGGCCGTGGCTTTGCGGCGCTCAGCTCCCGCACGGAGCCCGCTGTGCGCATCTGGAGAGCTGAGGTTCTGAGCGCTGTGGCTCTGCACGCAATTACAATTTCAAAAATCTAATTATCGATATCGGATGGACTCATGATCTTTTACAATTTCCCTATTACAACCAAGCACCTAACTAGAATAAATAGAAAGTTAATTAATAACTTCTAGTTAAGTATGCCATGGCACTTGAAACCGTTTTATAGCTCCCGCCACGGTTCCTGTTCACTTGGCGCAATTAAAACAATTTTAGCTCCGAAAGCCTATTTTTAAAAATTACTTCGTCTTCCCGGAAACACCCAGTATATATATCCGCCGCTGAAAATCGTTCGTCTCCGTCCACGGGGACGACCTGCTGTATCCTAGCGATATACAGTTTCGATGTAAAAAACAAACGCACGGGGAATAAGATGAATACTTGACGTGTTGAACCCTCGATTTGCTACAATAAAGGCAAGAAAAAAATGCTGGTCATACACGACATGTTAAAGCGAAGCTTTTTATGGACACGCGAAAGGAACATCCGGCGCTGCTGTGTACACAGAAAACTCCGCCGGCGCAAGAGGAGTTAGAAGTAAGGGGAGAAAGATTGGCTGAGTTTGTAGATGACGTAGCTATACTATCGCTTCTACCGACCCTAAGTGGGAACGGCGCATCGGACGGAGCGGAAACGAGTCTTTCTGGAAGCAGAGCGCGAGCGCAGCGCGCTATCTACGTGAAGCGCAGCTCAAGCGACAACGGCGGGTAGGTTGTAATAAATAAAAAAAATGAATTATTTAATTGAAAAATCCATCAACCCAGTTGGGATTCGAACCCACAGCACTGCATCGTACATCGTACGTCGTGTATCGTACAAGTGACAGATTACACCTATGGAGCGGGGAGGTTTCCGTTTGAACCCATTCCCATTTCACCCTTCCCGCTTGTTCCGTCCCGTTTCAACCCGGCGCAAAACGACCTTCCCGTTTCCCTTTCCCACTTGGCCCGTTCCCGTTTGAACCCGTTCCCATTTTAACCTTCCCGTTTGTTCCTTCCCATTTCAACCCGGGGCGAAAGAACCTTCCCGTTTCACATTTTCCCGTTTAGCTCCTTCCCGGAATAACGTACCCAGTTTATGAAACGTTATAAAAACATTTTCATATTGTTTTTCATTTATTTCCGTTTGTTCACAGCCGCTGCGATAGCATGCTCAGTACATCCAGAGTCCTCAATTGACTGCTTTTCAAACGTGGGCTTCACTTTTTGAATCTAGAGACGACGACATTTGGTTACAATTCGTCATACCAATTAACAAATCTTTTAAATTAACAAAGCCTAACAAACAAAGTAACAATTAACAAATTAATAAACAAATCTTTTAAATTAACAAACAAGTCTTTTAAACTAACAAACCAAAAAATGATAAAATAAAAAAGGCCAGAAAAGCGCCGCGGAAGTACAAATAAAAATCGCAAAAACACCCTCACTTTGAATGAAATCGTATTTGGCGGACTAACACATGTAATCGTTATAATAGCGCAAGTGTACATCAATGTCGAAAAGAAACAGATGAAAACTATAAAAGATAAAAAGATGTATAAAAATAAAGTAACCCTATGTATCTGGATACATATGCCACATCTGGCTATAAAAAATCGCACTCATGAGAAGCGGCGAAAAATATAAACTTAGCTTTGCGTTGTATTGATTCTGTTTATTCCCGTCACTCTGGCGTACTCAGTTTGCATAGTAGGGCAAACCTTCAAAAACTTAAGCAGCGCAGGGTCGTCTCTAGCCTAAATATTCTTTACTAGAGAAACTTAAAATTGTCGCGGGAATACTACCTCTAAGGGCCTTTCAGACGTTTAGCGAGAAGACATCATAGTAAGACTATTAGGCAGCCAACCAGCTGAACGGGAAGGTCGTTTCGGGAACTGGCGCACACGGGACGGGTCAAGCGGGAAGGGCCCCATTGGACCACAGATATCCGTGGGACGTCC
The DNA here is from genome assembly GCF_048455015.1 of Haemaphysalis longicornis. NCBI lineage: Eukaryota > Metazoa > Arthropoda > Arachnida > Ixodida > Ixodidae > Haemaphysalis > Haemaphysalis longicornis. The sequence goes on from NW_027526312.1 coordinate 130,697, forward strand.
GTTTTACAGCCGAACGTCCAAGTCTCGCGCTCGACGTCTGGTGGACGTACTTCGGATGTATTTTTCTGGGAAACGTGAACGTCCGTTCAATTTGGTCCGACGGACGTCCGAGCTACGTTTGTGCATGGACGTTTACTATGGTCCCATCAATAACATCCACTGGACGCCCATCGTACGTCTGTATGGTTGAAGCAATATTCCTCGATCATGTATGTAACTTATCGTAATTAGCATCGCGTTAATTATGTTATCTATATTCTTGCTGCCTGCAGCGGGGGGCAAACAATTCGTAAGCTGAGAAACAATTGCAGTAGCTGTAACCCTCGTGCCTTTCTGGCTCGCGAACAAGTAACTCGTTGCGGGCTGAACGAATTCAAAAAAAGAACGACAGCAGATCTCGTAAGTTTTATAAAAACGGTTGGGTTGATATACAATGTTGTATTGTTTGATTTGCTGCTAATTAGGCTAAAAAGTATTTTTTCTGCGACGTTTTTTTTTTCCTTTTTTGCGATGCAAAGCCAACACTGGTCAAGACACGTCAAGCCGTACAGCGGTACAGCCATAGCCATTCGCTTTTGTCATGGCTTTTGTGCGTCAATCCATCGTGTGCGAGTTGTGAAGCGCCAACGAACTTCGGTTATCTTAGAGAAAGAAACCCTGCTGCTTTCTTCTAGGCATCTTTTTCCGTCCTCAACGAAAAGTAAGACATTTTTATAAATGCCGGTGAGTGGGGAGTGGGCGAGGAAATCGTGTTTATCTTTCCGTGTACTGCAAACGCCGTACCAGCCGTACGTTGTGCCGAAGTTAGGCATGACTGGATTAGAGCGTTTTGAATGACAGTGTAAAAACGCGCTCAGGGAATCACCTTTTCTTCGCAAACATATAAGCTATCAGCAGTCCGTGCACGTACTCTCGTTGAAAGAAAGTCGTTGAGCATGCCCGCGTTCGCATTCAGCCCGGCGCTACCTACGGCGGGGTGTGCGCAGTGGCTACTTCTACGTTCACTCAGGTTTACGGAAAGGGTTGTAACAATTTTTACTGTGTGAGCTCGTTGCGGAGATGCGTTATGCATTGGCCTTGAGGTAAAATGTAGGCACGTGTCACGAAACGTGTGGGAAGCCGTACGTGAGTTCTAGGTATGGGGGTGATTTCACGACCCCAGAGGGGACGCGGCCGTATAGTGTTTACGCCGAGGTGCCCTTTAGTGTGGCTCATGCCGGCAAACGCGGTGAAGTAAACGCATTTTGCCGACGCGAGCATGGAGCGTGTACTAATATATATGCCGTGCTTGCTTATGCACTTGTAGACGCACGTATCAATACCCGCCGCGGTGTCTCAGTGGCTAAGCCGTAGCGCTGCCGCGCCCAAGGACAAGGGGGTTCAATTTTGGGCCGCGGCGGCCGCTTTTCTGATGGAGGCGAAAAGAGAAAACGCCCGTATGTACGACATTTAGCCGCACGTTAAAGATAACCAGGTGGTCAAAATTCATCCGGCGCCTTCCACTACGGCGCGCACACCTCATATTGATAGACGCCGTCAAAGCGCGTAGGTGAAAAGCATGCATCGTATCGAAACGCACCTCACTGACTCTGCGAAGCTTGGAGTCGGGCTACTTGGTGATTAAAAATATTGAAATGAGGGGTGGGAGGAGGGGGGAGGCATTTAGCCTGGCCAATCAGGCTTTCGGTGCGCAAAGTTACGTCCCTCCGCAGCTGCCAGTCACCGTGTGAATGTATTGTGTATAAGGGCCATTCACACTTGCGACAGGGCAACAAAAGTGGTGCTGATTTCTTTTCTTGTTGGTGTGACGAAAATTGCTCGAATCTGCATTAGCTGTAGATTCGCGCCAACCAAAATAGTTCAAAAGCAGGCTAAAATTCTTTTCGTGTGTCTAATTATGTAGGCATATATAGGACTAAATAAACAATGAAGTTTTAATTTATATGTACTTGACTTCTTCTGTCGGGTGGCTCCAAAAAGAAACCTGTATGTTGCTTTTGGTTTTGCAGGTGCTGACCGAAGAGTTGGGGAAAGTTTGAGCCGAGATGTTCCTGGCATGAAGCGTGATGGGCACATGAAAGGTTGTACTTACATTGGAGGTTATAAAGCGTTAAATAAAAAATTTTCAAGCTTTGCGACAATGTCTCATCTGTTTTGCATGCCATATTTTGCAACATGTAATCTATTTCATTCAGTATATTAGTTTTCAGCAGCCTGCTTAACTGTTCAATACTTCACTTTTTCAAGCTAACGTGTTGTTCTTTAGCGTGCATTGCTGGAAGTTGTCTTTAGCAGTTTAATGGAAATATCCCAAACATACTCAGTATAGATTCATAAAGCTTAATAGTGTAGGTTTCAGTTTTCTAGTAAACTTGAGAACCTGTACTTGCTGTAAATTTCAGTGCTTTATTGATAACATGCCCTGAAGTACTACTCCAGCTTTAAGAATACTCAATTCAAAAGCCCCTTCTGTAGCTTGTTATGGCAAAACCCTTATTATAAATGCTTGTACCACACAATGTGTAGACTCTCAACTCCACACCCTATTCATATTTTTCTTGGCAAGAGTGGGAGCAGTGATGCTTGCAGTAGCATAATACCGTGGAAAGTTGCGAGCTTATTATCGTAACCGCTTTTCAATACGGAACCATGTGTACACTGCGGGCTGACCACAGAGTGCATGGGGCAAGCATTTATAATTAGGGCTGTGCCAAAACAAGCTACAGAAGAGGCTTTTGTATCAAGTATTCGTAAAGCTGGAGTGGTGCTTCAAGGCATGTTATCAACAAAGCACTGAGGTTTACAGCCAGTACAGGTTCTCCCCGATTCGAAAAAATTTGGACTAGAAGCGGACGTCCGGTGGACATCCAATATCCGCATTTTGTTATCCCCTGGACGTCCCCTGTACATTTCGGTTTGGAAATGTCCAATTTTGAACATCCGCCGGATGTCGGAAAATCCGGCTGGGACGTCTGTCGGACGTTTGTAGGATGACCAATTCCTTTGCATCGGACCATCCCACGGACGTCTGTAAAACGTCCGCTGGCTTTCTGCGGATGTCTGATGGACGTCCAAATGTCCGACACCGGATGTCCAACGGATGTTCGATCAGGGTTCGCACAGGTCCTTGAAAACCTTGAAAACCCTTGAATTTAGAAGTGTCAATTTCAAGGCCTGGAAAGTCCTGGAATTTTTAAACGGTCCTTGAAAACCCTTGATTTTTCTGGAGAGAAGCAATGGCCCTATCTTTTCACAAGAATTTAAAGTGTTTGTCGTGGATTTTAGGTGTTAAAAATGTAAAGAAACATTGTAACAATCAAGTTTCAGTGTATTGCATGAAATTACGAGTTTGGTGGATTGTCATTATTACGAGGCAACACTGGGAACAGCATTCCTCAATAGAATCCATGTCATGATACAATCCAGTGAAGGCCGGCTTCTCTTCTCTATCTTGCATGTTCTATTTAGTCTGTGGACGGCCGCTTATTGCATGTTTGCTGTGCCTCATACGCTCCATCTGCGTTTGCTTTTACGTGCAAATGCTGGACGTGTACATAGTTATTCCTGCCTTGCAGCAACACTTGCTGATTTAATTTCAGCTCATATTCTTGCTGACAAAGCAGAAGATGCATGCAACATTATGAAGTTTTGAAATCAAACAGCCTCAGCAAAACACCAAGAAAAAAGAAAGACCTCTAAATGCCAACTGTCAAATAAAAAATAAAACTGGGGGAGCATTCACGAACCCGTTAGCGCCTATCTAAATGTGCAATAATGTGCTTGGGTATTGGGCAATATCGAAATTTCGCACTGTGTTGAAAAAGTTGTAAATAATCGCAGATAAAACATTAGACGGCGTCCTTGAAAATGTGTTTTCTGGTCCTTGAAAACCCTTGAATTTTTGCTTTTGAAGCTCGTACGAACCCTGTCGATGGACGTCTGTGGTCCACTGGGGCGTTTCGGGAATGGGTTCAAACGGGAAGGGGTCAAACGGGAATGGGTTCTTTCGGGCTACACCCATTGATTGTGGCTTGCTTAGGATTTCTGCCTCAGTCTTAAGGCGAGCTGCAACCAGTTTTGTGAAGCCCATATCGCCACTTTGGATGCAGATAAGCCCGGACTGAGCACTTCTGCAGTGCAGCCTCAGAAGTGCTTCACCTCGTATACGTTCATATGCCTTTGTAGATATATGGGGCTGAGAACAACACAGCGACAAGTCGTTTCCTCGGACCATGTCGGCCTTACTTTCTTAAAATTCCTTACTTGTTCAAGCAAGAATAATGCGGAAGACACGTTTTCAGCGGCCTTTGGCCGTATGTACGAAAGGTCCGCACTGAAGGAATCCTCTCTCAGCTGTTGCAGCGGTTTAGTCGCACAATTTGACTCATGAGGTCGCTTTCCTTCCTCTTCCACTTAACTTTTTCTGTAGTCAACAAGGTTGACGCCGATCTGCTGTCAACATAAACACCTCCATCATGCTTGTCTTCAAGGATCACCGCTCCAGGCTGTCCCGAATATCCATCTGGTAGCGTGCCCACGGGGGCGTCGTCAGGCAGGGTTTCTGTTGTGGCAGCACACGGAAGCGGGATAGAGCGAGATGTAACAGCTGACGAAGCGTCAGCGCACCCTGCGTCCCCAAAACGAGCCCTTTTATTCGAGCGCTCTTGATGTTCCGGCGAGCTCCAGTCCGGTGCTCTGGCTGCAGAAAATTGCATGCAGATGACAACGAACGCGAAAAAACGATGAGAATCAGAGCTCTTCGCCTTTCCCATTTCCCCTGTTCCCATTTGAACCCGTTCCCATTTGAACATCAGAGCTCTTCGCCTTTCCCATTTCCCCTGTTCCCATTTGAACCCGTTCCCATTTGAACCTTCTCGTTTGTTCCCTGCTTCCAGTGTCAATCACTGTCAGTGCCTCAGTGCTGGGCATACGTGTCTGGTCCAACTTTTCCTCTTTTTCTCCTCTCTCTTTTTTGCCCATTTCCCCTTTCCCACGTGCAGGATAGCAAACTAGGCTCTAGCCAGGTTAACTTTCCTGCCTTTCTTCTACATTCTTCCTTCCTTCCTTCCTTCCCTGCCGCTTCAACCCGGTACAAAACGCCCTTCCCGTTTCGTATTTTCCCATTTAGCCCCTTCCCGGAATAACGCACCCAGTTTCGACTCAGGTGACTCGAACCGTGCGATTTTTAAAATTAAAGTTGCGTCCGACTGTATTTTAACCTCATGTTTTGAGTTACGTTCGACGTAACCGAAAGTCAGAAACTTGCGCCCGCCGTAACCTGAAAATTAAATTGAAGTTACGTCAAACGTATTTCACCGTAAAAAAACGTTACGGCTGGCGGAGCCAAAGTATGAAGACGCCCTATGAACCTGCAACCTTTTTGCAATGGTCCGTTTTACGATACGCGGCGCCAATTAAAAAACAACACGTAGGTTGCTGCGTTACGTCCGACCCGGTACAGCACACCTTCCGTCTGCTTCTGCGTTGGTCGAGCGCGGTCTGGAACGTGTTACTCGCATGCGTACGCCGCGGCCGCGGTGATGGTGCCAGTCCATACGGTTGCATAAACGAATGCACTTATATGCAACGCACACAAAAAAAGAAAGAGCGAGAATTAACAAAATAGAACCTTTCCGCGGTCGCAGTGCCAGTCTATAGCGCCCGCAGCTCTTCTCAAGAATGAAGTTGGGGTTTTAACAAATGCAACCATTAATTTATTAGGGGTAGTACAGGTATACTGTTTTATTTGCAGGAAAAAGATATCGCGAAATATTACCAAATCTTAACTAACTACAGAAAAAACTTATTTTATGAAAGCGAGAAAGGGCCAAGCCATGGTGGTACGATCCATTTTAATGTGTACGTCGCTAACGGTCACTTTATATGCAAATGTCTGTAGAAGAATGGCCATTGAAGTCTAAAGCTGAAATTTTTCCTCGGAGGAAACGGTTCGCACATATTTTTCATCCAGGCATTAAGAACACGTACCCCAAGCCGTTTTCTCTTGCGTGTACTTTTTACGGGTAATACATAAGCGGGCACGCAGTGCGTTGAAAAGCAAAACCACACATTTAGGTAGTTATCTATCTGTAATAGCGTTTTAGCATATCGTTACCGTGTTTGCGTCACCGTTTACCGTGTTACCGGGAGCGGGAGTTTCCGTTTGCCGCTGAAAACGGCATGTATTAGGCAGTTTTAGCATATCGTTACCGTGTGTGCGTTACCGTTTACCGTGTTACCGGAAGCCTCTGGCGACGGTGAAGCCTGTGCCGGTAAGTTACCGTTCGCGGTAACTCTCGCGCTGCGCAGTCGACTCCCGCAAACACGGTAAACGGTAACGTAAACACGGTAACGCTATGCTAAAACTCTCTTTTATTTAGCACACCGTTTGCGGTTTGCGTATTTCGGCCGCCGCGGCGCAAGTAGCGACATCTGATGAATTAGTGTCAAAGCAAATCACGCATAATTTTTTTTTGCTGATATCTATTTGCTTTTGTTTAAAGTAGCTGGAATATTTCACTTTTCGGGTGAAGCGTTCACAATAACTGTAGTTGCTTTGACAATATAGCCATCACCTGTAGAGCTTAAAAAGAAAACGTGTCGGAAGGACCCTTTAAACCTAGTAGAGTTAGAGTCAATAGGCAGTTTTAGCCTATCGTTACCGTGTTTGCGTTACCGTTTACTGTGTTACCGGAAGCCGCTGGCGACGGTGTAGCCTGTGCCGGTAAGTTACCGTTCGCGGTAACTCTCGCGCTGCGCAGTGGACTCCCGCAAACACGATAAACGGTAACGTAAACGCGGTAACGATATGCTAAAACTGCCTATTGACTCTAACTCTACTAGGTTTAAAGGGCCCTTCCGACACGTTTTCTTTACCGTTTACCGTGTTACCGGAAGCCGCTGGTGACGGTGAAGCCTGTGCCGGTAAGTTACCGTTCGCGGTAACTCTCGCGCTGTGCACCAACACGGTAAACGGTAACGCAAACACCGTATCGATATGCTAAAACTGCCTATTGCAAAATAGAATTTGCCCACGCGCTAAATATTTAGGCAAGAAATAAGTAAAATATGTTGTAGTAACTACTCAGTAACTTAATTACCCTAGCAAAAATTCCAATAGAAATTTGTATTGGTCCAATAGAAATAATGTATTGGTCCTATAGGTCAGGCTATTGGTTCTATTTGAGTATCTATAGGACCAATACAAAATCTATTGGTCCAATAGAGTGACATGTATTGGTCCAATAGACCAATTCGTATTGGTTCTATTGGTCCCAATGGGACCAAAAGCTATTGGGATAGTGGGACCAATAGCTATTGGTTGTATCAGCCTAATAGACCAATAGGGGATATCTATTGGTCAAATACATTGTTCGGGGCTATTGATTTACAGGCACTAATAAAAAGTAGAGCTGTTAGCTTTTTTTAGGCGGTGTGCTGCTAAGCCCAAGGTCGGGGGTGCGATCCCGGCCGCAGCGGTTGTTTTCCAGATCGAGGAGAAAGGTAAAACTGCCCGTGTGTCGATCTCGCGCTGCGGCGCTCAATCGGTACACACTGCCGGTGGTCAAAATTAATCTGCAGCCCTGCAAGCAATGTTTCTGCCCGAAGACATTCGATTCACGTTAGCTGCAAGCATTTTCCATTTAGCACGCCTCAAAAATAACGTCCCTGTAGCGCTCAAAAATTTCCTGGTAGCAACGAGTTGCAGCCGCCGGCTCATGGTGGTTGCCCGCAATGCTTGCGACAAGCAAAAAACCCCGCGCGTGCGATTCTGTGCCTACAGTAGTTATAGATTTTTTTGGCGAGCGTCAGCGCTCGCCTTCATAATCATCGCCTCTCTAAACTCGCTGAGCCGCGGAGCGGCCATATTTGTTTTGGGTGCCGATTCAACGGCCGGTTCTTAGGATATGTGTCGTACTTCATTATGTTTGCAGAAAGTAAAGCCTACAAAATCAAAATTAACACCAAAATAATTAACCCCGCATTTTAAAATTGCCTCATAATTTTAAAGTGAAATACATTAATTAAAACTGCTCAATAATGCTTCTCTGAAAGTATGAACCTGGCGGAGGTTTCGTATGCAAGAAAAAGCAAAATGGCTTCTTCCATGTCCGGCGTTTCGGCACGATCCCCGGCGTGGGCATTGATTCCAGCGGCCAGCCACCGTGCTTGTGAATTTTAGTGCCTCACATTTTATTTGTTAGTTTTAATGTTACGAGGACATCATCTGTGGAGCCACTAGAATGTAAAGACACCTTCGACGTCGCTCGTATTCAAGGATTATTGTCTTCACGCACGGCGAGGTGACGAACGTGCACGCATTACGCAGCCCGGATTTTTGCATTTGAAGGTATGTATACATTCCTTTTCACCGCGAAGCTGTAGAAGCTTCTTATTTCCTGATAAATTTTTTATTAAAAATAGCAGAGCAGGTCGACAAGCGGCGCTTTCATTTTTGGAAAAGCCACTATCGATGCGACCACGTGTGAACTGAGTACAAATGCATGGTAAGACTTTGTGTTCCGATTAACGAAATTAAGTGCCGCGGGCAACGTTTCATCCAGATGGAATCGAAACGGAATGTCTAACTTTAGAAGCGTTGCGACCACATTGGCGTATTCACGCACCGTAGTTCGTTGGGGTTGAGCGGCGTGCTGCCGTAGAGTGGTATGCTTCGCCTGGACGAAATGCTAGACTCACTTATAAAAATGTGCAGTTATTGCAGAAGTTCCTAATTATTTCCATACTGTTTTTGCAGGTCTTGCAGCTCTGACTCGAGGAATATATTCACCGGAAATTCGACAGCCTGTTGTGCAATAAAACTGCAGTCAAGCAGCACTTACGGCTTCGTGGTATTTGAAGGGTAGTGGGACCACGTTGTGTTTAGAAACTCGCTGAAGCAAGTGTAGCATGGCCAAATGAATGCAGTGAACTAAAGGCCTTGGCATGCATTTGGCCATATTTCAATTGGTGCTCCAGTGGGCCCATGATACCAATACACCTATAGGTACCAATAGACCTGTAGGACTAGACCAAACCAATAGGTACCAATACACCTATAGGACTATACCAATACACCAATAGGTACCAATACACCTATAGACTGATACACCAATAGCTATTGGTGTCAATAACCCAATAGGCTATTGGTTTTGTCTATTGGTAATTTTTGCTAGGGTACACTACCTTGCCCAGCACAATTTTGGAGGCCTAAAAGCCCACTGAACACAAAACGTCTTATAGATGTCCACCATGGTATTGCAAGGTCTTAGACATCTTGCACTATGCGAGTTAGCTATAAGACGTCTATTTTTTATGTCTCAAAGATGTCTTAAGAGAGATATCTACAGTACAATTGTGCAAGATCTCCGACGTCTTGAGCTCCGTGAGATGTTGATAAGTCATCTTAACTAAGATGACTAGAAGACGTACGAACCTCAATGTGTACAAGACGTTCCCAAGCAGCAGAAATTGCCAAGCCCGAGCACGGCAAATCATCAGTGGCCAATGCAGGGCCGTACCCAGAGGGGGGGTTTGGGGGTTCGAACCCTTCCCGAAATCTTTTCCAGGCAGCACGTAAACAATACTTACTGTTGCTTTCAGCCAAATTACCCCTTTCACAAAATTCATAACACCCCCTGAAAAAAATTTCTGGGTACGGCCCTGGCCAATGTGTCCGAGCTTGGCAATACTTCGGCCGCCATTATTGGCTGGCGCTTGGGAAAGTTGACAAGCCAACAAATGGCCAAGCTCTGGAAGGCCAATATTGAACAATTCTTGGCAAAGTATGTTGCCATGATAATGCCTATGGGTGCACCCCGTGAATTCTCATGCACATTTTTGGCTTTGTGGCCAGTCTTTATGACCAATGCCTATTTTATGGGATGCCTCGCTGCCCGATTTCTGCTTTATACATGCCCTTTAACAGGAATTTATTTAACGTAACTCATTTATTTAATGCGCACTCGTTAAATAATTTCCTGTACAATGCATCTATAAAACAAAAATGGGACCGCGAGGCACAATAAACAAAATGCATCAAATTTGCGAAGCAATTACGGGACTTGCAAAACAATTCAGAAACAAATCACCAGGTCCCTCTGTGTAGTTGTGTTTATTATGTACATCAAATTTACAACGGGAAACCTGGCTTAACAGTGGCAAGAATAGGAACACAAACACGAAAGCAAATAGAAACACAATAGTCGAGAAAAAAAGCGCAGCTCATGAAGCGCGAACCGATTATGCTTCGGAAGACAGCTACGCCGCAGTGCCAGCCGCAGGATGGCACGAAGGCGGCAGCTGTCTTTCAACAAGCCCACAGTAAGACAGCTACGCCGCAGTGCCAGCCGCAGGATGGCACGAAGGCGGCAGCTGTCTTTCAACAAGCCCACAGTAAGACAGCTACGCCGCAGTGCCAGCCGCAGGATGGCACGAAGGCGGCAGCTGTCTTTCAACAAGCCCACAGTAAGACAGCTACGCCGCAGTGCCAGCCGCAGGATGGCACGAAGGCGGCAGCTGTCTTTCAACAAGCCCACAGTAAGACAGCTACGCCGCAGTGCCAGCCGCAGGATGGCACGAAGGCGGCAGCTGTCTTTCAACAAGCCCACAGTAAGACAGCTACGCCGCAGTGCCAGCCGCAGGATGGCACGAAGGCGGCAGCTGTCTTTCAACAAGCCCACAGTAAGACAGCTACGCCGCAGTGCCAGCCGCAGGATGGCACGAAGGCGGCAGCTGTCTTTCAACAAGCCCACAGTAAGACAGCTACGCCGCAGTGCCAGCCGCAGGATGGCACTGTAGTTGTAGTTGTAGTTGTAGTTGTACCAGGAACGCCACCGTCCCCCGTCGGTCATCAGCTGCGTTGGCGACGAGGTCCTTCCGCAGCATCCCCAGGGCACGGCTCAGCAGCTCGACGACATGAATGTGAGGAGCACCATTCACCGTTCTTCGCTCTCCCGGTTGCAATCAAGACGTCTGGCGGAGCAGCAGCCGCATGTGGTGGCGCTCACACCTACCCCGCCCAGAGAACGAAGTGAGGACGGGTCCTACCACTTTTCAGACATCACGACGCCCACATCCTTGAACAAAGATAACGTGAGCCTTGGAATGGAGCCCTGCAAGAACTCCAAGGTGCCGGTGAAAGACCACATTCCGCTTACCACGATGGGTAACATGAACTACCCCAGGAAGAGAATCTTGTGCCGACCAGAAGGCAAAAAGACGACCGATACCAACATCTTGGGAAACTCATCCACAAACGTTTATGAAGAATCCATTGAGGATCAGGACATCGTTTCAGCTAAAAATGATGAGGCCGAAGCCAGCGGCGAGGTAGCATCAAACGCCCGAACGAAAGATGAAAAGCACGAAGAACATAAGGATACACCTGCTACAGACAAGGATGCTTTTGCGACAATTACCGATACCGACAACAAAAATCTTGAAGGCAAGCACGTGGACAAAAGACGGACTTACCCATAAATGAAAACGAGAACCAAATGACCATGAGAGGGAGGAATACCTTCAAACAAACGGACAGCATTGACAGCAGAACACGCCGCTTAGAAACGCCGGAGAGGATCTTTCTGGAATATGCAGTGAAGAATTCCTCATCAATGGAAACAAGCTTTGCTCTAGCACTGGCCAGAAAGAAAGAGAACCGAACCACGAGACATAACCAACGGGAAGAGACCTGTAACGGACTCTTTAGCCTTTCGTGGGTCTGTCTAGACAGAGCCAGGGGCCCACGCAAACAGCTCGGTGGTGCACCTCTTTGCAGCGTGGCCGAGTGTAGAGACGTAAAACATCAAGCAAAAAGCTGAGACCTAGGTCACCGGCCAATCCACTACCAAACCGAGGAGGACAGCCGCCGAGTGGAAGTGAAGGAAGAAGCGGGGAATCTGTCCTGGGGAGAACAAACATGGCGTCTTGAGAATCGGACGTGGTGTTATATATATATATATATATATATATACATATATACACATATACATATACACATATATATATAGTAGGATTCTACATTTCACACACCAGTTATTTCCCACCCCGCAGCCATCCGCGCTCAGCAAACATGCCTTGCGAGCGCCGGCTGCGTACGGGTCCGTTGTTTGCGGAGGCAGACGAAGGCAGGAGGCGGAGAGGGCAAAACACCATATGGCAGCATTTATTGCAAAGTGCAAATCAAATATACTGCATACAGACTACTCGTAGGCCATAACGGTAACACTGGGAGCGTGGCATTAAACAACGCTAGAGATCGAGATGGTTTGAATCACCTGGCATACTGGAGCAGCGGAGCGCTGCGCGTGCGAGCGCGGTTGCAGTCTCCCAGCTCGCCCGGACACGTCCCATTGTGGCGCGTTTCCCTGGTCCGGACTGGCCGCCGAAACGTCCGCGCGCCACCGCATCCCCAAGACAAGAGAGCGTCCTCTCGTCATGCGACAACCCACCCGACCTCGCCATTTGGTGGCGCTAGTGCCGAGGAAGAACTGGTTCTCAGGTAAGGCAGAGGGGAAAAGGGTCAACGCCTCCACCCTGGCGACAACGAAGACTCCGGTCGCTGGCGCCCTCTCGTATGGTTCCCGTCGCGCGAGTGAGGCGCATTGTGCAACGCCAGCCGCGATGGGAAGCTAGCCAGAAAGGGGTTCGCGTGAAAGTCGCGATCCCCACATCCCTCCCTCCTAAATTTCTTGCGTACGCCGGCGAGAGCTGACTACAGGACTAGAGGCGACGAAAAGTTCGTTCGTCGATTAAATCGTTAGTCACTGCATAGCGTTCCCTACGCCGGCTTCCGCTTGCCCAATGCCACCGCTGGCAATGTTCCAGCAGGCGCGGTCATCACCCGCTGATGTCTGCAGGCAGGTAGATCCATGAAGAATCGCACCAGCCAGCCCAAGCAAGCGTTGCTAAGGTGGCGGTGCATCCGTGATGGCCCGTGGCCGCAAAGTAGAGACTGCCGACTCCCTCGGCCAGGCTGCACCACTCCGCTTCAGCAGGCTCGCCAGCTGCAGACGACCCGTCGTCCGGCGCAGTAGTCAGCAGCATAAACACGCTCCATCATGTGGTCCAAGCCTGGGTGGCTCAGCTGCACAAAGAAACTCCCCGCACCTTCAGTGTGGGGCAGAAAAATAGCTCTCCGAACGCACCGCCTTTGTTGCGCGATGCTAATCACAACTGCCAGGTTGTCAGCATTGTCATCGCTCTGTTAATGTCAACAAAGCCTAATAAATTGTCCAAACCCTAAAATGTATACGGCGGGAAAAAACAGGACCGCGTAGCCCCGTAGGAAAAGGGGGCGTGCGCAGGTCGCTATTCATAAAGCCGGTCGTGCTCCGGCACACCGCGCACTCCGGCGCCGCTAGAGCCATCTTATTGGCCGGCGAGTCCTATGCCGTGCGTGCAATGCTTCTACTTTTTTTTATTAATGCGTGCTCGATTCGAAGACGTTTGTTGTGCACTTTCGGCGTTGAGAGGCCGCGATATGGATTTACGCGAACTATAGTGCGAGAGCAGTCTGGAAAAACTAACCTGACCTGGGCAATGGTCGTGCTTGCGCGAGAAACGCGCAGCGCCCCGCGTCGTATGTTGCACCTGGGCGTCAATATTTGTGTAAAGCACAAAGCTACATAACAAGCTGCCAGCCGGCGCCCGCGCGACTGCACAAAGGCAATCGTAGGTAAAAACTGTCGGCAGCTTATTTTAAGCAACGCACGTACATACCGTGGTTTGCTTGTGCATGTTTACGCCATTTGTTTAGATACTCTTATTTATCATCGCTAGGTAGCTACTCCAGGATACTGATTATTAAAACCAAACAAGCCGCGGATCTCGTTAGGGGCGAACGGATCTGATAATACGCAGAAGCTAGAATGTCTAGTTCATATCGTAGCATCGCCCCCGCTACCCCGCCGACCTAACGCTTGTCATATTCGACCCGCAGCCGTAGGACACCACGGGACGCTGCCGCTTCCCACCATTTATTTAGTCTACGCAGGAATTTAGATCAATGGTCATTTTACACCTACAATTTCATTACCCAACAGCGCTTGCGCAAGATTATTCAGCTTACATTTGAAGTGACCCCAGTTTGCGAACTGTAGTGAAGCAATATTCAGTCAACTGGGGCGGGTGGATCGCCATATCCCCCCTTAACAACAAGTACCCATCTTCCAGCCTCTCCCTCACACAAACCCCTACCAACTCCACAATTCCGTAAATATTTTAAAATGACTGCAAGCCAAGCAGCCTCATCAAGAAATGAGCATTACTAAGCCCTAGGAATACCCATGCACGCTCCAAACGAAAAATATGACGCGTTGGGTGCGCGCAACACTTTCGAAGAACAAATCAAGGTGCAAGCCGTGCAACACACTGCGCACCTGGAGCACCTCACCAAGATAACCGCGAGCAGACACCTATTAGACAGCCTCCGCATTTTACATGAGAAGACCGCCTTCGACAAGATCTCCACCCCTGCGGAGAGAGCTGCGAGTCCAGGAACTCGAGGAAATCTGCACGTTGTTTGTATTGACACAGCCACGTGGAGCTATGGTTTCAGCCGCCACCGACTGCTCGAGCAAAGTTCTTGACCCCTGCTCCACCCAAACCAAACACCCGAAGGAGGACGAAGAACTGGCCTTTGCCCTAGCCCGTTCTCGTTCTGCACGTTCTAGTCCATATTTTCATGTTCGCGTTTCATTTGATGCCGACAGTACATCCCAGCATGTAGTGCAACTAGAAATGATCACTTTTTTCGCACTGTGAAGCTGAATGTGTAAACCATGCGATATATCTTGCATTTCAGTATTTGTTTAATTAGCATTATTTTTAATTGGTTAGCAATAGTAGTTCAAACCTAGAAGTTAGAATTGGTGTAAACTTGTGTGTGATTGCAAAACAAAAAACTGCTTCCCATGTTTCATTCTCCACAACTTCTGGTATCTATTCATGTCTTGCTGGCAATCTTGTTGAATAGTTTTTTTTTCTACTGTTCTCATAAACAACCAAGGAATTTTTTTAAAATTAACACAGAAACTAGTTGCCTCACATCAAAACTAATTAGATATTTGAAATCAGCTAAAAAAACTGAACAAGCCTATGAAGTTCATCAGAATTGGTTGGAAAGCAAAAAAAAAAAAAGATGTTTCTGGAACCAGTGTTTCCATGAAAAGCCTACAAAACGGCCCTTCACCTGCCCACCTTTACACCCTCACAAAAACTCTTGGGCACCCACAACACAAACTCACTCAAGTTCACCTTCAACTTGCCACCTAGCATAATCAGAAGTTCCAAGCAGGAAAATTGACCCAGAATGCAATACTGCACCGGCTAAGGAAATGATTACACACTTGGTGAAGGGGCGTGTTGGCTATTGAAATGACCTTTACATGAAGTTTTATTCACCACGCATAAAATTAAAGGTAGAAACTAGTAGACACACTATGCAGAAACTAGCAGACACCCGAGACAAACTATGTCACTGCGATCGCTAATCAGCTATAGTGTCAGCTCTCAGATTTTTTAAAATTAAAATTCGGGATTGGATGGGAATAATACACACGCCTAAAATGCGATCTCAGTACGCATCCCCGTCGCCAGTGTGTTTTATGGTTCCAGGTGAAGGTGGGCCTTGTGAATGCGTTGTGGCTTTCTACTTAGAAAGCCGACTCGGTAGCCGACCTGCAAACCTAGCAGCTACTGTAACTGCTGAAACGTTTATGTACGTATTGAAAACCTTTCAACACAAGTATTTGTACAATGTTAAATTGTATATGTATTTCTAAACATTTTAAAAATTCGCAGATCTAAAAATTTCGATTTAAAAAGTTGTAGGGCGTTATCAGCAAAACCGTTTCTCGTCAAGGTGCTTTAAGTGATGCCCTTTCATTTGGGATAGAGAATATATACTCGACAATAATCGGTTGTCTGTCCCTTTAAGACGCCTCACTTTAATGCACCATGAGTTGCACTTGTAAGAAGGCGCGTGCTAAATGTAATGGGGAAACGTATTGTGGCGCGGAAACTATCAAGGCCGCGCCATAATTGAGGACGCATGCACCTATTGCTTCTGTAAGTCAGGTATGAATGAGCACAGCAAAAGTTACGTAAACTACGCAGCGATTCGTGCTGGCACGCATACGAACAAATCAGGAGCAAGGATAATCAAACGGCCCATATTCAAAGCTTTCATAGCTTGAGACTTGTCATATGGAACTACTCTATTCAGAAGTTGCTTGAAATCGGTCGGCCTGAATTTGTAGTTGGGATAACATACTCTGCACGCGAAACAATACTATCACAGCCGTGATATACTATTATAGTTACAAAAATTTGCCGCGTATCTGCTCCTTTCGTTGCAAATGTCGTCAAAAGACGATAGTCTTTATCGGCTATTGCGAAGTAAATGCCTCCCTTCGCTTTGCCGCTCACCTCTCATGTTGTTCCTCTTGCGTCGCGCTCCTCCCAAGGTAAAGACGCCAAAGGTTTGCTTAAATCATTTTAAATTCCCCGCGTTATACTGCTCCAAACCGGGTGTCTCGATGCGAACGCTGCTGTACGGCGGAGACGCGCGTTAATCGAGGCGCCCTACTTCAACGTTTATAGAACCGCGTTTCCCTACTCCACGTGCGTTGCAAGCAGAACGTGGAACCTATCTAGTGGTACCGTGCGTAACTGTTGCCGGTTGATTTCTTCAAATGGCGCAAGAAGCTATAGTGGCGCGGGCGACAGTAGGCGACGGCGAAGTGAATTCTTTTTCTGCAGTTGATGAAGTATTTAATTTCGCAAAAGCAAGCATGCTTGATTTTTTATAAAGGAACACTGCAAATATCACTTCTGTATTGATTTGCTGTCTCATATTTGCGTAATGTCTTGTTCTTCTTCAACAATTTTGACAAGTATGAACCTTACACCGGACATAGAAGGGTAGATTTAGCTGTGACTATATAAGACTAATGGGCAGGCATTGTTTTGCTTTGGCCGGGTGGCTGAATCGAGTCACAGACAGACAGACGGACAGACATACAGACATACAGACAGACCAAAATTTCTGGGTTTAAGGAGCCCAAGAAAGACTATCGTCTTTAAAAAACATCACTGTAGAAAGGACCAATTAATAAATGTAGGTACCACCTCCAGGGAGGCCAGGAGCCGTTGCGCATTACTGGCTCTATGGAGTGGAATCATGGGCATGGAGTGGAATACAACACATACTGCAGGCATTTTAAAGACGATAGTCTTTCTTGGGCTACTTAAACCCAGAAATTTTGGTCTGTCTGTATGTCTGTGTGTCTATGTCTGTGACTCGATTCAGCCACCCGGCCAAAGCAAAACAATGCCTGCGGAATAGTCTTACATAGTCACAGCTAAATCTACCCGTCTTGGTCCGGTGTAATGTTCAGACTTTTCAACATTGTTGAAGAAGAACAAGACATTACGCAAATATGAGACAACAAATCAATACAGAAGTGATATTTGCAGTGTTCCTTTATAAAAATTCAAACATGCTTGACTTTTGCCAAATTAAATACTTCATCAACTGCAGGAAAAGAATTCACTCCGCCGTCGCCTGCTGTCGCCAGCGCCACTATAGCTTCTGGCGCCATTTTAAGAAATCAACCGGCAACAGTTACGCAAGGTTCCACTAGATAGTTTCCACGTTCTGCTTGCAACGCACGTGGAGTAGGGAAACGCGGTTCTATAAACGTTGAAGTAGGGTGCCTCGATTAACGCGCGTCTTCGCCGTACTCCACTGCTCCAAACGCTGACGGTTTGGAGCAGTGGAACGCGGGAAATTTAAAATGATTTAAGCAAACGTTTGGTGTCTTTACCTTGGGAGGAGCGCGACGCAAGAGGAACAACATGAGAGGTGAGCGGTAAAGCGAAGGGAGGCATTTACTTGGCAAAAGTCGATAAAGACTATCGTCTTTTGACGACATTTGCAACGAAAGAAGCAGATACACGGCCAATTTTTTTACAGCAAAGCTGTATACCTCTACCACCCCCCCCCCCCAACGGTTTCATCGACGTAAGCAAAAACGATCCCTATGGGCAAAAAATGCCCGCCAATCCACCCTACGAAGGTGGTTTGAAAACGAAGCTGTAAACGACACCCACAGTGATTACCCATGCAACGTCACTTGAATTCACACACGTGGCTCTACAAAAGATGAAACCAGAGACAAGTGAAATGCACTTAACCATACCCTTTCTTGCATGTTCTTTGTTAAGGTTAAATGAATGCAGGATTTATGAACGGTGGTTGGTTGAGTTGTATCGGTGTAGCACATGAGTGGACACTTTTTTTGCAAAATGAAGGAAACTCAAACCCGGTGTTAGACGATCTCACTTCTGTTTCCATCGCTTCTGACAGAGGCGACGGGATCGGTGGCAGAGACGAAAGAGAAGTGCGATGCCATGCGTTGTGAGATTCCTTTTATATTTAAATAACCGCATCCTAGCGCATGCACAAGGAGCGCACACGGCCGCCACACGTGCCGTGAGCGGAGCGCACAGCGGCGCGAAAGGTAGCGTGACGCTATCACATGGCATTCAGCGAGAACGCAGGGGGTAAACCCGCAGATGTGCTCGGTGAGTGCACCGTCTGTCTCCCGCGTGGGCTCTCTCCGTGTGATACCTAGCCCTTCGGTGAGCAACATTAGGTTGGGTTTTGTTACCGACGTCTCCATCATGACTGCAGATAACAAAAGTTCCGCTCTTAGATGTACTGCTTATATCTAGAAAAGTCAAAAATCCTCGACTACCAAGCAAATTGCGTTAGTGCTCACATGAAGTCAAACAAGCCGATATCAGTGGGCATGAAAGTGCAGCAACGATGCGCATCTACAGCGACCCTTTCGCTTTTGTTGTGCAGATTTTGACCTTCCTTGCCTCGTGGAACATTCTTCCGCTCCCGGCTAAGACACTGCAGCCAACTGCGCAACTCGGCGGCAAAGGCTTCCAGGCGTTGCATTCTGCAGTAAACACTCCGGACTGCCAAGCGCAGCAACCGTTTTTGTGGAACGACTCCCCGGCCCTCTGCGCACCGCCGTCATCCAAAGTGACCGACGCATCACCGCAGCTCTACTTAAACAGCTGGGACCCGAGGATCGCCTTCAGTGGACATGGAAGTGCAGCAACAATGCGAATCTACAGCAACCCTTTCGCTTTTCTTGTGCAGGTGGGTTCTGCTCCTTCCCTTTATAGCAAAAGATCAAACAATGTTTGCTTGCTGCTGCTTCCATGCCCTTGTGTAATGATTGCTGTGACAAGCGAATGTGTTCATGTTGTAAAACTGCTGATCATGTCTGGCGATATTCAATCAAACCCCGGCCCCCCAAAGGATGTTCCTGACAAACACTACAACGAGCTGCTTTCCCTTATTAAGTCATTGCATAACAAGATAGATGTAAATCACGATGAACTGATGGAGTCTATTAATGAAGTGAAAGAGGCGCAATCATCCCTTGAGCAACAGATTACGGATCTCGATAATAGGCTTTCGGAAGTTGAAAAACATGTCAGCTGCCCCGAAGGGCTGCCCACGCAAAATTATCAACCACAAGTAATGGCGCTGAACCAATGACTAGATGACTTTGAAGATCGTTCACGAAGGGAGAATTTAATATTTAATTGCCTTGCAGACAGCTCTTCCGAGACGTGGACACAACCACAAGAAAAGGTTTGTGCATTTCTGAATTCCGTATTGAACTTAAACTTGACTACTAGCGACGACCGAATATCTCGCGCCCACAGGTTAGGCAAGTTCATTCCTGGTAAATGTCGGCCAATTATTGTAAAGTTATCCTCATCCAAATGAAGAAACAGCATCTTGAATTCCAAAAAAAAAGCTTAAAGAGTCTGACGTGGTCGTGAACGAAGATTTTTGCAGGGCAACGAGGAGCATGAAAAAAAAGTTGTACGAGTACGGAAAGGATAGCGGCCAGCAGTTTACCATTCGCTATAACAAGCTTTACCTGAACAAAAAACTCCCAAGCATTTCCCCGAGGGTGAACATGGTTAAGTGCGAATGCACGGGGTGATGCTACGAGGGGGAGTAAAGTTGAAATCCGTTGGCATTCGCCCGTGAGCGCGCGCGAGCCGACCCACGGAGGTCTGGCAGTTTATCGCTGCTAATATAGGGGGGTACGCCGCGCCGAGCGCGCCGAGCCAGGTGGCTGAGAGAGGAGGCGAGCGCAAGGGGAGAGGGACAGCGGCGCACGGCAGCTGCAGCCGAGCGAGGGGGAGAGGAGAGAGTGTGACGTCACGGTGGAGAGAGAGGCGCGCGGCAGCTGCTGGGGAGAGGAGGCGCGCTGTGACGTCATACCATGACGTCACGGCGCGAGGAGCGGTGCGGGGAGCGGCGCGCACCCGCGCAGCCACGGCGAGGAGGCGGAGCGAGCGCGGTCACGTGGTGAAGTGACGTCACCGCGCCGTTGCTACCGACGCTCCTCTCCGCTCCACGCCGTTGCTAGGGAGAGGAGGACTGCGGACGCCGCCGCCGCCGCCGCCGGTGGAAGGTTTGGGGTCGCTTATAAAGTGCATTCGCACTTAAAAGTGCTATGTCTACTCTCCTGCTACCGATAGCATATGCGAACTGGAAACGAACAAGCCACGGCAGATCGATGATACGTCCGGGGGTTCAGATACCGTGTCATCCTAACATCTGACCCGCGCCCAAAAAATAACGACAAGAACCTGTCAGTCTTATTTTCAAATGTGTGTAGCGTCACTAACAAGCGCGATGCCTTGTTTTCCCTTTTTGATGACTGCGCTGCAGACATAGTAGGCAAACTCGGAATTGTTTTGTTGCGATAAAAATTACTTTGTATACCGAGCTGATCGTTGTAATCAACCTGGTGGCGGTGTATTGATCGCTGCACTTCCAGTATGGTGATAACAAATTCAGTCTTAGAAATTATCTGTGTTTCGATACACTTAAATAATCAAAACGCCCTGTTTTGCGCCTGTTATCGTCCGCCCAATGCTACATCTGACTTTTGTGACAAAATACATGACGTTCTTAACAACCTGGTCTTGAAATTTCCACATGCGCCGTTGTTCTTGCTCGGGGACTTTAACTTCCCCAAAATAAACTGGTCAGTGCCCTGCTCTGCTTACAGTAATCTATCAGGAGATAGTAGTACATTTTTTAACATGTGTCTCGACTTTAATTTGACTCAGCTAGTTGACAAACCAACCAGAGTGGGTCCGACGTCCGCTAACATACTAGATCTGGTCCTGAGAAATGTTCCAGATCTTGTGCGACTCCTAATTTTCCTTCCTGGTTTAAGCGCTCATTGTTTCATTCATTTTACCTTAGAAGCTGACGTTTCGCGCCGGCTAACACACAGCAAAGCAATAAGAAATTACGCCAAAGGAGACTACGCTTCAATTAATACAGAACTCGAATGTTTTATCGATGCCTACATGGTAGGCTTTTTTGATCGCACGGTTGAACACAGTTGGCACTTGTTTAAAGAAAAAGTTACGTTTTTGACTAACACATATATTCCTTTAGTTGTTATTTCTGGCAAGCAACGCTGACCTTGGTTCACATCTGACCTAAAACGACTGCAAAACCTAAAGAAACGCTCATTTCGTGTAGCCAAACGCAAAAATGAGACATCCCGCTGGTTTGCTTACAAAAATATTTCCGACGCTTATCGTGCAGCCATAAAAAAAGCAAAGGACGTCTTTTTTACAAACACTCTCCCCTCGCTTCTCCAAAGTAACCCAAAAATGTTTTGGAAGACAATTAGACCTAATAAAAAAGAACTTATATCTCTTAGATATGCTGACAACCAGGTCATGCGCAGTGACGAATGTTGTCGCGTTCTGAATCAAGTATTCGCCAAGTCGTTTTCGAATTGTCCTGCGGATGTTGTGCCGCAATTATGCGATTACAACTTTTTTTCCAATGGATCCTATTGTAGTAGATCCTGTTGGAATTATGAAGCTGATTCATGACCTTAAACCTTCCAGTTGTGGCGTAGACGAAATTAATCCCAAGCTCTTAAAAAACACCGAAGTTTATTCGTCAATAATCCTGCCACACATCTTTTTTCAATCCCTTCAGTGATGTGCTGTGCCAATTGATTGGAAGGTAGGGAAGGTCGTCCCTGTTTTCAAATCCGGTATCCAAAGCTCTCCTTTAAATTACCGGCCAATAGGCAGTTTTAGCATATCGTTACTGTGTTTACATTACCGTTTACCGTGTTTGCGGGAGAAGACTGCGCAGCGCGAGAGTTGCCGCGAACGGCAACTTACCGGCACAGGCTTCACCGTCGCCAGCGCTTCCGGCAACACGGTAAACGGTAACGCAAACACGGTAACGATATGCTAAAACTGCCTAATATCGTTAACGTCTATTTCCTGTAAACTTTTAGAGCACGTCATATATTCTAACCTTCTATCATTCCTGGAATCCAACTCCTTTTTCAGCCCATTTCAACATGGCTTTCGGAAAAATTACTCATGCGAAACTCAGCTTCTAACATTCACACACGACGTTGCATCAGCTCTGGATCGCGGTTCATCTGTAGACTGCATCTTTGTAGATTTTCAAACAGCGTTTGGCAAAGTGTCTCATCAATTATTACTTCTTAAGCTCATTACCCTAAACATTGACCCTAATGTGTTTAAGTGGATAGAATGCTTTTTGACCAATCGCACCTAATTCGTGACTGCTAACGAATGCAATTCTCCCCCTACTGATGTTAAATCCGGTGTACCACAGGGTTCGGAGTTAGGTCCTCTGCTATTTTTAATATTTATTAACGACCTTCCTAATGGTATAAATTCCTCCATAAAATTATTCGCTGATGATTGCGTTATTTCGCGAAATTTGTGACCGAACGGACAACTTTAATTTACACGCCGACCTCGACACTGTCTCTAAATGGTGCAGCAAATGGCACATGATACCTAACACAAACAAATGCAAAAGCATGACCATTACGCGCAAACGTTATTACCAGCAGCCCTTTAATTACAAAATTACTGGAGCCACTCTCGAATACGTTACATCCTACAAGTATCTTGGTGTTCATATCAGCAATGACTTAACATGGCACACACACATTAATTATGTCTGCAGCAGCGCTAACCGTTCCTTAGGATATATTCGCCGTAATTTCTCTCATGATCCATCCCCCCTCAGGTTAACACTTTATCGGACACTAATTCGCCTTAAACTAGAGTATGCCTCGGCAATCTGGGACCCTGCACAACAAAACCTAATTTCTCTTCTGGAATCTGTACAAAACCGCTCAGCTCGATTTATACTTTCCGACTACTCCCGTACCTCCAGTGTTTCGCTAATGAAAAATAACCTGGTTCTACCAAGCTTGCACCATCGCAGAAAAATTTCACGACTCTCTCTGTTTCACAAAATCTATTTCCATAACCCATCTATAAGACGCGACCTTTTCTTACGGCCCACGTACATATCATCCCGCATCGACCATCCGTTCAAGGCAACAACGTTCCATCTGGCCGCACCAACGCATTCTCAGATTCATTTCTCCCCAAAATGTCTGAGGAATGGAACCACCTTCCCCACCACATTGTGTCCATTGAAGATCCGGCATCATTCAAGAATGCACTTTCTGTACATGTAATGCAGTAACCTGGTTTCCGGAAATATGCTTGTGTTTACATACTGCCTGTACTTCTACACTGTTACCTGTTTTCATGCACTGTACCCACCCCCTCTGTAACGCCGTAAAGGCCCTGAGGGTACTCTAATAATAATAATAATAAAACCGTGCTCTCACCAAATCCGACGCCAAGACCAACGCCGACGTATACGCTCCCTTCCGTCGCCACCGCTGCCACCAGCTGCCTGGACGACCGCCGACTTGCCCAAGAAGGGAGGCGACGCACGTAGTTCCAGCAACACAATGCCCGTCGTTCCTTCAGCGACGCCTATTTTGTGCGCTACCTAGCCAATCAGAGGGTGGCAAAATAAAAAAAACGAACTAAGCGATTACAACAGCCCGAAGACGGGACACGAGAAAGGAGGAGACAAACATGTGCACTGACTATCAACCACATCTTTTTTATTGCATTAGGGCGCAACCTTTGTACGAAAGAGTCAAATCTACGCAACAATAAATAACAAATAGAAGAAGGCGACGGTGCTGTACGAATTCTTAAAGCACACAATGATGGTAGGAAACCCGTATCAATTCGAAAGATATGCGATCCCTTTTCCGTTCACGCGAGACACTGGGCACATGAATACACTCGTCGCAGCATTGTGCGATACAGAAAGCCTCGTGGGTCACGCGTGCCCTTTCTTCTTTTTTTTTTCCAATGCACAGCAAGCTGACTGCTAGCATGACCCTTTGAGAAAGTTCTCGTAGTCACGCAGGCGATCGTCAATGCAACGTCCTGACAAGACAGCGGGATTTTGTAAACAATTCTGTGCCTGCATTCCACAACCGAGCATATTTCTTTTCGCAAGACTTTTCTGCGTTATGCACTGCGTTCCAAAAAAATGCGGGCCTATTCACCCTGTGGAGGGCGTTTCGAAAGCGACGCTTTATACACCACCTACCACGGGTGCCTACGGCCCGGTTGCGTTAGTCACACGTTACACTGTACCTGTAACACGTTATATATTATTTCACTTCAGCACAATGTTCAGAACGGACTGATGACCGGTGTGATACGCACTCAGACTTTGCGTTTTCAGCGCAGTTATATTATTCGTGAAAGTTAACTCAAAGCACATTCCACGTATGGTAGTCGGTTGTTTGGTATCGGTATTGCACACGAGTGCAAACTTTTGGAGGTCTACCTGGACAAACCACTGGTGCACACGGCCGCAACACGTGGCGTTGACGGAGCGCACAGAGGCGCGAGAGGTCGCGTGACGCTATCACGTGGCATTCAGCGAGAACGCAGGGGGTAAACCCACAGCTGTGCTCGGTGAATACACCGTCTGTCTCCCCTGTATCTGCGTGTGCTCGTAGCTCAATTGGTAAGACAACGGGCACTCGCTCCGTTTCTCTATTCGGTATATGCACGAACAGGAAGCTGTCGGTTTTCAGAAGCTACCTTATGCAGGAAACACTAGAGTAGGTGGTGATAGAAAATTCCTCATACGTCTCCTTCGTGAGGAACTCGCTTGGATCGCCGCAACTTCTTTTAACATCTTCCAAATACATAGGCATGGTAACCTCCAGCCACTCAAGCCTGTCATAGTCAGCATCGCCGTAGTGCCGGACATCGGGGAACTTTTGGCGCAGGTGCCGGGTTGTATTGCTCATGTCCAGAAGTATGAACTCCTGATAGAAGTTCCTCATGAATGTGATGGTGTGGCCTGCAGTTGCGAACAATGGGCTGCATGTGTGCCTGGCTTGTTCTTTTAGGTGTTATAAGGCAGCGGTCACAGCCGGACGCAGAACTTGAATGGTCCTTCTCACGTTTATCTTTTCGATATTATTCGTATGGACGGGCTTTCGGTGTAGATAACGGACCGGTTTCACCGTCAGGTTCTCTTGCAGGTCATACACATACTTTAGGTAAGATACCTAAATTTTCCCCTTAGGTCCTACGTCATGAGCGTGCGTTCTTCATTCTTCAGCACATCGCAGGAGTCGAAACTTAGGAGTACAGGTTTGTTACAGTCGCACGGGGGTTCTACTTCAAACGCCAGAGTGCCCTGGTCCGGCATCTTCATTTTGACTCGGTGGTGGTCGGTGACAAGTTGCACTATGCGGCAACCACAGGTTTTTTTTCCTTTTTTCATCACAAAGAGTACTAGATCGGGAAGCTGACTACCCGTTGGACGTTTAGTGAAGAAGTAGCCTACTGGGATTGCGTACGACGAAGACAATCCACTTAAAACGAAGCAGAGGAGGGAGTGGGCTAAAACAACATCGTTGCTGCTAATCCAACATCCGCTTGCCTAACAAAGCATGCAGTCCCGCTGCTTGTTATACTGAAGCTTTTCCCTAAACGCCAACTGCACTCAAATTTTCGACGGCGTAAAAATAAGGCCATCCAACAGGGCCAATAAACAGAGTGCGACATGCAAATATACTGCGTTTCAAGCATGAATGCGCGCGACGCAAACAGCTCGTGAAAATTGGTGTTTTGGGAACCTAAACTGAAAAACGCGGCCATTACCGGCGGCCGGGCGTCACATAGGTGATGGAACGGAAGCATGCGCATCAAAATCAGAGGCCGCTCACAGCAGCCTCCAAATGCGCGTGATAACGCCGCGTGTCCCATTGTTATTTCCACAGAAGAAGTCCCACTAACGTCTGCCCAAGCTAATGAAGTTAGGCGCAATTCCAACACCACGTTGCTATCGATCAGGATGAAGAAGACCGTCCGACAGTTATTTTGCATCAGAAAAAGTTGCAGTGACATGTTGGACGCGATAGCGTTACTTTGACGCCGAATGAGCGTTTTAGAAGGGAGTTGCTGCGTTTACAATTTCTGCTTTCCAGTTACCGAAGGTTAGCCAAGATGGTTTTAAATTGCCCTGACACACAAATAACAGACGCCATCTACGCTTGTGTGGCTGAACATGTGGGAGTGAAGGTTGCGGCTGCTTGATCTTGGTCAGTTTCAGCGACAAGGCGACACTATCTGTCGTACAAAGCGCTTATTTCCTCAGGCCGTGGCTCGTCTAAGCATTTTGGTTTTGGTTTTTACTCTACGCTACCTCGAGCAGTATTCGCGGGGTGACCAGTTTTGCCCTTGCGCGCTAGAGGTCAAACCACACCCCCTTCCGTAAGCGCCCTGCAGCGTATTCCCAAACCATATCCCGTAAGGGACCAGGCCGACCCCCCTCCCCCCTCCCCCCCCCCCCCCCCCTAAATAGCGCCCCAGCATCGTGATGTCGCCGACGTCACTTCCACTGAAGCTGTAGCCAAAATGGCGGCGCCCATTTGAAAGCAGTCCTGTTGTGGCGTCTCAGGCTCTCAGGCATTGCGCTTGCTTTGGATCCCAGGATGCGTGCTTTGACAAACTACGCGCACCGCTACGTATTGCTCAAGTCGTCGCTACGCCTTTGCGAAAGTTCGCTGCACGTTTGCTTTTGTCGTGAGAGGAGCGCAGCGCTGGCGCAGTTAGAATCTCGGTGATTTGCACGTAGGAGGCATTTGCACGCAATCTTTTGGCTGATACCTTCAGTGCTAGGTGCATCTACTCCAAATCATTACGTCCCCAAAGCACTGGAATCGCGAAACAGTAGCCTATAATCGATATCGGCGCTCTGCATGTAGGTAGGGGGTAAGTGATTGCTATCACATGTACTCGCTCGCACGCGTACGGAGTGAATTGGCGTAAAGCTTGCCGACTTACCGCACAATTATTCTTCCAAATCTCCGCCTGCGCGTCGCTTAGGCCTGGGCGGTGCTCTATAAAATAATTTTGCCCTATTTTGAGCATGTTAGATGCGTTTTGCAATAGTGGCCAATAGGCAAGCTCTGAAATTGTTCGACACGTATGCATATTGCGTAAGAATTCTGGCCTGGTGCAGAGGTAGTGCAGAGTGCTTCCCCTTCTCTACACACACGCCCACACAAACATTTTGCAAAGTATATTTCACCTTACGCGCTGCGCTGCAACGGCGTACCCGTACGAAAGCAGTCGCTGTTCGTTTTAATCGAGACAAGCTGCTTTCTCAAGCTGGTCCACTTTCAGGCGGGAAAACTCTTTATTCCTTAAAACAAACTGAACGTCTATATGTACCCTTGTTTCATCTTCAAATAGGCAGCGTTGGTATAATGTTGACACATTTTACAGCAAAGTTTTTTTAAAGCAAAGCTTTTTACCTCTACCCCCCAAGGGTTCTTTCGCGACCGTTGGTGTCACCAGAAAACTCCAGCTAACAAATAAAAGAATTTACTGGCAACACCGGGAATCGAACCTGGAACTAATAGACTAACAAAGCGAGAGCCCATTGTCTTCCCGATTTAGCTACGAGCCCACACGAAGACTGGGAAGACAGGTGGTGTACTAACCAAGCACATCTACGGGTTTACCCCCTGCGTTCTCGCTGAATGCCACGTGAAAGCGTCACGCGACCAGTCACGCCCATCTAGCGGCCCTGTGCGCACCTTACTCATGTGCTAAGAGTTACAAAAATTAAAGGAAGCTCACACCAATGCATGACATCTCACTTCTACTACGCCAATGTGCTAAAGCCTGTGGCATCCAGTGTTCACGTAAACAATCACAGCTCTTTGTCATCCGCCCTCACGCCAAACCAAGGAATACACTCAAATAATCCTTGATGGCCAGGCCATCACTCCAAGCCCCAGCATCAAGATCCTAGCTGGGCCTACATCTCGAGGCTAACATCAGGAGTGACGTCTCCTTGCAGCGCCTCAAAAACAGCATTAATCAAATCATACACATGATCAGGCGAGTTGCCACCAAGAAGCGAGGCCTAAAGGAATCCGGTACCTTTCGATTAATTGAAGCTTTTGTCCTCTCGAGAGTTACTTACGTCAACCCCCTGTCTTCTTCTAGACAAGGAAGACACAGAGACGCTTTATATAATGATTAGAAAGGCGGTCGAGCAGGCCATTGGTCTTCTTATGAGTGCGTCCACACAGAGGCTGCTTAGCACGGGGCTCCACAACACCGTGGAAGAGCTGATATAAGGCCATCTTTCTAACCATAAGGTCCGACTCAGAACTGCGATGGGTAACCGCATGCTTCACCAGATTGGCTGGGCAGCCCAGAATGTCACTCCGCTTGACGTACTCCCAGACTCTTGGCAAGTAAAACTAAAGATGCTCCCTTTGCTTAGAAATATGAACCCCTCACATGACGAGGGTCACCGAAAAGCACGGGCTCAAGCGCTAAACACCACCCTCGATGGGAATCATGCAGTTATCTACACAGACGCCTCCAAGCATCGAGGGCAGCGATACGCCATTATCGTGGCTACCTTCAGAACCAACCTCCTTGCGTGTACCTCTCTTAGGACCCAAGAAATGACGCCAGCAGAAGAGGCAGCTATCACCTTGGCTCTCGCTCAACCAGGGGTTCGGAGGGTAGTCATTGATTCCCAGCAAACCTACTGGAATTACCAGTAGGGTTGGGTGTCCTGACCTGCACTGCGCGTGCTAAAAAACCACTCCCCAAACGGTTTCATTCAGCTCATCTGGACACCCCCCTCACACTTTAATGGAGGACAACAAATACGCCCACCCAACAAGCCTGTGCTTTTACCTCCCATGCTATGGAGCTGCACGAGGTCAGTCACCCGCTTGTCACGTTCAGGGAGATAACCCAGCATTATCGCATTCTGAGACAGACCGTACATTCGCCTTACCCTGACCTTTCCAGAGAACAACAAACTACCCTACGGCTTATACAATCCGGGCTCCTTCCCACAGCCAACGCGTCTTCACTTAACGCATCCGAATCGCTACGACGCTGAATGTAAATTTTGCTCAGAAGTAGGAACACTGCCCCGTAATCGGGGTGTGCGGCTTTAGCCTTGAGCACCCTCCTCTCTTTCCGTCAACTACCCAACCAGAGCAATGGGAGATGCTGCTCTCCAGGCCCTCTTTACCTACCCAGCTTCAGTGGGTGGACAGAACACAGGCGCGCGGACTGCATATGGGCCCCACGGAAGAAGGAATCACTCCCCAGGGCTGCACTCTGGGCCGTTCAGAAATCTGAACAGAAGTATTTCTTCCCCCTCCTCCTTCTCTGCCGCAAATCTCGTCGCCTCCGTCCGCGGCGCAGAGACGGAGAAGACAGATCGTCTAACACCGGGTTGGAGCTTACTTTAATTTTATAAAAAAAGTTTCCACTCTTGTGCTACACCAATACAACTCAACCAAACACCGTTCATGCTTCATGCATTGATTTAACCTTAACAAGAATGTCTCTTTGAAGTAATAAATGGTGTGGTTAAGTGCATTTCACTTCTCTCTGGTTTTGCTATTTGTAGAGCGATGTGAGTGAATTTAAGTGACGTCGCATGGGTAATCGTTATGGGTGCCGTTTACAGCTTTGCTTTCCAACCACATTCACGGGGTGGATTGGCGCGATTTTTTATCATGTTATCACAGGATTCTCTGTGATGACCCCACAAATAAAAACTTTTGCATAGAACAACTTCAACTGTTGTTTTATTCTTCGGACACCTGACAACTATTCGAATTCATCTTCGCAGCGCACAAATGACAGGACAAAGAAGAGGAAAACACTGGGCAAGCGCTGAAGATGTATCCTGCCTTTCCTCCCCTTTGTCCTGTCATTTGTGCGCTGCGAAGATGAATCTGTACCAACTAGCCCGGTTTTCTGCGCGACTATTCGAATTCACTTCGAAAATATTCGAACCCAGGACTATTTGCTTCGAATTCGCTTCGAACTAAAATAACACTATTCGCACAAGCCTAATATTTTGTCATTGCAAGATGCACAATTTTGCCAAATGGTCACGTGTCCACCACAAAAAAAAAATGTTCTATTGTGGGTAGTAGCCTGGAAGAGAATGCAGCCAATATTCCACACCCCCTGTGTTTGTGTTGCCCCTCTTCTAAATTTGCTTTAATATTGTGGAAATTGATGAAATGATTTTATGCTGCTTTATATTGCCTAAAATAGTTGTCAAGCAACGTTTTACTATTTCCTACAACTAATTTGGATTATTAACCTGACGTTGTCATATTGGGCATATTATTGGCATCTTGCATAAGTGGCACTCTGAAGCCTCTTAAATGTATACCCACTAGCCCCCTTCCCCTATCATCAGTCGCTGTTGACTTCCCCTACCCATGGCCTTCCATGTATCAAAAGAATAGTTCATTAAAAATTTTTTCAGCAAGAGTTCACTGGTTACCTGTAAAATAGTAGCTACCTTAAGCATTTACCTTTGCCCTGCCTTGTGGTCTAAAAAAGTCTCCTTACACAAAAATGTGTCCATCGGGTGTTTCATTTGGGTGCGTGTCTGTGTATACTCAGATTAGTGTGTTTACCTCATCGCAGGAAGGTTAACCCTCCGTCATTGGATCAGCCTACCTGGATTTCCAGCACTTCAAACATCATCAAGACTCGGCCACTTTGAATAGGTTTTCACTGTAATGCACATGTTTTGATATATTTTCGGTGATCCCTAACCTATTTTTTATGATCATTCTTTTTAGTTCTTGCAGTTGACTTTTTTTTGCTATAACATTGAAAGGCTGAAAGGCATTCAGTATCTAGTCATTTTTTATAAGCATGTTTTAATTGCTATGGCAGCCAAATAGAACGGGTTGTTTCTAATTTTTGCCTTTTATGCATATCAAGTTTTTTTTTACTCCCACATCTTTTGGCCACCTTTTATTCTATTTTGACTTGTCATGTGTATTTTGAATATTAAAATTGCTAGAGAGAGAGAAATAACATTTATTTACACATCCGGCGTGTGGGAAGTCCCCGGCCTCGCAGGGCGCGGATGTTCCCTGTCTAAAGACTACGGCTATTAAAGTCCAATAGTCCTAGGGCCTAGACCTCGAGGATGTTGTACTTCAGCTAGGCGACAGATACTCGAGTTCCTCCGCACCCGTTGGCCGGGGCGTCGGTTCCCTTTCTCCGTTGCTTCGCCAAAGCCTCCTCGAGCCGCTGGATAGCCCTTCTTTGCGTCTTCGGGTCTTCGGAGCGTATCCACGCACCCACCTCTTCGGGATACGTGGCGTCCTGGCACTGCCCGTTCCCGTTGTTCATGGCACTGTTACACCCACCCCACATGATGTGGCGGAGAGTAGCTAGTTCACGTTCGCACACACTGCACTTGGCGTCCACGAACATGTCGGGGCACACGTGCCGGGCCAGAGCCGGCGTCA
Source organism: Haemaphysalis longicornis (assembly GCF_048455015.1). NCBI lineage: Eukaryota > Metazoa > Arthropoda > Arachnida > Ixodida > Ixodidae > Haemaphysalis > Haemaphysalis longicornis. The sequence goes on from NW_027526312.1 coordinate 162,511, forward strand.
GCACGCACTCAGTCTGCAACTGTCGGAGCTTCACTGCCTCCGCGCGCGAGAGTTCTCGGTGCGGGGGTGGGAAGGCTCTCCTGACTTCTCTGTAAGCCGTCAGGATCTCACCGTAGTCGGTGAGGGGTTCGAAGGCTTCTTCTCGGTCTACTCCGCTGGTTTCGGAGGGGCGGACGGCCGCGGTCCGGCACGTGATGAGACCACGGGCCGCGGCGTCCGCCTCTTCGTTGCGGTTCACGATGTCGGGTGCTAGCTGCCGGCCCGCATGGGCCGGAAACCATTTGAGGACGATGTTCGGTCCCGCAGCGACGCCGCGAGCGACCCGCGAGGCCTCGATGGACCTCACTGGTTGTTCCGCGCCCCGCCAGACCGTTCCTCGGGCGAAATTCTTGATCGCCGATTTCGAGTCACTTAGCACCGTGCGCGTACCCGGCAGACCCATGGCCAGAGCGATCGCCACCTCCTCTGCCTGGCCAGCTGTTCGGGCGCGCACTGTGCTTGCTGTTAGCAGTTCTCCGGTAGTAGCTCGAACCACCACCGCTGCGAAGGCGTTGCGTCTCCCCGGATACCTCGCGGCGTCCACGTAGACAGCACCTTCGTCTCGTTGGTGTTGACGGGCCAGCGCCACAGCTAGTCTTGCAAAATTGCTAGTCTTGCAAAAGTTGCTCAGTGTGCTTATTGCTGCATTTAAGGTGTGTCTAGACGCTTTAGCTCAGTCAGATTTGTCAGGCCACACGAAATGCAGTAAAATGTGGTTATGCTGTCCCATCTATACAATATCAAAGTTGTTTTAGATGAAATAAGTTATATATGTGCACTCTTATTCTGATAACCACATTTCTATATACCCCTGGGCGTAAAACAGGAAGACAGCTATAAGAGTCGTCTTGATGACATCTTAATAAGATGATAGCAAGATGGCTACAATGCCGCTGGCGTAAACTGCTGTGAGAGGTTTTCCTTTATGTCTCCACAATTACTAGAAAACATCTTCACAAGACATTATGTCTCTATATGGCATGCTTAGAAGTCTTCTCGTAGATTGCTATTCAAAATTTTTGAGAATGTCGTCAAAACGGAAAATAAACGTTTTGTTGCTTTCATTCCAGATAGCTATGAGGTGTTTAGTATTCGTCCTGTAAACGTCTTGTTGGAATTTTTAGCAGTCTCTGAGATATCATCAAGAATATCTTGCAAGACTTGTAGCTCAGGCATAGCGTCGCGTTAGCCGAGCTACAGGATGGCTATCTCCAGTCTTGGCAATGTCTATAAAAATCTTCAGGTGTTGCGTAGACATCTTGGAGGTCTTGCCCAGATGTCGTATAGAAGTGTGGTAGCTGTCCTAATGTGTAGATCAAGATGTCTTGGACAGCTACACAAGATAAGTTTGAGAATTCTACAAGACGTGCTTGCGTTCACTGGGAAGTGAACTGCGAGCTCAGAAACTTATCTGAGCTATTCGAAGCGGGCGTTTTGGGAGCGGGTTGAAACGGGAAGGGTGTTTTGCGAACGGGTTGAAACAGAAAGCGGCCAAACGGGAAGGGCGTTTTGGGAACGGGCGTACACGGGACGGGCCAAACGGGAAGGGCGTTTCGGGAATGGGTTCAAGCGGGGCGGGTTCAAACGGGAATTTATTTATTTATTTATTTCCAATACTGTTAGCCCTTGCGGGCTGTTACAGAGGTGGGAGGAAAATAATTTTCCACAAACATGTAACACCAGTTCCGCGATAGACAAGCAATGCATTCAGAGAACACACAATGACAGCTTACGCTCAAATGATTCAGTCGTGGGTGTGTCAATAAATACATCTGCATCAAGGTTGTTCCACTCAACTATAGTTTTTACAAGAAAAGAAAATTTGAACACATCAACGCGTGGCACATACGGCATCACAGCATGAGAGTGACCTGTTCGTGGCGACACTCGCCCTGGGGGGTACAAGTATAGCCTGGAATCCAAGTTGAATTTATTATTATACAATTGGTACAAGAATTTCAGCCTAGCTATTTTTCTGCGCACTGAGAGTTCGGGCAAACCGGCACGAGATAATAGTGCAGATACAGACTGCGTTCTTCGGTACGCACCGAAGATAAACCTTGCAGCTAGCCTTTGAATCCGTTCCAATTTGTTTATCAAACCCACATTGTGCGGATCCCACACTATACTAGCGTACTCCAGTGTCGGCAGTATAATTGATTGGTACGCCTTGAGCTTGACCTCAGGTGTAGCATCTTTTACCTTTCGCCTTAACAAACCGAGTTTGCGTTGAGCAGATCCGCAGATGTTATCAATATGCTCGTTCCAGTTCAAATTGTTCGTTATTGTGACCCCGAGATACTTAAGCTTACTGGCATGCTGAAGTGGAATATTATTTATTGTGTAAGTAAAAGGCAACGGGGTTTTCTTGCTAGATACAGTCATGTAAGCCGATTTATCAAAATTAATTTTCATGTCCCATGTAACACACCAGTCGTAAATTTTTTGAAGGCTTTCGTTTAACAGCACTTGATCTTGAACATTCTTGACGCGACAATAAATGAGGCAATCATCCGCAAATAGACGTAGTTCAATCTTAGAATCAATGTCATTAGCAATGTCATTAACATATAAAAGAAACAAAATTGGTCCTAAAACCGACCCTTGCGGCACACCCGACAAAACCGGCAAAAAAGATGACCGTTCACCAGCTATTTGGACATACTGTTTTCTATTGGAAAGGTACGCGTGAATCCATTTCACGATTTGCTTGTTAACTCCAAGTTTATATAATTTCTCAATAAGTTTAGTGTGACACACCCGGTCAAAAGCCTTTGAAAAATCAATGGCTATTACGTCGATTTGCTCCTTGTTGTTAATTGCAAGGCCGAACGCATGGGACACTTCAAAAAGCTGCGTTACTGTCGACAAGCGTCGGCGAAAACCATGCTGTTTTCCGTAGAATAAGATGTTAGTTTCAATGTATTCAACTAGATGTTTCGATATTATATGTTCTAACATTTTACACGCTGCGCATGTAATGGAAATTGGTCTATAATTTTCCGGCAATAACTTATTGCCCGCCTTGAAAACAGGTACAATGCGAGCAAGGAGCCAGTCTTCGGGTACACCTCCAGTACGCAATGACACCGCAAAAATTCTCAACAAGAAATGGGATATCCATTCGCAATAGCGCCTCAGGAACTGATTGGGTATTTCATCGGGACCACAAGATTTTTTGGTATCCAGTTTCAGCAACAAGGCTACAATGCCATCTCGGGAAATGTCGATATCGTTAGTATCTCCACACACTGACAAAGCATCAGTTGTATCTGAGGGGCGCCTATTACTGCTAGGTGTAAATACCGAATTAAACATACTGTTAAAAGCATGAGCGATCAAATCTGGCTTACTACAGACGCTTCCGTTTACCTTGATTTCATTAATGTCGCGCTTAGAATCCGATAAGTATGTCCAGAATTTTTGAGGCGAGTTTTGCATATAAGCCACAAGCGTTGTCGAAAAAAAGGTCGCCTTTGCACTTTTTAGTTTCTTTCTGAGTTGCGTGCCGAGAGTAGCTATTTCTTCACTTCTCCTTGGCATCCTTTTACGCGCACGATTCAGTCGTCGCTTCAAATGAATGATGTCCCTAGTTACCCATGGGCTGCGTCTTCCCATGCGTTTGGCCTTCTTAGGCACATATTTTTCTAAGCAGGCGCGTACAACTGACACAAAGTATTTCCAAAGACTATTTATATCATCTTCGACAGGGATATTATCAAGAGCGCATTCTAAGTAGTCCGTAACTGACGTGTCGTCAGCACGATTAAAATTATACACATGTACAGAGGGATTTCTTTCTAGTTGTATATTACCCATAGTTAAAGTTGCTACGACTGTTTTATGATCTGATATGCCATCCTGTATGTCGATATTACAATTGAAGGTCCCGTCTGTCAAGAAAAGCAAATCCAGGGTAGATTTATTTTGTCCTTGTGTCCTGGTTGGTTCTTTGACCACCTGAACAAGGTTATGCTTAAGCATGATCTCTAACATTGTATCAGCGCTAGGCTTTTCAACTAATCCCGTAACTCTCGCATTCCAATCGACACCAGGTAAATTAAAGTCCCCTGCTAAAATAATTCTACTTCTGGCATTCCTTATAGTATTTAAGTGCTGGTCAAGAGTACACAAAAACTCAACTGGGCTTCCGGGGGTTCTATAGATAACGCCCACCATCAAAATGGTGGTGTCAAGAAACAGTTTGCACCAAACACTTTCATGCCCGTTGATGGATGACACAGTTTCATATCTGAGTGGCTTCTTCACTAATAGTGCTACGCCACCACCTCGTGTTGCTCTATCTTTGCGGATCACACGGTAATTGCCCGGGAATACTTCCTCGTCCTTAACGTCACTGTGCAACCACGTTTCTGTTATGACAATTAGCTCCGCGTCGTGGAGCAAAGACAAGTATTCAAGTTGTTCTACCTTATTCACAATGCTTCGGGAATTTATGTTCAGTAATCTTATCTGTGGCTGCCTTGCGCGTCAGTCAACTTTTTCGGAAGCAAGTGGCCGCTCGTTGCGCAGTCTCACGCGCACGTTCTGCTCGAAATCCCATGTATAAGCAATGCTATTGATAAAAAGCTTATCGTGAACAAGGTTGACCTTTGCACCGGCGCCTTTCTCAGTCTGCGCCGATTTCCAAAGTAGCCTTCTTTTTTCAACTGTTTCCGGGGAGTAGTCATCAGAAACACTGATTTTCGTTCCTTTGAGTTTTTTGCAGTTCTTGAAGATTGCCACCTTTTCATTGAAATCGTACAATTTTAGTATAACAGGCCTATCACGCGACTGTTTCTTTTGACCAAGCCTATGTATTCTTTCAACTGACGAGACCATGACGCCAAGTTTCTCAGAAAAGATATTTTTTACAACCTTCTGCTCGATGTCCTCACGCGTTTCGTTTTCACTGGACACCAAATACAATAACATTATTGCGCCGTGCCCGGTCTTCCAAATCAATTAGTCGCTGCTGTTGATGCTGAACTGTTCGTTTAACGTCTTCAACTGTTCTTTCTAAAATTTCCACCCGAGCACATTGATTCATAATTTTAGTGAGGCTTTCTTCCAAATTGGCAAGCCTGTTGTCCATTTGATTTTGCTTTTCCAAAATTTGTTCCAGCAATTCTTCCACAGTTGGACCAGGGTTCATTTCTACGTCCCCAGAAAGCAAGACCTTCAGGTCCAACCACAACATGCTCAAAATCTCAAGACACTTCACAGGGAGCGGCAGCACCAACAGACAAAGGCAATTTGACCGCAATCGTGATACGGGAGAGTAATAACCAACCTGCAAAACAAGCCATGAGTCGTCATGCGACATTGCCGCTGTCGTGCTGCCGCTCCCACTGAAGGTAGTTGGTTGAGGTGCCAGCTTTATATGCCCGCTGCCCGCTGCCGATGTCACTCCTGCTTGATGGTCCGATTGGCTCATCCAAGTGACGTCCACCGCTGCTGTACTGGGCACCGCATTGCTGACGATAAGCGGCAGAATCTGCAAAACAAGCCATGCGTGGTCATGCGACATTGCCGCTGTCGTGCTGCCGCTCCCACAATGGGTTGTTTCGGGCTACACCCATGGAGCGTCATGGTATTTGGTGCCGTTAGCTGTAATTTTTTAATGCTTTACGTTCGCCGGACGTAACTCAAAACATTGGCCTAAAGTTCCGTTGGACGTAACTCTATAAACTGGCTTAAAGTTACGTCGGACGTAGCTCTAGTTTTCAATTTTGGGTTCCGTCGGACGTTACTCTAGAAACTGGCTTATAGTTCCGTCGGACGTAACTTTAGTTTTCAATTTTGGGTTACGTCGGACGTAACTCTAGAAACTGGCTTACAGTTCCGTCGGACGTAACTTTAGTTTTCAATTTTGGGTTACGTTGGACGTAACTCTAGAGACTGGCTTAAAGTTACGTCGGACGTAACCCTAGTTTTCAATTCTGGGTTCCGTCGGACGTAACTCTAGAAACTGGCTTAAAGTTCCGTCGGACGTAACTCTAGTTTTCAATTTTGGGTTCCGTCGGACGTAACTCTAGACACTGCGTTTAATCTTTGCTTGTACTAGTTTTTGCACCTCAAATTTCTTTTCTCGGTACCGGCTCCACCGTAGCTGCACCTCTTCATCCTGATATCCCATTTGTTTTGCCTTTCTGTGCAATCTAGAAGCCCGTTGTCGCTCTTCAATAGCCAGTTTAATTTCCTTGTCCCACCAGCTTCGTGGTTTCCTTTTACCCCTCCAGCGGTTTTGTTTCCTTACTTTGTATATTTCCTTCTGTATACAACTCACAACCTCGTCATATTCCCACACCTTCGTGGGCTCGGCCTCTAATTCTCTTTCGATGCTATTGACAATGTCTGCTACCTGCTTTTCGCTCAATTTCGGGAGCCCCACCTCCGGTGTTTCCTGCCTAGCCCCTCCACTGTCAAATTTTAGGATTATACGACTGTGGTCGCTGCCCAGGCTGTTTTCTCCTTCTTCATCTATCGTCATTTGGTTCAACCGCTCGTACGTGTGCTCCGAGACCAGGCCGTAGTCTATGCAAGACTGTCCATTGCCGCTTTGCCCCGTTATCTGCCCGTCGCATTTATGCTCCCGGTTAACTATTACTAGTTGCTGTTCTTCACACATATCTAGAACCATTGAGCCGTTATAGTCCGTATGTGGGCATTTAAGTCGCCTACTAATATCACCTCGCCGGATTCTTTAAATTTCTTTATGTCCTTCCTGAGGCAGTCCACCAACTCTTTATTTTGTTCTCTGGCGTCATTCCCTGTCCACAGATAGGCCACTCCCAACCGTGTCTTTTTTCCACCCACCGTTCCACAAACACATAAGTGCTCCTTAGAGCCCTGATTCTCCCTTTGCCAATTCCCTCCTCGCCTAATCAACATGCCCACGCCCCCACCTTTCCTCTCTCCCGCTGCCCTGTTGCACCCCACCCATACGTAGTCATCCATCACTGGTGGCTCCTCCATATCTCTCAGGTGGGTTTCAGTCAGGGCGTACACGTCAATTTCTTCTTTCTCGAGTTGGGTTTGTATCTCAATCCATTTTTCCTGCTTGCGGCCGCCTTGCATGTTTATGTAACTAATTTTAGTTCCACGGTTTATTTTCCTTTTCTTTGCTTTACGTTTCCGCCGCCGTGCATCAGTGCCCCCTCCCTCCTGCCCTTCGATACCGCCTCCACTCAGTCCGCCTTCTTCTTGAACGTTCGGGGCCCCCCTAAAAAAGCCACTGCGCGGGCTGCCAGTCGGTGCCCTACAGGCTCAGCTAGACGGCCACTGAAGTGTATGCCGTCGAACATAAACGCCCCGTTGCGGCCTGCACGGACCAGGTCCCGGTTCAGGTTGACCACCTCAAACTTCATCGTTTTACCCATGGTCCAAAGCTCCCTGTTTGCCGCAACCACCGCCCTTTCTACGTGGACCCCTTGTTTCTGAACCTCCGGCACCGTGCAAACCGCAATCTGCACATCCTCCGAGACCGCCCTCAGCTCGGTGACCCCCTTCGCAATCTGCTTTGCGAATCCTCCTCCGCGTCCCTGCAACACATCGTTCACACCCCCCATTATCACTACCAAGCTGCGGTCCTCCATTCTATCCCACAGTTGCCCCTTTGCTTGTTGCATTACTTCCCCGACTCTTTTTCCGGGAAGCTTACTCACCTTCAAGCGTTCGTCGTCTCCCACCCTCCCCTTAATCACCTCTCCCACCCTGGCCATGTTGGAGTCGCCGACAACTATGACTTGGCGCCTCCTCTCACCTTTAACCGGCCCTTTTGCAGGTGTTCGGGGTCTACTGTGGTTGACCACGGCAGCAAACGACCTGGCTGGCGATCCACCACTTTCCGGCGAAGCCTAGGTGCTTTCTTTGCGACCCGAGTCCGCTCGGCGTTGACGGACACCGCTCTTGCGCGCAGCATCAGTCGCTCCCTGTGGCTCTGCGATCTTGCCGGCGTGCGGCTCATCGTGCTGATGCCGCGCACTCACGTCGTCTCCTACCGCCGGAGTGACGAGCTCTTCCACCCGCTTTTCCAACTGGGCCTGCCTTTCTCGCGCTTCGCCCAGCTCGGCCATCGTGCGCACCAACTGGGCGGTCTTCGCCTGCCCCGCCTTGTCAAGCTCAGCAACCCGCGCCTCGAGAGCCATCCGCGCTTCTCTCTCCTCCCTTAGGTACCCCTCCAGCTCCTCCACCTTAGCATTACACTGCTTCTCGAGGCGCTCGAAGCCTTGCCTTGTTCGTTCGCAAGGCCTACATTCGAAGGGCGCCTTCTCAGCGTCGGCCACACGCTCAAACTCGGTCTCTCCCAAGTAGCACCAGCGCAGGCACTCTTGGCACTGCACTTGGTCTTCGTCCCTAGTCCTCGGGGCCATCGTTCGGCCAACCCGTAGGCCTAAGTCGCCCCGTCACACAAACAAATTTAATAAGCCCGCTTAAAATTGTTTTTTTTTTCCTCCACTCGAACACCAAAAAACCTGTCGCGTCGCCCCTGTGCTGTCACCCACGTTGCTCCTAATCCTCAAAACATCCCTATCGCTGCGCCAAAACACAACCAGAAAAAAAAGGACTAACTGCTACCACGTGGCTTTACTACTCGTTACATTTATATTACTGTTAACTCACGCTAACTGCTCTTTTACCTGCTAACCTCTATTACTTAAGTCGAGTCCTACTTCTGCAACATTATCACAAACAAAGGAACGAAAAAAATCAAAAACTTATCGTTTTCGTCTTCCGCGCCGTCACCTCCGCTGTCCTCCGCTGCCGCTGCTGCCGCCGACGCTGCCACGCTGCCAATCGAGAGTGCCAATCTTGCGTGCGCAGCGCCATCTCGTAGCTGGCCGATTCGCTGGCTTGGGTGTTTGCTCCGCTTCGCATGGGCGCCAGCGGCGGCTCGGTGAATTTTTCGTTGTACCGCGTTGTACGTTCTTTTCCGTAATATACTTTGAATTGGAAAGTTGTTGCATAGGGCCAGTTTGAGCGATCTGGCTTAAATTGGCAGCTTTTTGGGCCGCAATGAAGCTGAAATTCGCCTCGAGGTATACCGTGGTCCGCGGTGGGTAAACGATGCCGTGTCGAACATATGTTTGCAATACTTCGTGACAATTTTTTTGTTTGCGTATCTGTGTCCGGGATCGCGTAAAGCGGGTATTTTTATCACTTCACTGCAAAAGTGATGTTTATTAAAACGATCTAACCGTGATACGTACGGCGCCCATGGGCAACAAGCAGAAGCGCGTGTCGACGTCAGTGTAACGTACTTCTGGCTTCATATCCCTGCAGGGTTTAATACAGGTAGTTTTGGGTCGACTTAGTAAGTATTTGGTATATTACATAGTTTGTATTAAATATTATCGATATATCAACACATCACCCTCAGCCACCACTGTCGCCTACTATAAACAAAACTTCATCTCTAGAATTTCAAGCTGCTCTGCAGTACTGGAGTACAACATAAATAAAATGAACAACACAGCTCCTGGAGAGCGTCCGCTCTTGGGCAACTTATTATTAAGCGTCTTATTAAGCGTCCGCCGTTGGGCAACCAGACAAGCTTTCGCTTTTGCGTTGCTTTTATCTAGGTTTGATGTTGCCGACAAAGAGACATCATATTTGGGTAATAGAATGAACTCTTATTGGCTGAAGTGAGCGAGTGAACAATTTTATTTTGCACGAGTCGGAGATGGGGGAAGGATGGAGGTGGAATCCCCTTCAGCAGTCCCCTCCCCCTTTCGCTCAGATTGGCTGGGGAAAGGGACAACCTAGAGAGGTACTAGTAGTCACTGAAAATCGCCAACGCCAGCCCACGTTTGGAGCCGGGTATGCCGCAATGTGACCGCAGCAGCAGTGGAGATGGAACTAATACCATCTGCGGCACAGGCAAGTTTCAGTTACCCATTTTAGTTTGGAAAAAAGGTAGAAGAATTTTCTGCCACTACTAGTAGTGGCAGAAAAGAGCTCAGAACAAAATTGCGAAAAATCTTGTGTGCTATTAAGTGCGCAACTCACAAGATGCTAGTCTGGCTCATTTCTTAGCAACATTTCATTAAAATAATGCGTAAATTAGTGGTAAACCCGCATGCGCGATGCCTACAAAGCGCAGTCAAGGCAAAGGGGCAGCCGCGCCAGGCCCGCCGTGATCGGCGCGCACACTCCAGAGAGGGGGAAAGGCGGTCCGCGCGCCGCGGCCGCTGAGTTCGAGAGTGCGTTTCCCCCTCGCCCGATGGAACGGTCTATAGTCGAAAGTATCGTCATAAGTCTCATGCGAATGAACGCAAAATATTACCTCTTTCACCGCCAGTGTTTATTAACGTATTTACTTAGCACCCCCCTTTTTTCGTGATCGCTATGCCCAAAGTGAGGGGGGTGCTTGGATTCGAAAATTCTGAAATTCCCCCCCCCCCCCCCTCTCCCACCCCACTGAACACAAAACGTCTTATAGATGCCTACCATGGTCTTGCAAGGTCTTAGACATCTTGCGCTATGCAAGTTAGCTATAAGACGTCTATTTTTTATGTCTCAAAGATGTCCTAAGAGGGACACCTGTGCAATATCTCCGACGTCTTGAGCTCCGTGAGATGTTGATAAGTCATCTTTGCTAAGATGACTAGAAGACATACGAACCTCAACGTGTACAAGACGTTCCCAAGCAGCAGATATTGCCAAGCCCAAGCACGGCAAATCATCAGTGGCCAATGTGTCCGAGCTTGGCAATACCTCGGCCGCCATTATTGGCTGGCGCTTGGGAAAGGTGACAAGCCAACAATTGGACAAGCTCTGGAAGGCCAATATTGGACAACGCTTGGCAAAGTATGTTGCCATGATAATGCCTATGGGTGCACCCCGGGAATTCTCATGCACATTTTTGTCTTTGTGGCCAGTCTTTATGGTCAATGCCTATTTTATGAGATGCCTCGCGGCCCGATTTCTGCTTTATACATGTCATTATCATGGCAGGAAATTATTTAACGTTACTTATTTATTTAATGCGCACTCGATAAATAATTTCCTGTACAATGGCATCTATAAAACAGAAATCGGACCGCGTGGCACAATAAACAAACTGCATCATCTTTGCTAAGCAATTACGGGACTTGCAAAACAATAGAGAAACAACTCACCGGGGCCCTCTGTGTAGTTTTTTTTTATTATGCACATCAAATTTACAACGGGAAACCTGGCTTAACAGAGGCAAGAATACGAACACAAACACGAAAGCAAACAGAAACACAATAGTCGATAAAAAATAAAAAAAAGCGCAGCTCATGAAGCGCGAACCGATGAAGCGCGAAAAAAAGTGCGGGCTAATCCACCCTGTGGAGGGGTTTCGAAAGCGAAGCTTTACACACCACCTACCACGGGTGCCTACGGCCCGGTTGCGTTATTCACACGTTACACTGTACCTGTAACACGTTATTTATTATTTCACTTCAGCACAATGTTCAGAACGGACTGATGACCGGTGTGATACGCACTCAGACTTTGCGTTTTCAGCGCAGTCATATTACTCGTGAAAGTTAACTCAAAGCACATTCCACGGATGGTAGTCGGTTGTTTGGTATCGGTATTGCACACGAGTCCAAACTTTTCGAGGTCGACCTGGACAAACCACTGCTGCACACGGCCGCCACACGTGCCGTGGACGGAGCGCACAGAGGCGCGAGAGGTCGCGTGACGCTATCACGTGGCATTCAGCGAGAACGCAGGGGGTAAACCCACAGCTGTGCTCGGTGAATACACCGTCTGTCTCCCCTGTATCTGCGTGTGCTCGTAGCTCAATTGGTAAGACAACGGGCTCTCGCTCCGTTTCTCTATTCGGTGCATGCACGAACAGGAAGTTATCGGTTTTCAGAAGGTACCTTACGCAGGAAACACTAGAGTAGGTGGTGATAGAAAATTCCTCATACGTTTCCTTCGTGAGGAACTCGCTTGGATCGCCGCAACTTCTTTTAACATATTCCAAGTACATAGGCATGGTAGCCTCCAGCCACTCAAGCCTGTCATAGTCAGCATCACCGTAGTGCCGGACATCGGGGAACTTTGGGCGCAGGTGCCGGGTTGTATTGCTCATGTCCAGAAGTATGAACCAGCGATAGAAGTTCTTCATGAATGTGATGGTGTAGCCTGCAGTTGCGAACGATGGGCTGCATGTGTGTCTGGCTCGTTCTTTTAGGTGTTCCAAGGCAGCGGTCACAGCCGGAGGCAGAGAACTTGAATGGTCCTTCTCACGTTCATCTTTTCGATATTATTCGTATGAACGGGCTTTCGGTGTAGATAACGGACCGGTTTCACCGTCACGTTCTCCTGCAGGTCCTACACATACTTTAGGTAAGATACCTAGATTTTTCCCTTCGGTCCTACGTCATGAACGTGCGTTCTTCAGCACATCGCAAGAGTCAAAACTTAGGAATACAGGTCTGTTAAAGTCGTACGGGGGTTCTACTTCTAACGCCAGAGTGCCCTGGTCCAGCATCTTCATTTTGACTCGGTGGTGGTCGGTGACAAGTTGCACTATGCGGCTGCCGCAGGTTTTTCCTTTTTTCATCACAAAGAGTACTAGCTCGGGAAGCTGACTACCCGTTAGACGTTTAGAGAAGAAGTAGCCTACTGGGATTGCGTACGACGAAGACAATCCACTTAAAACGAAGCAGAGGAGGGAGTGGGCTAAAACAACATCGTTGCGGCTAATCCAACATCCGCTTGCCTAACAAGCATGCAGTCCCGCTGCTTGTTATACTGAAGCTTTTCCCTAAGGCCAACTGCACTCAAATTTTCGACGGAGTAAAAATAAGGCCATCCAACAGTGCCAATAAAAAGAGTGCGACATGCAAATATACTGCGTTTCAAGCGTCAATGCGCGACGCAAACAGCTCGTGAAGATTGCCGTTTTGGGAACTTAAACTGAAAAACGCGGCCATTACCGACGGCCGGGCGTCACATAGGTGATGGAACGGAAGCATGCGCATCAAAATCAGAGGCCGCTCACAGCAGCCTCCAAATGCGCGTGATAACGCCGCGTGTCCCATTGTTATTTCCACAGAAGAAGTCCCACTAACGTCTGCCCAAGCTAATGAAGTTAGGCGCAATTCCAACACCACGTTGCTATCGATCAGGATGAAGAAGACCGTCCGACAGTTATTTTTGCACCAGAAAAAGTTGCAGTGACATGTTGGACGCTATAGCGTTACTTTGACGCCGAATGAGCGTTTTAGAAGGGAGTTGCTGCGTTTACAATTTCTGCTTTCCAGTTACCGAAGGTTAGCCAAGATGGTTTTAAATTGCCCTGACACACAAATAACAGACGCCATCTACGCTTGTGTGGCTGAACATGTGGGCGTGAAGGTTGCGGCTGCTTGATCATGGTCAGTTTCAGGGACAAGGCGACAATATCTGTCGTACAAAGCGCTTATTCCCTCATGCCGTGGCTGGTCTAAGCGTTTTGGTTTTTCTGAGAGAGAGAAATAGAAAGCAAATACCTTTGTTCACTAAGAAAGAGTGGGAGTTTGGGCAGAGGGGAGCCCGAAATCCAAAGGCCCTAATGCTGCAGCTTGTTCCCTGCTCTCTCAACCATCCCACGTTGATCTAGAGGTGACAAGCTAGTCAAAGCTGCCTCCCATATTTTACCACAGAAGTGGAATACACAATGTTTGAGTTCTAACTCTCAGCATACGCTTGGACAGGGTGACGTTGCATGGAAGAGCGTGCATATTTTCCGCATTTCGTAGAGTTTTCAGTTAACGTTGCATGTTTTTTTATCAAATATCTCCGCCCATCTACATTTCTGAAACTATATAGATAGGTTTGTTTGCCGTGCAGAGTTTGCGATTCTTCAGCATTGAGCCCTCCTTGTGGCATGCGAAGGATCGGATAGTGTGTCTAGTCATAGAAAGAGCTAACATTTTTATATTTTTCCAAGAGTGTGGTAGTCATGGTCGCAAGGAGCACGGCATGTGAGTTCGCGTGCTTCTTGGTCAGCAACTACAATTCGTTCGAGACCGTCGTGTCAATGTGTCAATGTATTTTAAACTTCCTTCATTGTGGATGGGATGATCTTTACAAAGCGTCTAAGAATCCGCCTGTAATGATTCTTGAACTGCTGTAATGAGAGCCTCTAATGTTGTTTGGGCTTGTATGTGATAGTTTCCGCAGTTGGATTGCCAACAGGATAGCCATACTGTTCCCTTCTTCCATTCCTGTGTGTGGGGGAGGGTCATGCAGGCACGAAGATTGCTCGGGTAGTGCACTGCGTAGGTTGCTTAGGTTAATCAATCAACCAATCAAAAGTTTTTGTAGGACAGGGTGACACGGTGGCCTGCGCATGAAAAGGTAAGAGGGGAGTTGTTAATTGGGACGGTCAACGCCTGTGGAGCGAGCAAACTCCCACAGAGAGCATCCTCCACCGTGTATCGATGACCTGCACCGGGCTTGTCCAGTCGGAAAGGCGCCGAACATCTTGCGGAAGGTACTTAAGCAGTTGCATTTGTAGGGAATTTAATCAAAAGAACTGGACTGTGGCCAGTTGTTTTTTTGTTTGCTTGTTTTGTTATGTTTGTTTATTTTTAGTGCATAGCCCCGTATATACGTATATATGTTTCCTATCTTACTCTTTCTTCTCCCTTTCCTGCCTGGCTGTCCCCCCCCCCCCTTCAGCAGGCGTTCCGGTATACACCCTTATGTGAGACAAAGTACGGCTGCAGGTGGACTTTCCTTTCCAGTCTGTAACAACAAATTCATTCATTCATACACTAGGTAAAAAAAGTCAGCGTGCATCCCATGGTTGCACATGAACAGCTTTTTCTTTTTTAATTTTTAGGCCACGGCGACCGTGGCCGGAGCAAGCGCGCCGCCCAACAGGGGCGCTGCGGTTGCGGCTGTCGGCTGGTACCGCGGCTAAAGACAGCGAGGAGAACTTTCGCTCTTGCCTTCGTAGTATGGTCTGGCGCGATAAGTGCGGCGCGAAGTGCCTGCCACCTACCTTGCTAAAATTGCCTTCCATGACTGCAGGCGGTCCTCCTAGGCCTTCACGATGTGTGACAAGATCTTTTGCGTCACGTAAAAATGTAAGAGACGCAAGAGAGAAATTAAAGCTTAATTTTAAACAAACATCGTTCGCCGCCGAATAAAAGCCAGAACAGCATTCAATAGCGCAATATCTCAGTTAAAACAAGAAGTCAGAGTTAGTGCCCTGCTTTTAAGATCAGTATAGATTTTCATATACAAGGATTTTGCCAGCCCTAGCCTTACCCCAGAGGCCTGCCACAATTCGATGTCTCCACTGCTCAATCACAGCGCGCACTTGTGGTACCTGGGGAAAGCACGCTGGGCAGTGAAACGCTCGGCCAGCAGGGCTTTGCTGCTTTGCCGCCATTTTGAGTCATTGTGTCATGTCCCAGACGTTTCTCGTCGGTGATGTACGTTTGTGTTCTGGCTGAGCGGGGCTTTTCGTGTCTATTGACAGCGAAGCTGTTAAGCAAACTAATTTTTCCTGTCCGCAGTTAAAAATACAAAGAAATTACCTAGCGCGCGCACGTGAGCACGTGCCTCGCGGCGATTGCCCGGCAGTTAACAAAACCAAGAAAATGCCGAGCGCTCGTGTGCGCGTGCCTCGCGACGACCGCCCAGCGTCCCCGGCGCACGTGTGTCAAGCCAAGCATGCCCATTTAGCGAGATCGGCCAAGATTGGCAAAAACAACAAAAAAAATCGCCGTAATCGTGGCAACACTTGCTCGGAATGAGAAAGACACCATATAGCGTACGCTATACTCCAAGCTGATGTCCAATAATTTTCACTTCAAAAAAAAAAAAAAAAAGAAGCTTACACTTACAGGAGCAATTATGGATTAAAGGTCGTTGTTGCAGCGAAGAAGAAGCAAATGGGCTGCAATCATGAACTTAAACCTTTGTGGTGATCGTGAAGGTTGCGTACAGCTTCGCTACCTTCAAGTCTTACGCGTTAGTGTTAGCCTCCTACATTTTTTTTCGACCTTATACAGGTAAAATTATACCCTATGCAAGTAAAATTATACTTGTATACCTTATACATGTAGTAAAGCAAACTGTGTACACAACTTTCCGTCTTTTGTTGAATGCCATGCTTTTTTATTTCCCTGCTCTTTCTCATCACGCTTGATGTACACGAAGTTCGTCAGAAGTATAAGCAGCGAATGACGCATGAATTCAGAGTTTGAAAGGCGACATTAGCATTTTTGACTCGGTATTCAGCATTTAATTACAAACTCTCCGAATACTACCGCCGCCAATGGTACCGAAAGTAGAACATGTACGAGAAGTAGCAGGTGTAGCACAGCGCGACAGGCGCCATACCAGCCAAGACCACTAGAATGCGGGTGCTCGCCGTGAGGGGGGCGGACGTTCGGAGCCTATCGACAAAAAATGCGCGGGAAGCCAGGTCCTTAGTTCGCATCCCTTGCGATCGGCCGAGGCGTCTTCGGGACGCGCGTGTTGTCCGAGACGCGCTCCGGGGAGCGTCCCCGTGCGCGTCCCGCCAGCCCATCACTAGACGGCACCCACGACCTCCGACCAGCGGCAAGTAACCGTGGGGCTGGTCACCGGCGAAGATCACGGCCCGGCCGCACTTCGGGCGAACCGACGCCTGCGAAATAAAAGAAAGAAGCGTTGATAGCTGGGCTGTGAATGAGAGTACAGAAGGGAAAGTAGAGCGCTGAGGGAAGCATAGGGGAGGCGTATGGGCCATGAAGAAAAAACACAGGTTTGGTTCATTCAAAAGATTGTCTCGTTATAATCAGACTGACACCACTTTTAACGTAAACTTCGCTCAAATAAGCGATATATTTAGGAGAAAAGGGAATGGCCGTGCGACCCACTAGCTCATTTCCCGCAGCAGACCCTATGACGTCATACCAGCCCGCTCTGCAATTGGTGGAGGCCGGAAAAAGCAAACGCATGGTTAGGCAGGGCTTATAAGCTTGCCGAACGAGCTATTAGCGCTTAAATTTAAGGCACATTCTTTTTATATCAGTAAGAATCGTGGGACAGACAGTGGAAGTTACGAAAGCACACGTAAAAACAGAAGTACGGATGCGTACTGTTGTAGGTACTGCGCGCACTATGCTTGGTTTAGATGCACAGCACTGCGGGGCGTTGGGATTGTCTCAGACAACACTGGCCGATTGACGCAAGCGACGGTGTCTTACGTGGCCATACTTGTCGAGCGAGCACTATGGTTCCCGAAACGATTATTTTCTCCCTGAACAAAAACAAGCCATATTCAAATACGATCAAAAACAAACCAGATGCAGAAAACGGCTTGCCGCGGTGTGGTGGCGCCATCTAGGTGGACTAGCAGTAAGCAGTATGCAGTAACTAAGCCTTGAGGCTATTAAATAAACGAAAAAACAACAAGTCTGCACTACACACCAAGTTTAGCCGAAAGACAGCTGTTCTTATGATGTCATTGCAAACGTCGTTGAAACACACGTTTTAGGGCGAGAACTTTTAGCTTAAAATTTTAGCTTAAATTTTAGCTTAAATTGAGTAATTTCTCAGTGAATAAAACATCATTTACATCCGGACAAGCGCCGAGGGAACTATAAAACACGAAATCTTTCGAATCAAACAAACTTGTATTTTGTCTTCATGGCCCCTTTAAGTCCCACGAGGCGAAAAAGCTGTCGCCGTGAGCAGCGGACGGTTACAAAGAACTCTACGGCGGAAAGGTACGAAGACACGTGGTCTGGGAGCCATTTCGCTGTTACAGGCGCCAACACCGGCTTTCTCGCTAATGGGCCAACTTCTGGCATAGGCGACTGGGGTGGAAGTGGGTTACTCGTGCGCGAGTAAAAGCTGCGTCTCTCCTCTAGAAAAGGCCACCGTATAATTCCCTAGCAGTAACGAAACTTGCAAGCTTTATCTTCAACGCATGACACGACAGCATGCAGTGAAGTTTGCTTGCGGGGTAGGCAAAGAGCGGGATTTTGCTGTGTAGCGCATGTAAACTAAAAATTCGAAAATTCCGCTCGAATTACGGAGACCAAATGGTAAAATTTCGACTTCCAAGAACAATAAATGAGCTGGATCGACATTGCAACGTAGATATACTATTATTCATATCTTTTAAGGAGCTGCGCGAGATGTTCGTGTAAACTTGACGCCTTATTGTACTTTTGCCTCGTTCATTTTTTTCTTTGTGCGTGTGTTTTTATGTTTACTTTCTTTTGCTGTTTATTTCGATGGCATCTTCTTTATACTTCCTATTTCTTCACTACAGTTGTACCTTGACACAATTTTACGCACGGTACGTATGTAAATTATCATTGTATGCGTCCCAGATGAACCATGCTGCTATCCTTGCCTTTGCAATGCAGTTTAGCGTTGTTCTTTCGACCGTGCTGTGTGCCATGCATTAGGGCGCAGGCCCTGTCAAGCTTTTGTAGGGTTTTTTTCTGTGCTCCAAGCATTGCTTAGGTGTTGAATAAATTGAACATAGCTTCGCTACAAGCAGAACGGCAGGACAACCGCAGCACTTGATGTTGATTGTAGGGTTTAAAGCACCGAAGAAGCGCATGCGATGAGTCGCGCCGTAGTGGAGGGCTGCAGATTAATTTTGACCACCTGGGGATTTTTAACGTGTGCCGAAATCTAAACCCCACTGGCGTTTTTGCTTTTCGCCTCCATCGGAAAAGCGGCCGCCGCGGCCGTTAACCGAAACAACCGCAGCCCCTACGTGCTCGGCCACTAACAGACAAAAAAGTGGTTTATCTCAGAGACGAGCTTATAAGCGGTCTCACTAGGACTGCTTCTCGTGGCAAGAGGGGCGTGAGGGGATCCTATAGTTGTGCCTCCGCGCGGAAATAACGCTTCGGTTTCTGCGCATTTGGCCTGCAGCCTTCGTACATACGACATACGACTGCTGCATACACATTACGGGGCCGGTGTGCGGAGGAGAACCTCGCTCAAACAGTCGCCCATGCAATGCGTAAGCTACAACTCATGAATGTATACGCACAGGCAACTGATCGCTTGCAACAAGGCAAAAATGACATTGTGGGATAACAAAATGGTTACCATTTCGCCCCGCGGAAGTGATGTCCAGCGATTCTGTTGTAGAACACTACAAATGCTGATGGAGGCGGGTATTAAATGTTTCTCGACGTCTCGATGGGCTTGTCACTTTGCGCTCGACTTCTTTGGCGGCAAATGCTGCAGGTCCTGGCTTCCCTGACGCATGCGCTCGGGGTCTTGGGAAAGAACTGCTCTATTTAGTGACACTAACCCTGCTTAGCCTTCAAACACAATCTGGAAACAATTTTGACCAGGAAAACATGCTGGAAATGGGGATCCCGTTGTTCAAGGGCGCCTCATCATTCATAATGCGGTTTCGATGCTTGTTTGGTTTTTTTTTTAACGAATACTAAGTTCTATGCTGTATACCTGATTAGCCTGACGCATGCACTCGGTGTCTTAGGCGAGAAATGCTGGGTCCTGCCTGGGTTTTTTGTTGAGGACACGAAATTTTCCGACAAACTGGCCGCTAACAGCTTCGCTGTAAAAATGTGTTCAACAGCTGCAGTAAAAGAAAGAAACAATCATCTTTTTTTTTGTTGCTTCACTGCCTCTACTAACGTGGAACACGGGAAGTTCAAACAGCTGTGACCAGGGAAACTAAATCTGCGGGAACCTGACGTCTGGCCACCTCTTTTGTTGTAATCACACGGCCGGAAACTTGGGCTGCGTTCCAATTCGCGGACAGCTTGGCAGCCATGTTACGAAGCAGTCTACTCGGACGTCTAAAGGAAGCAGAATTGGAACGGCGCAGTGGTCACCAACACAGACGACAACTTTGAAGGAGACATGTCGAGAAACGCATGTCGCGGGTTTCGTAAATAATATTACCATTAGTCCCAACATTATGTCATTTAAAAACTGAACTGAACAAAAGCAGCTTCGCCACTAGTAAATTATACTAAATATTTCAATAAAATGACAAGTTAATTTGTCCCAACATTAGTACACAAAAAGGTGGCGCTGGCGTCACTTATCAGATTAGACAGGAAGGTAGCCTGCATCGTTGCTGACTTCGATGCTGCCTCTTCAAAGAGTCGAAGCAGCCTTCGTTGACTGCTTTGTTTGAATTTGAACGGGGCTTAACATGGCGGACGGCAACAAAGGCGTCATTTGGAACGCGCCCCTTGCTCGTGCGGCTGTCCTAAAACCGCTGCAGACACTCACCCGTATGCTGGAGGCTGTTTTTCCTACGAAGACGAAATGGCCTCCTTGGAAATCTGCATTCAGGAACAGGACGGCTCTGCAAGTGAGCATAAATTATGCATTCCGCTTAACACGCACTCGGTAATGACACGTGAATCAAAGAAAGTCGTTCAGCATCGCGTCGAGTAACAAATGTATGACGACAAGCGCGTTTATGGGATATCGGTCTGCCCTGAACCTAAACAAAATCAATACCGGAAGGGTAAACCTTTGCCGTAATAGATTGATTGTAGGGTCTAACGTGCCGACGCAACGCAGACTATGAGGCGCGCAGTAGTGGAGGGCTCCGGATTAATTTCGACCGCCTGGGGATCTTTAACGTGCGCAGAAATCTCGTACACACGGGGTTTTTAGGTATACAGAGTACCTTAGAACCGCGCACTGTGCGCCCGCGTCCGTGCGCATAGCATTTACAATCGAAAAAAATCACACTGGCACCGGCAGGATCCGAGCCTGTGTCTGGTAGACCATACAGACTTAGCGTCAGTCGTCTTACCCATTGGGCTACGACCGTGAGTTAGTATCCGAGAGTAAAACGGCTTACTCCCTCGCCTGTAACGGTGCGGAGTACCTTAGGACCTCCGTACGCAGACGTACGCAAACAGTTAGCGAACACTATTTTTTGCGTAGATCGCACTCCGCATGCGCCGTACGTTAAGCCGCTTCTGCGTTTAGCGGACGGAAGAATAGCGGACGCTATTTCAGCAAAACAGCGTGCGTATTCTTGCCCATGTTTTATATATTTATGTTAGCCCTCTACCCTATCCTCCTATTCCTATGTACTCTTTCCTCCCTATCCCACCTCCCCTACACCAGCAGGCGTTCCGGTGTCCGCCCCTAGGCGAGACAATTTACGCCTGTTGGTGGACCTTCCTTTCTTGTTTTTGTGCAATAAATACATACATACATACATACATACATACATACCGCTTGCGTTTCCAACATGGCGGCAAGTAGCACAACCATCCACGGTTCCGCTCTTCTGTGGACAGGAATTTGCTTCCGATAGACTTAGTTCTTTGCTCCTGTGTTTTTAAATACGTCGAGTGGTTCGCACGTCGCCCTCGCGCAGCTCTGTATCGTCGTAACATCGCTGACTGTCCGAATGAAGCTTGCAGCCAAGCCAGCGACCGAAGCTGCGAAATGCGACGTTGTGCTTCTGCGGGTGGATAGTGCTTCCCATGGTCTGGATTGTCTTTCTTGAGCGACGTACGACTCAACCTCGCATCGGGTATGGGCAGTGTGCGTGGCTAAAAAAAAGCCTTCTCGGCTTGCGCGCCAGAGTTAAGTGACTTGCTGTTTGTCCCCGCAAACCGCGCGCGAGGTGAGTGCCTAATTTACGACGGGCGGGAGGAGGCAAACAACCGATCGCCTGTCGATCGCGGTTCGGATTTGCAACACATGTTGTGACGTTGTGTTCGTTCGAAACGCATCTCTGGATTGTTTTGAAGTTGAATAAAATGTATGCGTCAAACCCGGGCATTCGGTTCAGGGCGTTCTCTGCGATTTCACGAAAGTGCCACGAGGCTTAAACGTTTTCTTTATGGAACGTACTCAGGTAAGATAATATTCATGTCGTGTTATGGCCGTGTTGCATCCAATACTAACGGGTAAGCGTTTGGTTACAATTGTTTGGATAGTCGTAAAATGTCCCAGCACTCCGGCACTCCGCTAGCAGATCAGCCGGCGATTCATTTCGCAAAACATTCGACAGATGGCGCCGTAAGCATTAGCGTGTCGCTACGAAAAACTGATGAGACGCTTTACTAAAACTCCTCTCGCGGTGTTCATGTAGCGTGACGCAAAAAATTAGCGTTTACCGTACGCAAAAGCAACAAATGCTGTACTAAAACTCTCTAATGTACGTCCGCGTCCATTCGTGCGCACACCACCATTAAGCGAAATCAAGCGAAATTCGATTTGAGCCGTGACTTGCAGTTTCGTTTAGGGAATAACCAAGGTGCAACTCACGGCTCAAATCGAATGACGGTCGGGGCGCAACTTGGATGTTATTTCGAGTCCCCGTACTCGATCCGCACCCCAGCCATCATCCACGGAGTGGAGATGCTGCCATCTTTGCTTTTCACCTCCATCAGACAAGCGGCCGCCGCATCCGGGAATCGAACCCGCGTCCTCGTGCTCAGCAGCGAAACGCCTTAGTCACTAAGCCACCGCGGCGGGTCCTTTAACGAAATTGCGTCCAAGTTCTGCTCGTAACTGCCCGTGTAGGTTAGGCAGGCACGGCCGCAAGAAAGCTGCAGGAGAAACGGTCGTTGACTGACCCATAGTGCTCCAATTTCGAGCTGTGGTCGGGCTGGGCGCAGGAGCCGTTGGGTTGCAGCTGACAGCTTTCCATTTGAGTCCCGGAACCTGCGTTTTCGACCCCCTTGTGGGCTCCTGCAAACAATAGCCCGCGAAAGTCATCGAAAGGAGGCTCGCGGAAATGCACTTAAAAAATGATTGCTACGGTCAAACCCGGCTATAACGAATCCGGATAGAGCGAATTATGCTATATATCGAACAAAAATTTTTAAGTTACGAAAATACATGGGAAACATATTGCTTATAACGAAGTTCACATCCGATATATCGAACTCTGCGCGCCTAGAATGGCCGCCGAAAAGCATAGTCTCGGAGCGGCGATTGAGATGTGGATTGGCCGCGACCACGGAGCAAGAGCCGAGACTGAGACATTGCGCCGCGCATGGAGCGATGTGACGCCCGACACTTTCCGTAACTGTTTCCGACGCGCGGGTCTCACGACGAAACCCACCCAGTCAGCGAGTCCGGACCAAGACAGCAGCATCGGTGAACTGTGGGAAGAGCTTGTCAACGTTCCAGATGATGTCGCGAGTGAAAGCCGTCCGACGCTTATAATGAAGCGCTTTCGGCAGTCGATGTGCTCCGCCAATGCTTCTTCGATTTTAGAGGACGCGGTTTCGAACTGGTGCAAACAATGTTTCGTGTAGAGAATGCTATGCTAGTTGAGGCCGCCAAAACGAAAGTGAAAACAAAAGTCACTGCTTTAATTTTTTTTTTTTGCAAAGTAGGCAGTTAATGCGGAAAGTAGCTTTATTACTTGCAATAAATAGATTATTTTGGGTATGGTAATGGCTACTTTACTGTGTTCGTTTCTGCATGCGGGGATGCCGGAGTTTGCGAGGTGGGGCGGAGGGGGCGGCGGGGGCCCCGCGGATTGCGAACTCGTAACAATTAGCTCGTTATAGGCGGGTTCCGCTATATCGAACTATTGGATATACCGAACTAATCGCGGTGCATATTGCAGTTCGCTATAAACGGGTTTGACTGTATACAAATGGTGCGATGGTGGAAAGCAAAGTACTGGGAAACCCAGTGTCCGCTATAAGTAGCTTATGCGTGATGGAATTCATGCTAGTTGAAAATAAAGTCACCTGTTCAGGAGTGCGGTTTCTTGGGCGAGTTCGTTATCCACGATGAAGAAAGACACAGCAAACCGTCGTCGTGCTGTGTCTTCGTCCCTCCAGCGCTTTTTTCGTAACGTCACTTTATCGGTTCAATCGCATATTTTATCCTTAGTACGCTGAGTGATATAAATTGGTCACAGTTTTGATATTTTAAAAAGCCCCCCCCCACCCCCACCCCCCATCCCCAAGCTCGCAGCAAGATAATTTACGAGACGATTGGAACTAGTGAAAGCACTGCTCCCCCCCCCCCAAAAAAAAAAAAAAAAGAAAAGAAAACCCAGGCCATCTCCACTAACGTGAAACTCGGGAAGGGGCGAAGCATGCAGTGTACAAGTGTATTCTTGGCCCCTTGGTGTTTTTGCCCATGGACATGAAACCATTGGGGGTAGAGGTATTGCTTGTATTCATTGGCGAGGCGCGCATGCAGGCAACCGTGTGAGTGCGCCGTCACTCGTTACGTCGGGCTCCGCGGGATGGCTGTACTTGCCCGTGCTAAGCACATTTACAAACTCTACCTCGCCGAACGCAAAGTATTGCCTCGAGTCCAATGTGAGTGCGATTAATAACATCTCTATTGACGCCACCGTTGAGAGTCGGGTTGAAACGGGCAGACGACGCACGCCTATGTTTTTCTTTTCTTCGGCGTGCGGTCGCAGTGGCCCAAGCCGTGCCATGTATGTGGCCGTTTCCAGTGTTGCCAAGCGAAGAAATTGACAGCTAAACTTTTCAACAAATACCACCTATAGCTTTGCTTGAGCACGAAGCGTTCTAGCGCGAGGCGTCGCAAAACGAGTGTCCCGATGTGTTCTTTTAGTACGCGTTACTTTCTAGCGCGAGGCGTAAACGAGTATCCTGGTGTTTTAGTACCCTGACTACATCGACATGAGACGACGACATGAGACGCCGATAGCCCGAGCCCCTAAAGAAGGAGAGGAGGAAGGGGGAGACATGGTTAGCGTAGCCGTTGTGAACGCTTAGCCAATTGAAAAAATGGAAATGATTTTGGTTAACTCTCGCAGTGATGGGAAAGAACGTTGGGACACGCATGCGTACCGAACTGAACGGCTCATAACTGCAACCGAACGGTTGAGAGCTCGGTCACCCGAAGTCGCAGACAGGAGGGGAAACGGCGCTTCCTAGTGCGGCTAGATAACGCCACACACACGTGGCGCAGGTTAAGATGGCGGCGGCAGCTGTTGCAGCAACTGCGCAGACGCCGCAGCTGGCATTCCGATGCGCAGCCACGGAGTGTACGCGGCCGCTGTCATCTCGTCCATCAGGTGCCGTTGTCAACTCCTTCGCCGTCGCAGTTGCGAAGCATCGTAGTCCGTGTTACTTTTTATTGCGACATGATCTGGTCGCTCGTCCGCGCCTGCCGCAATCGGTGTTTCGCCTCCAATATACATTCCTTCTCCGTGTCCTATAAGTGGAACCAGAGTCCATTACTCTGGTTGAACAGATAACACTGCCAAATTCGTGGCGATGATAACGTTAAGTGGTGTCACTCGATGGAGGGCTGGTCACTGCTGTATGCTAACAAAAAAAAGTTGGCGTGGCTTGCACTAGTGGTTCAAAGCTGTAAAAATAGCAGAGCTGCGGGTCGACCTACCTTCGTCCGGTTATGTTAGGGTTTGCCACGCTTTGCTATGTTTTGTTAGGTTGTGCGATGTTTTTGAAAGGATATAGGCTAAGTGTTGATAGGTCGACCCCCTCCTCATCACGAGCGCGGTATGCGGGATCTTTCAGTCTTCGCTGCCGTTAAGGCGTGGCGGCTTCGGCGCGGTACTCTGAGTTGGATTGTGGCCGCCTCATGTGTTCTAGAGCAGCGACACGACAGCGTTCTTCTTACTCGGGGGTTACATACTTCTTCGGTCGATCCGTGTTTTGCGGAATTCCAAACGATGTTCTCGGCGCGAAGTCACGAGGCGCTGTGTGTCGCCACGTCAGTGTAGTGACGTCCCAGGTAGGTTCCGCCCACGCAGTCGGGCGAGGTTATATGTGAGGCTGGGCGTAGCCTTCGTTCCGGGCGTCTCGCGCGAGAAGTTTTTATTAACACGAAAGTGTTTCATTCTCGGATACACGAAGATTTCACTGACGCCACATCCTTTACGGAAGTGACGCCAGTAAAACGAAGCAAGCGGCCTGTAAAGAGTGCACCTCTGCACACAGGGTCTTCTTGTGGGGAAGCAACCTTTAGTACCAAAAACCACGTTGTACTTAAGGTTGTTCGTTTTCGGGTTTTATATTTTAGCACGAAAGTGCTGCCGGGCTACACCTAGATTTCACCGGCGTCATATCCGTCACGGAAATGACACCAGTATACCTTTTCTAAAGCGACCCGCCAGCAGGACGTCGCCTGCCAAGCACACGCAGAAGACAGCTTCCGACCCGCAATTCATGCTCAGCTGCAGATTTCGCTGCATATGTCACTTTCGTGTTTGACTGATTTCTATGACAGAGGAATCAACCACGTTTTTTTTTTTTGTTTTTTTGTTTTTTGCTAACGCCACCGGACCAAGATCAAGCTTAAACAGCTCCGTCGTTAAAAACGGCTCCCTCACCTGTGGGAGCCGCCTGGCATTCGAGGCGAGAATATTGATGGCGCAGACGCGACCGGAGTCTGAAGTACGCCTGCGCGTAGCGTCGAACTTTTCTCAACGACGTAAGGACCACACCCGCAGCCGCCCAAGTAGCCGTCGAATGAGGCATCTCCTACGGAGGCGAAAGATGAAAGTCGCGTGCATGCGCTTTTGGTAGCAGAGTGAACAGATGAACTTTTAAGTGGGGCAATAGGCGCACTGCATTGCGTGCGGCCGAACGTACAGGCTGCCGTTCGCCAATGTAATAGCGTCTACGTGGATGGTATACAACGACGATGCTGACGAGAGATACGATAAAATCAGCGCAGGAACAAAAATAATCAATTGAGCCTAAAATCTACGCGGGAGGTGACAAATTTTAGAATTCGTGGCATCGTTATGCAAAGCCCCTACAACTGGTTTTACACGTATATGACTTTACATAAGGTAGCGCCGCGTACCGGTAAGCAAGTCAACATGTACGGAAAGGGACGTCATCCCTGATTGGCAAAAGTAGTGACGCCATTGCAAAAAAAAAAAAGTTTCAGTAATCCCATTGGTGACGTCACTTCCGACTGTGACGTATCCTCATATCACGTCCGAATTCATCGGTGCCCTTGTCGTGCCCTCTACGTTACTTTCAAGGCCGAGTCTTCGAACAGCCTAGCTGCTTGGCGTATTAAGTGCTAGCCGCGTTTGAAGAAAATGTCAACTTCGCAAACAGCACGGCGCGTTTCACAGGCTCCCCTGCTGCTCTAGGGGGGTTAACTCTCTCATTCCGTGCAGCCAATCATTTTCTAATGCAAAGGTCGTCTGCCATCTTTGGTTTTATTCTTTGCGCCCCTGATTTTCATCACTTCCGTCTCATCATTTCGTCTTTCTTTCACCTCCTATCAGTTGAAATCTGCACATTGCAGACGTTCACGATTTAAAAACAGGAATTGTCATAAGGAAGATTACATCTCAGCTTGATTGATGTAACCTTAAAATGCGCCCGGCAATCTCCGAATGGTTGACCTACCTCGGTGAGCCACTTGGTGTCAGCACTCCAGACATGAACGTCGCGCGATCGACCAGGTGATGTTTTGCCTTCGGCTTTAGCGTGGGAAGCCGACACCTGCGTTGACAAACACAAATTGGCTTCCGGTACAAATTCGTTGCCCTTTCCTTGTGTTGCCTATCGACATGTTTGCGGTACAACCGGGGTGTATCCCTACGGTGTATCCTGGGTGTATCCTGAAGGTGTGTATCCTGGTGTATCCTAAATAGACAGTAAGTGAGACTTGCTCGAAAATAAAAGATGTAACTCAGGCTTTTCCAATGGATTCTTCGGTGCAATTCTTCCGCAGCGGAAAACCTTTTCGCCGCCACCAAAATACAGTAATCGTTTGCTGCGGTGACAGGCCTGTAAGCGAGGGTTTGGGGAAGTGTGCCACATCTTTGCACTGCGAAAAAGATAAAATACTATGTATTCGTTATTGTGTCCTTATCTGAAATTTTATATTCATACCCTTCCTGCTAAAATCCTTAATGGGTTCGTCGGTATGTTGAAATAAATAAATAAATAAATAAATAAATAAATAAATAAATAAATAAATAAATAAATAAATAAATAAATAAATAAATAAATAAATAAATAAATAAATAAATAAATAAATAAATAAATATCTCGTGCAAGCTTACGGTCAGTTGCATCATCTGGCTGCACTCCCGCTGTGAAAGAAAGCCCTCGGCCACCAGCCTGCCCGGTCCGTTGAGGCAGGATTGCTCCATGGTGAGCCTGATTCCGTCCCCAAGGAACTCTCCGTCACAGTGCGGCATCTGATCCTGCAAGCAAGAGGCGCCTTTTACGAATCAGCGCGCCGGTGTGCTTCAAGCTTCGAGCAGCAATCGTCGGCTTTGGGGTGGAGCATCCATTACGTGCGACTTTCGAGTGGGCGCCTCTGTGTCGGTGACGAAGGCTTGCTGCCAACGGACCCCAACACGCCGCAACGCGCCTGGGAAATGCCAGATCTCTGGCGCCTCGCTGTCTGCGTGATTCAAACTTCTAAGGCGGCAACGCGACGGGTGGCTGCATGCCCGAAGAACGCGGACTAGTGTCACTAAATAAAGGCTTTTAGAGTATCGGTACTCTTTTCACTCATTGTTATGTGTCGCCAGGATTTTCATTGGTCGGTTGGCACCAAGTGATATTTGTTTACATATGGTCGCAGCCATTTTGTTTCTGGGCGCCTCTCCTGTCTCTCTCTCTCTCTCTCTCTTCTGCGCAGACGCTAGAGCGGTCGGTCACACTCTGCCCATCACAACCGGCGGCGGTTTCGTTGGGAGAGATGGCAACACTGCAAGCCAGAAACAAAATGGCCCCAGACGCTTCTGGGTGCCCCAAGTATAGTGCCTAGAATATACTCTAGGCACTATACCCCAAGTGGCGTTACTCTTAAGCGCAGCTTAACCGCATGGCCCTGTCAACTCCTGTGTGGATGGATCTGATTTCGAGATTACCCCACAAGAAAAGCATCCACCCTCCCCACGGTCAAGCGTAAAAGCAGGGCTGCGTCTAATCTCGCGGCAGCCGTGAGAATTACCTCCGAGAAATTCTCACGGCATTTCCATAAAAGCTGGCTGGCCTGAAATTTGCTCCATAATATTACGTCCCAACGTAACCTAACGTAACATAACCTCACCGAACCTAACGTAACCCAACCGAACGCGCCATAACCTACCCAAATCCAACCGCGAACTGCAACAAACCCCAGCCCAACGACACAGAACACAACCTATATTAAACGCAATTAAACCCATTCTAGAAGTAATGTGCATCGATCTCTTGATATAGTAAAAACCAGAGTAAAAAAAAACATTAACAAAATCACGATGACCGAAAAATTCCAAAATTTAAAAAGAAAATTCCAATGTCGGACTCGAACCTGACCCTTCACGTTTAAAACCAAGTACTATACCCCAGCGCTGCACGGGCAGCTGCAAACACGGCTTTTTAGGGAATATTTATCCCATATAATTTCCGGGTAGCGTGCTTAGCCAATGAGAGGCGACTGCCGTGAGAGATTTCTGACGGTAATTCTCACGGTTGCCGTGATAATAGACACTACCTAAAACCAGAGTCTCTCAGTGCTTTTCCGGTAAAACGCATTCCGCATACCTTCGCGCAAATGGGCTCCGTGGTAGTGTGGTTCGGCAGAGGCGAAAAGCTGGGGCAGGATGGCGTAGCCGAATCGGCCTCCAGGCCGCGACTGTTTCCGAGAGTCCGGCCGTGTTCGGTGTGGCAAAACTTGGCTGCCCGTTCCTGGTGCGAGCACAGAGACGCCTCCTCTTCCTCCTCGGCCGCCGCAAGGCCGCGCGGAGTTAAAGCTTCGGCATCAGGAAGCTCGGAACGCTGTTCCAGGGACGGCTGAACGACGTACGATGCCGAGAGGGCGCGCAGCAGAATGACGAATCCGGGCAACGAGAATAGCGCCATGCTGTTGACGCCTCGAAGAAGACATGATACTCAGCCGGATTGGTGGTGGTGGTGGTGGTGGTGGCCCGAAAAATGGCGCATACCCACTTAGCGGGATTGGCCAAGAAGAGTTATGTTTCCATTGTAATCAATCACGTGAGGCAAAATAATGGAGCAGAAGGAAGAATTTGGTTTAAGTTCATGAGAGAGAAAAAAAAACAGATAGAAGAGTAGGAAAACTAGGTAAAAGTCAGCTTAATCGGAATGTTTTTAACACTCCAGACGAGCTGTCTCCGAAATGAAGGAGTGGATGGCGTTGCACACGTCCCTGTGGCACCGACCCAGCCTAGTCCCCCCCAAACGACAATAGCACCGGCACATTCAAAGGCAGTCCAAGACGTAGCAGGGTAATCTCCAGCAGCCTTCTCCGATGGTTAGAAAATCGGCAGCAAAAAAGAAAGAAATGTTCTTCGGATTCAATTTCTTGGCAAAAGTGGCATAAGGGGGAGGTTATCGGATTTGCCCTATATAAACAGCGATTAAGTGGCGGCACACCACAACGAGAAGACGTTAGCGATACTTCGCACAAGCGAGTTTGGCATAAACTTCTCTCCCAGCGGTACCTGAGGTGTTCAAGTTCAGGAGAAGTGTTCAGACCATAATCGAAAGCATCTTGATTCAACAGGTATTGGCGATAACGTGCCAACAACACGCAAGAAAACTGGGGAAGAACCTCGACTATCGGTAAAGCCAAAGCTGTTTTGGCTATGTCAGTGGTTTCATTGAGGGTTAACCCACAGTGGCCGGGCAGCCAAACGAGTCGAATCTCCCGCACGTGAATGTGGACACAGGAATAAAAAAAAATACACCATCTTCCCCTAGGGGAACCCTGAGTTGTATGCGAGGCAGCCATGGGGTCAATTCAAGTGCCCATTAGTTTTCAGTTCGTCGTTTCCGTTAGGTTGAGGTTCGTAGCTACCGTTATATTTACCGTTTGGTTTCCTTGGTAACTCCACACTTTTCACTTGCCGGAACTACGAAATGGGAAATTGCGTTGACCCCATGGCTGTTTCGCATACTACTCAGGGTTACCCTACGGGAAGATGGTGTAATTTTATTGGAGGTGGGTGGGGGTTGTTAGAGTGGAGACGCATTAAAGAGAGAGAGAGAGAGAGAGAGAGGGAGAGAGAGAGAGAGGTGTTGTACGTGGTATGAGTTTGTCTTTATTTAGGCATTATCATCATCATGTTCAACGTAGGTGACGTCGAGCTGTGGTTGGCGTTCCGCTTTGATTATGACCGCCTTATGGTCTGTGAAGTGTAAAGTCAAAGGCTGTTGTAGTGGTTGAACCCTAAAGTTGCTGAAGATGAGGTCGATGCACGTTCCCTTGTAATCACGGCCCGCCGAGACTCGCCGACGCACCCCGCTGCCGACGATGATGAAACGTCGAAGGCGCGTGAAGCGTGCTCGTCTCGCGAAGGCCCAGGAAGACACCGGCAGCGCTGTCGCTCCAGGAGCCGTAGAAGGGCAAGACACCACCGGGCGTTCAGCAAGCCGAGCATGCGCAGTGGGGGTGTGGACGGCGCAACAACGACAAGGGAGGGACATAGCCCCGACCATGCTTCGCATATGAAAAGTTTTAAGAATAGGATGTAAAGTTTCTGAGGAGAAAGCCATGCACACGGACTGGCAGTCGGTGAGTAACATCACGGAAGAATTCGCCGAATCAAGTTTCTGGATTGCAAGGAGTAGGGAAAGAAATTCTGCATAAAAAGTGGGGATGAAATTCGATGCGTCGCTAGAGAAATGACGCGTGAGCATTGACGATGATGGTGGTGGCCTCACGAAGGAGCATACCCACTCGACGGAATTGGCCGAAAAGAATTTGGTTTAGTCAATCGCCAGATTCTATAGGCACGTTGCGCTGATGTTTGCCTCGCCAGCAGCAGCACCGTTTTTAATATCCTGGTGGTTCGGGGGGTCATTTCTCGTAGGAAAGATGCCACTCATATCACGGGCTCGGTTCGTAGCGTTCATATTACGTAAGTGTCGGCGCCCTGTCGTAGACAGCAACAGCTGGGATTATCACGAGTCACGCACGGGCTCCCACACAAAGAAGGCATCTCAGGTAAAGCGCTAACCCCGTGGAGCGACTTTTCCAGCGACGCGACTAGGATCCGCAGTCGCTGATCCGAAGTCGCTCGCCGAGGCAACCACATGACAGCGACGGCTCGAGCGACTGAATACGGCGATTTCAATGTTGCCGCACTGCGCATAGTAACGCGCTTGGTACGCTGGTTGTTTACAAACATTTTTTTGTTCATTTGTCATAAAAAGCATGACTAAAAAGTATTACGCCATTCTACCTTGCTTTTTGCACTTCATTGCATCTCTAAAACTGGTTTGGGTTAGCGATAGCGCGCGCTTTTCCTTCTGCTCCTCGTCTCTCGGCTCCAACAGAACGCCGCGAAGAATTCGCTTTCTTGACGTAGTTTTTGCCACACGGGTCTCACCCAGTGTGTGCGGGAGCCTTCTTTTTCCTAGGGACCACTGGATTGTGCGAAGAGAGGTGTCTCATCTCCTACTCGGATTCTTGCAGTCCACAGGACTAAATGAGGTGTGGTGACATTGCGTGTCTCTTATTTTAGGACTAAGTGAGGTGTGATGACTATGAGAGTCTCTGATATGGTATTGGGGACGATTAGGCGGAGAAATTGCCGGAAGCTATGCAAGGCTAATTCCGCCTTATTCAACAATACTTACTACTACTACTACCACTACTACTACTACCTTTTTGCTTCTGCTTCAGCATGTGCACAAGCTTTTCCATGCAAAGCTTTCTTTGCCGCTGCATCGCAAATGCAGTCTGCGCGGATTTTTCGCGCGCGCCAAATCTCCCTCCCGTTCTCTTCCGAAACCGGAGGTTGCGTGCTTACGTAGGGGCTCTCCTATTGGCTAGTCGCTGAGGCCACTTCCGGGAGGCGAGCGACTGTTTCTGGTGACCCATAACCGAGCGATTCGATGAGCGACTTGGTCCGCGGCGAAACGTAGTTCGTCGCTAGTCGCGTCGCTCCCCAAGTCGCTTGCAAAATCGCTCCATGTGGTTAGCGCTTAACGTCATGATAACAAGGCCGAGAAGAACGAACAGTTTAAGTGGCGCAGACGAAAAGATGTCAGTCGCTGCTATTGTAGCCGAGCAGCAGTCATATTGCAGATAATACAAATGGCAGGGAGGAACCGATGCATTCATCACGGCCGTCTGTCTTTACAGCGTGTCTCAGTGTCAACCGCATAGATCGTTGGCACGGCATGCTGCAGGAATCGCCACTCTTTTACCGATGCCCTAGTGTGCGCTACAGACAACTTTAGTATGAAAAGTGCTGCGCTCACAGCGGCCTCTGTCCGGTGCAACGTGCCTATAACGCAACACCAAAGAAATGCTGAAAAAATCAATTTCTACGACAACCTCGGGTTGTTGTAGAAACATTTATTGAAGTACCTTATTAAATAGAAACCTTATTTGCTTTACTTTGATGTCGCTACATAATACACTGCAGGAAATCCAACTTTACACAACGGATTTCACAAAACGATGATGACGATAAGTGAACCTTTTCTATTCCCCACTGATAACGTCGTTCGTCTCACTGGTGCCGACCGTCGTTACGCCCAAAACTCTCTGCAGGAAAGCCAGCTTACACAATGCGTTTCCACAAAGGGCAAGAGTTAAATTCAAAGTAGCCGACGACGGTCTACTCCAAGTAAACTCGAAATGTACAATATTGTCACGTGGATATTTGTCAAGCCGCGATCCCCTGCTTGCGGTGTGTGTGTGATCGCCGTGCAGTGTTCAATCCCCAGTGAGTGATACGTTCCGTGCTCCTTGGCCAGCCAGGTGTTCGAAGACAACGGCGAAAATTTGGGTCCACCGCTCGCGGGCCACACTGATTCAGCCATCTTCGCTGAGACTCGCCGTGCTGCCTGTACTCTTCGGTGTAGCGCTACGCCTAATAAATAGGTACATCGCCGTCCTGCTGTCTACACCTCCGGCTATTAAGACGCAACAATATGTACACTAAAATTTACAGTACGTATTTACAACTCGTGGCTCGTGATCGCAAACAAGAGGTCGTGCAAGGCCCACGTCTAGCGGGAGCTCGCCGCTCTCCACTCCTCTCTCCTCCTGTCTCTCTCTCTCGGCCTCCTAAAACATCGAACTCCTCGATTTTACCACTAAAACCTCGCCCACAACAGGGACGTCACAATTTGACAGTGAGGACGGCCCATTCATTAGCCCACACTAGGCCACTGATTGACCACCGTGACAAACAAAGCTAGGTGGGTTCAAAATAGCCACGTGACCCACCTCTCTCACTGTCATACAGAAACCCGGAGGTGTTCAGCAAAACACGAATATAACACAAAAACCAACCAACTAAAAGCAAACCTTTCGCCGGCCATCGGTTTTCGGGTGGCTTGTCTTCAAGTATTGTCCATACCATGCCGCCTATCATTGTGCCGCACGCCGCCAAAATTCCTTTCCTTTGTTAACACGTGGAGCGCCTAACAAAGCCTGGTCGCCTACGCATGTCGCATCCAAGCCGCCGAATCGCCAGGCTGAGACGCGTGACGAACGGAAACTTCGCCCAGTAACTTCGAGCAGTGTAAGTGTCACAGACAGAACGTCTGGTGACCTCTTCCTTCGTTTGACCCAAGGTTTGACCCCTTCACCAACCTTCAGCTCCCGTCCGCTTCGGCCTTTCTCGTGGCGGTAATCGCGGTCGTTAAAATGTCAACGGTCACCCTCCGCCGGCTTCTCAGGCGGCGTCGGCTTCACAAACGAACGCAAGGAAATCCTCCTTCGAAAGCTGACATCGCTTTCAGCTATTACGGGGTGACCGACGCGTTTCTATAATAAGCCCTCTCCGGGCCCGCTCGCAGGGTAACACACAAACGCAGCGAATAACAAAGAAGCCTCCGCGGTTTCTCCTCACGCCCTTCGCGCCCAAGTCAGCTCGGCCGGCGGGAAAACAAAAAATTTCCCCGCATTTCCCCGAGGGGAAGAATGTGAAAGTGCGAATGCACGAGTTGAATTTGCGCGGTTCAGTAATGTTCGCGAAAGAGAGATCACACACACACACACAACTACAAAGAAAGAAAGATGCATTTATTCACAGACACCTATTTGTGTTGTCGTTGTACTCGATTGCTAGAGCGGATCTCAGCTTTGAAATTTCGTGTCAGTACTCCTTTAAGCGGGTGCATTAGCCCTTCTCACGCCCGATTCCTGGCCAATCCCCCACGTGGGTATGTGCCATGTCAGCGGCCAGGCAGCGCGCGCCCATCTCCCCCCGTTGCCAAGGAAGACGAGGAGCGCGCGCACCCGCAGCTGTTGCTATGTGGACGGACGGCGGTCAACGGAATTCAGGGTCGCTTATAAAGTGCATTCGCACTTAACACAATACAGGTAAACAAGCTAACCCCAGCGAAAGATATCTAGTTGCCGAGCTGTTTAGTGAGGTGCGCGAACTTAACAGCAAGTGATGATGATGATGGTGATGAGACGCGAAGCGCCTCAAGAAAAATCAAAAACCAGCTACCGCTCTGTCGAAACGACAACGGTGGGGTAACACGAAGCTTTCCAAATTCAAGTCTGACATCACACCTGTTGTGTTGTGTAATGTAGTTGTGTTCATGCCACCAGAAGGCGCACAGTGCTAAGGGGGCCAATTTTCATTGTTATCATCAGTAACCGCAGCCTGGTTATAAATATCGTGTAACAACAATCTAGGCTTTTCCGTGGGTACGAGGTGGCGTCTGCATCTCTCTGCCACGTATGGTGACTCGGTGGGCTTGAGATACAACAAAACCAACCAACGCAGAAGCGAGGGACCCACATCACACCACCATACCATACACATAAGGCATTTCTTATCGGGACGGTTTACTGCACTGCGATGGTGCTATCTAGTGCTTTACTGATACGGGAATTCCATGGCTTTACCAGCGTTCAACCATCGTCGTCGTTGGGATTAACGCGCCTACGCAACGCAGACGATGAGGCGCGCCGTAGTGGAGGGCTCCGGATTAATTTTGACCACCTGGGGACCTTTAACGCGCGCCGAAGTGTCGTACACACGGGCGTTTTTGCTGCTCGCCTCCATCAGAAATGCGGCCACCGCCGCTGCAGGAATCGAACCCGCGTCCTCGTGCTCAGCAGCACAACGACTTAGCCACTGAGCCAACGCGGCGGGTCCATTGTCGTCTTCAGACGGAGGGCTGCATTTTCTGTCTACTTTTGCACGTCCATGCACCCCTCTCCAAATACAAACTGCTTCGACCGTGCGGGAATGGCACAATAGGATAGACGTCGGACTAATAACGCCAGGGACACAGGTTCGATTCTGACCACGGGAGGTGCTTTATTCTTTATTTAATCCACGATCATAATCATCGTCAGAAAAAAAATTACCAGTGGGTCAGCACGGCTATGCCAGGATATACGTAGCATGAGCTGAAGTTCAGCTAGTTATTCTTAGCTTTCCTGGTTGTCTCGGATTAGCTTGATTATCATGCTTACTGCTGCTTCACGTGCACTTCTTTCTTCTTTCGAGGTTTTGAGGGGTGGGGGGAGGAGAGGAGAAAGGGACCCGAAACTATCTGGCTTTGCATGCCGACACCTCATCAGGTCCAAGGAGAAAGGGGGGGGGGGTTGAAAGATTTGAAGGAAGTGTGGGGGGAGTGGGGGGGGGGGGAGCGCCGTGTAAATGCACGGTAAACGCATTATGTTGCACATTGTCACAAACTCCTCCCCCGAGTAATTGCGTCCGCTTGCAAATACCAAAGGAGGGGCGCGAGACAACAGTTATTTATATTTTAGCAGGGTGGTCGGCCCGTGAGTTTTCACGTGTGCCGAGATTGCTGGGGTGAAGGAAATCACAACGGAGATGCTCGGCTACGTTTTGGACTATATAGGTTTACTGTACAAACAAAAAGACTACAGGGCAACGCCCGACACAAGAAGAGAAAAAAACCTTCACAATGCCATCGGCCTGTGCGCGCAGGCACTAATCCGCCGTGGCCTACGACTTAACCTTCTACCTCGAAAACATACTCAGACAGCCGTACGCGACACACTCTAGAGGCAAACACTTGTTTTAACCTCGACAACGCAACTACAACAAAAGTACTAACAAGTACGCAACACGCAAAAACACTCTAGAGGCAAACACTTGTTTAAACCTCAACAACGCAACTACCAAAAAAATACTAACAATTACACAACACGCAAAACCCTCTAGGGGACAAACATTGTTAGTTACGAGTGACGCTAGAAAAAAAACTGAAGGCGGATACCTTAACCCGATACGACAAACAATTCCGAAGGAGGGGGCGCGGGAAGAGGAAGTCTCTACGAGACAAGTAGAACCCGCCGGTTGAACGGCAGAAAGTCACGACGAGGTGGAGACGGCCTCGCCGGGCAGCAGCTCACGTGTTTCGGGGCTCCGGGGTGCAGAAGCTGGTCGGCCATGGGACTCGCGGCGACGGGCGAACTCGAGCGCTGAGCCGAGGCGTGGACCGGTCCGTCGCGAGCCTACCGATGTGCTTCTGCTAAAGCGCGTCACCCCCGGGCCTTTCCCCGCGTAGCACGTTCTGAAATCGCCGACTGCCCCAAGCAATCGCTTGCGTCCGCTTAAATAACCTCCGCCGGCCGTCCCGTAGCCCCACTTCGAAGTATTCCCATTGTTCCTCTTTTCCCCCTCCTGGGGGCCCTTGCTCCCTTCGCCACGATCGCAAGCGCGCGTCCACGCCAGCGACCGTGACGTCACCCTCGGACAA
Source organism: Haemaphysalis longicornis (assembly GCF_048455015.1). Lineage (NCBI taxonomy): Eukaryota > Metazoa > Arthropoda > Arachnida > Ixodida > Ixodidae > Haemaphysalis > Haemaphysalis longicornis. Next base: position 200,121 of record NW_027526312.1, read on the forward strand.
CAGCGCTGGAATGCGGCTGCTCGCATTGTCTGGTAGCAGGCAGGACGAAACAAAGGAGGTGCGCACAAAGCCGAAAGGGGGACCCCGAATCCCCCCGCGCGGCGCAAAATGGCCGACTCCGTCCGGGAGGCCATCCGAAAATAAAAAAATGGAGGGTCTGGCCTGCAGTTTGTGACACTTGCCCCCTCCTAAAGAATATTATCCCAGAATATTCAAACACACACAAACAACAGGCCACCACACATGCACACTGCTCTATACAGGCAATGAGAAAAAGCAACAAAAAAGTTCGTGTAGAGTCAGTGTCTCTTTTGGTCGCACAGCTCCGAGGAATCGTTGTAACACGCACTCACGGATCGGAGCACGCGCTCACCTGCAGAGCACTTTTGGGCGACTGCACTGCGCAAGTTCACGCGCCACCACATCGCGCACACAACTGTTCAAGTCTCTCTCTTGCACTCCCACACTAGTCTTGAACAGGGAGAACTCAACGCACAACACATCTCCTAAGGGGAACGAAAACAAAATTTTGCATTTCTACACCAACACTCTATCCACGTGCGGAGCAGAAGCACGCGGCACGACACACTCAATAAAAAGACTACACAGTAAATTCAAACATACAAAATTGTACCAAAGGCCACAAAACGGTGAACCCGCGATACCGTCTCTACCCGCCTAGGCAAGTAACTCTGCTTGTCGAACGGCTGGGGTAACTAGCCCCACGAGGGGGTACATACCGAGGGTCACCCGAAATGTTACGGAGCGTCGTCTGCCACGGCGTGGTCAGGCACAGCCGCCCATTTCCCTCTCTCCCGCGAAAATCGGAACTACGCGCGCGCCTTCCTTTACGCGCCTGCTGCAAAGCGACCGTAGCTCTCTCCCGCGCCGGTCGGAACTCGTCGTACCCGGCGCGCTTCCTTGCTGGCCTACTGCCTAACAAGTTCGGTATCGTGCCACTACGCACGCTAGGGGCCAAAGCCCTCTGCTCTCGAGGCTGTTTCTGACCCGCGGCCGTATGCTGAGAAACACCCATACACGCGCCTGCTCTGTCGCACTGCTCCTGCAACGGCGGCACGAACTCAGGCGGCCCAGCATCGCACGCCCCCAAAGCTGTAGACTCTTCAGGTACTCCGCCTGGACCCTCGAACTCGCGCAGCTGCGAAATGGCATTCGTCCTATCCATTTCTTGGTCTCCCATCTCCGCCTCGCGATCTTTCCTTCCAAAGACTCGCGGAAACTCTTTCTTCTTCTGACCCTCTGGTTGAGTTTCATCAATCTCTAACTGCATCTCCGGTTGCGCTTCCTCCTGCTTCCGCTGCAGCTCTTGTTCTAACTCCTTCCTCTGGATCTCTTGTTCAGCCTCTTCCGGGCTCTTCTGATTCCCCTGTTCAGCCTCTTGCTGTTCTCTCATACTCTCTTCTTTCGCCTCATCTCTCCTCCTCTGTCTATTGCGTTCCAGCTCTTCCAGACTTCTGCACTGGCTAATTAGGTACATCTCCACCTTATGGTTCTCTATCTCTCTTTCAAACCTTGCCCTCTCTCTTTGCCGTTCTTCATTACGCTCATCTTTAAGCCTTGCTCTCTCCTGCTGGACGAACTCCATCAGCTTACTTCCTTCAAGTCCGAAAATTCGGCCCTGTTCGATCAACTTGTCAGTCTCCGCCATCTCGAGCGCAGGGAGAACACACACACAAAAAAAATATCTGCTAGAAGCACCCTGTGTCGCGGCGGCTAGTTCAGCTACTGTGGAGCCTCAAAGAACAAACGCGCGAGCCAGCGGCTAGCGTTACTACACGTGAGCCTCTCCGATTTCAGCAACCTCAGCACGTGGCCGACCGGTCCTGTCGCGGACGCCACTTATTGTCACAAACTCCTCCCCCGAGTAATTGCGTCCGCTTGCAAATACCAAAGGAGGGGCGCGAGACAACAGTTATTTATATTTTAGCAGGGTGGTCGGCCCGTGAGTTTTCACGTGTGCCGAGATTGCTGGGGTGAAGGAAATCACAACGGAGATGCTCGGCTACGTTTTGGACTATATAGGTTTACTGTACAAACAAAAAGACTACAGGGCAACGCCCGACACAAGAAGAGAAAAAAACCTTCACAATGCCATCGGCCTGTGCGCGCAGGCACTAATCCGCCGTGGCCTACGACTTAACCTTCTACCTCGAAAACATACTCAGACAGCCGTACGCGACACACTCTAGAGGCAAACACTTGTTTTAACCTCGACAACGCAACTACAACAAAAGTACTAACAAGTACGCAACACGCAAAAACACTCTAGAGGCAAACACTTGTTTAAACCTCAACAACGCAACTACCAAAAAAATACTAACAATTACACAACACGCAAAACCCTCTAGGGGACAAACATTGTTAGTTACGAGTGACGCTAGAAAAAAAACTGAAGGCGGATACCTTAACCCGATACGACAAACAATTCCGAAGGAGGGGGCGCGGGAAGAGGAAGTCTCTACGAGACAAGTAGAACCCGCCGGTTGAACGGCAGAAAGTCACGACGAGGTGGAGACGGCCTCGCCGGGCAGCAGCTCACGTGTTTCGGGGCTCCGGGGTGCAGAAGCTGGTCGGCCATGGGACTCGCGGCGACGGGCGAACTCGAGCGCTGAGCCGAGGCGTGGACCGGTCCGTCGCGAGCCTACCGATGTGCTTCTGCTAAAGCGCGTCACCCCCGGGCCTTTCCCCGCGTAGCACGTTCTGAAATCGCCGACTGCCCCAAGCAATCGCTTGCGTCCGCTTAAATAACCTCCGCCGGCCGTCCCGTAGCCCCACTTCGAAGTATTCCCATTGTTCCTCTTTTCCCCCTCCTGGGGGCCCTTGCTCCCTTCGCCACGATCGCAAGCGCGCGTCCACGCCAGCGACCGTGACGTCACCCTCGGACAACAGCGCTGGAATGCGGCTGCTCGCATTGTCTGGTAGCAGGCAGGACGAAACAAAGGAGGTGCGCACAAAGCCGAAAGGGGGACCCCGAATCCCCCCGCGCGGCGCAAAATGGCCGACTCCGTCCGGGAGGCCATCCGAAAATAAAAAAATGGAGGGTCTGGCCTGCAGTTTGTGACACACATGTATATTTATCAAGCGGCTCCGGCGCAGCGTCATCAATCGCCCCAGAGCTAAGCTGGTTCCACAGGCGCACGCCGGTGTTGCTGCGACGCACGAGCCATCGGTTACACACCCGGCCACCCCTCGCATGATCATCAAGTGGACCGGGCCGCCACGTGCGGAACGGAGGTCGGCGAAGACGGTGGGCGCGTGGGGTGTGTGAGAGACACCGGGCAGCGAGCAACGTTCTGTGCGCCGTGTGACGTCACTGCTCCTCGCGCATGCGCAGCACGACTCTCCAGGAGCAACGCGAAACTGCTCAACCTCGGCCAGTGTAGCTCACGCTACAAAAATCGGCTCTTATGCAGTGCGCCTTCGGAGGGCTACAAACAACATCAGTGCGAAGCTGAAAGCTTCGCTTTCAAAAACTCTTCCGGTGGTGGGAATCGAACCCGGGTGCCCCGCGTTCTGAAGCCGACGTCTATCCGACTGCGCCAATCTGCCACGTTCGAAGCAGCTTCCATTTTGGACTTTGGCTCAAGTTGCTCAAGCTTCGCGTTTTGCTTGCTGTGTTTACAGAGTTCACTATTACCAGTATGTGCCCAGTTCTTTGTTCTGTTCAGTGTAGGCATTTAGAGGACGCTGGAATTTAGCCTTCAAGCGCGGAACGCGATAGCGTTATCGGGCCCCGTCCTCAGCGCATCACCATTCTCTTGTCATGCTCTTGAGACCAATGCGGTGCCCTCGAGTAGTGAAAAACTTTGATGATGATGATGATGATGATGATGATGATTAGAGACCATCTTTTTGTATCGGGAAGTCGGTTGTTACCAACCGAATTGCCTGTGTTATTATACTTATTTGCCCTACCCGTCACTAAGCTAATTTTTCGCTCCTGATCACACGCCATCTGTTCGGACAGCGCCTTATGATCCCAGGGCTTTCACTAAGCTTCGCGAGGCAACTTAACGGGAGTTTTCGCTCACGCCGATTTTTCGCTCATGCCCAACGCCGCCGCCGACGCCTGGCGTTTGTGACACAATGCCCTTAGAGCTACGCGTTAAAAATAAAGTTTTCGCGCACAGCTTGGTGGTCGGCAAGAGTAGAGCGGCAACTGCAACTTACCTTTACCGTTCTGCGCGAACTTTCTTCTGTGCTTCCTTGATGATGATGATTAGAGGGAACCGACGACCCTTTGTGTAGGGACGTCGGTTGTCACCAACCGACCTGCCTGTGTTATTCTACTTGTTTGCTATGAAATATCCCCCCTCCCCGGTTTTAAACTCCCATCGCTTCCCTCCCCCTTCCTGCCCTTGCACCCCTGTTTACCCCCCCCCCTCCTTCTGTTCTACATTCTAATTCGGTATATTACTCCTCCTACGTCCCACTCTCTCCCCTACTTTTCTTCCACCACCACTCCAGCCGCGTCTTCGTCACCTCTATGGCCCTGAATTTGAGGCTCCCCCTCACACCAAATCCCGAAGCCTTCGTCAACGTCGCTTCCCCATCGCCCCGTCGTGGTCGTATCTCTGTGCCTTCTGACAATATGCTCTATGGTCTCCCGATCCCTGCTGTGTTCCGTCGTCGTGTTGCCTGTAGTTTGCCGCGTATTCCCGTGTTCTCAGACACACCGCCCGTGCTTCAAAGAACAATGCACTGCCTCGCTTATTGCAGAAACCTTCCTTCCTGATTTCTACTTTCTCTGTTCTACAAGTTCCCAGGGTTTTTTTTTTTACTTCCATTCTCTGTACCCAATTAGTAGTCTCTGCTGCTTTTACCTGCTTTTAACTGTTGTGTATGCGCCACCTTCCCCTGCCGAATTTTCGTACCTCTTGGTCAGCTGTCTGGTCCACAGCTGTCGCTTGGTCAGCTGTCTGGTCTTATACACACCATAACGCGACCTCTGTTGACCAACACTCGTGACACGAAGGCACAAAGTCTAAAAAGTCTCCTTTATTCGGAAACGAGATCGAAGTCTACAGGTACAGAATAATTGTCTTCGGCAGCCCGCGTCCAGACGGGCCGCGTCCTCACGCTACAAAAAGAGAACAGCACTCTGAACGATAACATCATCTGCATAGAAACTGCCACACCCGGCACAAGCGACAGATTCGTGCCACTCGCACGTGGCGCACTGTAGTGTTTCCCATACACAACGCTGTACGTTATGATACATATACGTCTCGGGATAGTATGCATTGCGAGAGTAGTCGCGTGAGCATTCAAAACTGCTTCCTCGCAGGGTGCACGCGGCTACTCCTCCCGTGCGCGCAGTACTCGCCCCTGAAGAGGTTCTCGTCAACGCCGTAGACTCAACACCCCCCATAGAACATAGCCTTTGAGTTGCGTTGGAGTCAAACAAGTATGCCTTAAATCAGCCATTTCGATTGACCGAGAAAAGAGGGTGTCCTCAGAAAAAAAGCCCACGGTTGATGTTTAATCGCTTGTGGGGTAATTTGAAGACGGGGGGAACCCTTGCAGTCCTTGTTATGTTGGCGGTGTTGGTCAAAAGTGAGGTGTAGGAGAGACGTTTCCTCTATTTGTGTACACTAAAAAAAGAGGTAATGCAAAATGTGGCACAGCAATTAACGTTTGTTGTCTCTTAGATCTTTATGTGGATCATCGGTTTATGCAGACAGCATGTAATACTCACAGAGAAGGTAGGTTACGTGCCAAACAACAAGGAGTTGTTTCATTCTTCATGTAAATAAAGCTTAAGGTAGCTCAACAAAGAGCGCGAACTTCCCCCGTTCTCTGTCGTCTCTCTGGAGCTGCCCACATGAGTGAAGGATTAAACAACTAAGTTTGAACTCTTACACCACGTTGGGCAGCTTAACAGACTGAGTTCTTGAAGAGGCCATGAAGGCAGAATACAAGTTCTGTTCATTAAAAAGACTGCTATGTCTCAATAACAATGGTGGCAATTTCTTTGCGGAATTCAAACAAATAATCCAAGTATGAAACGAAACAGATGAAGCAGGTCGATTCCGTAGCTCCTTTCCAGCGATTTCACAATATCTTGTTCGTGCTACCGGGGGGTCGCTGATCAAAACAACCGCCAAGAATTATGACTGGATGCTAACTGTAGTGGGTCCTCTAGTTCCGTTTTATTGTATAACTTGGTTACTTAGATGCTAATGTGCTGTCAACGCAATGATACCTATGTTTTTAAGTGCTGACCCGTATTACGCCACTCCTGGCCATATTACGTCACCGCAGCACGAAATCTTAGTTTTAACACGAACGTGTTCTATTCCCGGATACACCAAGATTTCGCTTACGTCATATCCGCCACGGAACTGACGCCAGTACAACGAAGCAAGCGGCCTGTAAAGGGTGCATCTCTGCACACAGGGTCTTCTTGCGGGGAAGCAACCTTTAGTACTAAAGAGTACGTTACACTTACGGTTGTTCGTTTTCGGGTGTTATATTTTAACACGAAAGTGTTTTATGCCGGGATACACCAAGATTTCATTTCAACATTTCTGGCGCTTTTTTGGTTAAATCAACGCCGTTCGTGGTAGGAATAAAGGGGAGCAAGTTATGAAAGGCCAGTTTTTTTTTTTTTTTTTTCAAATTGAACAAAGTTGTATTTGGTCTTCATGGCCTGTGTAAGCGTACTTACAGCCAAGACATTCTGCGGAGCTCAGCTGCTTACTTTAGGATTTCTCTGTCCCGAACCGTGACTTGTCAATCGTGCTTTCCGATAAATGCAAGTTGCGAAAATGTCGGAGCACTTGTACATTAATACTGTACACAGAAGCACCCCAAATGTCTTCATGACACCACTTTTTGCGCGCGTACACTTCCTTTACAGGGAATTCGGATTATGGGGGACCTCTAGCCGTATACCGCTTTTCCTCGCACTTAGTCTGGGCTTTTGTGCTGTCCGCATGCCTGTTGATTGAGCTTGCGAATAGTTGCACGCACGTATTCGCATTTGTACTCAGCCACGCATTCCCGTTCAACGAGATCCTTCCCTAGTGTTCTCTCACCCTGCGCTTACAGGGAAATCATGACGACCCGAGGACGTTACTGGGACCTTAGCAACTCCAACTCCGCTGTAGAAAGCACAGATGACATGGGATCAGTGGAGAGACTTTGTATTCCGAGATACCTTTTTATATTCAAGGCAACCTTTGAGGCTTTTAATGAGCTTTTTTGTGCTTGTGTTTATGGATGCTGAATCAGCGGCGGTGATGTGAAGAAGCAACGTATAAGCCGCAGCTTTTAGCGATGAGTATTGTATTGCTGTTGTTCATTTTATGTCAGAGCAAATAACAAACAGTGTAAGGTGGATTCAGTAACGTAATTATTTCATTATATACGTCGCAAAATTCCTTGCGTTTCATCCCACACGGAATGGGGCGATGCATGTAACCAGAATTCGAAGGAATTTTTTCTCTTTTTCACTTTGAATCAGGGATTATTCGTATTATTAGGTTTGTTTATAAAAGTAACTAGCAAACATACTTCGAAAAACGTTGATTTTGGGAGTACCAAGCACATCAAAGCCATCACTGGCCATTACTATAGCAAAGGAACTACCGTTTTTAGTCGGGCGTTAGCCTTCTCATGCCTCGAAGAGCTTTGCATCTGATTTTTTTGCTACCTCGACTGTCAGGTAACTTAGCATGAAATATAAAAATGAGATACTAAACTTCAGAGCGAACACCCATAATTTAAATTTAAGTTGAAATTAAGGGTGAGGGACCTAAACGCGATAGCTAAGAGATTTGAGGAGTGTTGGAAGTTGCACGTGAGCGACTTACGCTATACGAGCCACGCGTGCAGGGATGATTTGGCGTTAATACTGCTGTAATGGGCTCGAACCCAGCATCAGAAACCATTTTGTTTGATATTGCTCAAAATGTAAATGGCAGTTTTACCGAGGGTGTTTATTTGGCATCTTATTACTTTTGTTCCTCATTCAAACGGAGAAAAAATTTGTCATTGATGTAGTCCGCGCTTGTATACCACCACAACGTTCATTCCTGTTTGAGCTTGACGACCACCCGGAACTGTCGACGCCAAATGCGCCTTTTCTGTGGCGCCTTTTCCCTATGTATACAGCGCACGTTTGTAACCTCAAAATGACCTCACTATGAGGCGAAAGGTACTACAGTTCAAAGTCCCGCGCGTATTTTGACGTGCGGGCGTGATTAGCTGCTTTGTGAACCACGCTAAGAAAAGTGACTATCGAGCCCCAAAATTGCACGGTCACCTGAGCCAGTGCGTGAACGAAGGAAGTTTGAATATTCAATGTTTACAGGGCTTACAAAACTGTCGCGGAAAGCGACGCGTATGTACTGTAACCTTCAAAAAATTTTATAATTAGTCTTCAAGCTCTTGCAGGCGAGGTACGCGAGCAATGTTTCTCGATAAGCACCTTACGTAGTTCTCGACTTATATCTCGCTGTGTGTCAAAAAAATTGCGCTGTCTTGAGAACTTCAAGAGTTTCTGAACAAATGTTCCCATTAGGGATGCTGCAGCGTTGGTAGACGGGATGAGGGCGATATTTCAGTGACTTTCTCCCGTCCCAAATGAAGCCATTGATTCGAGTGGGTCAAGTGAGGTCGCGGGAGGAGTGGACGCCTTAGCCAGTAAACCTCATTTGATTGACATAGTATACAGGAATACGTTCCGTTATATGGCTGAACAACCCGAGAAACATCTTTTGGCTATGCGAATATAAATAATAACTCGCCGTCAGAATCAAGCATTGTCCCACAAATGGCGCTCACGCGCGTAAGAGGCGTGCATGGCACTACAATACAGTCGACATTTGTCTCCTCTGGCGGGATTGTAACCTCGGTTCTGTGCTCGGACTGTACTCCAGCTTGAATCCACATATGCTTCACTTGGAGACGGCTTCCTGGTCGCAGTTTCCGCCTTCGAGATGGCTGCGCAATCCATGCTGGCAGCGTTTTCTTCAAGATCCTCGATACGACGTTTCTCTGTGCATGTCGTGACCTGCGGGTAGAGGCAGAGTAGGCAGTAACGTACTGTAGACATTAAGAGGCACGACGTAGATTTTGAAGCGGAAACAAATTTCGCACAAAAGATTTGAGAACCTCTCCGTACCACTCCCTCTCCTAATGTAACAAAAAAATTAAAGCCGTTCCACTCAATGTGAAAGCTGTCAGAGCAGTTGTTCGACATAACGGACTGTAGCGCCGTTATAAGCTTACTGCTACCACACCATGCAATTCAAATTTCTCGCCTTCGCAGTGCTCGCTCGCCCCCTGCCTGAAACTGCGCCAGCGGGAGTTCTGTTCTTTTTGTGCTTGCTTTTCCTCCCGCACGTGCCGGCGTTGCACTGCTGCAGTTTTTTTCGCTTACTATCGTAAAAACCAACCCAACGAGCGTTTCTAACTAAATGAACGTGGTCGCTGCCGGTTAATTACGTGTATTTTGCCTCAAATGTACCTCCAGTTTTCTTTGCGCTAAACAACGGGGAGATGGATGGCAAGGGCCAGTGGTTCACGAGTTTCGAACGCTTATGACCATATAAACCGCTTTGCTTTCGAAGCCTCTGGGTTACGCCGCGACGACAGCGGCTACGACGGAACGCCGCGTGGCTCTACTTGATTCCAGCGAGTGAGCTACGACGACAAGGCGCGGCCTCAAAGTGCTCTGCACTTAAAACGCCTATAGGGTCCCTTTTGCACGATATACGCTCTGCGATATCCGAATTTAACCTCCTAGCCTCGGCAGTACTGAAAGCTTGGCGTTGTTCTTCTGTAGCATTTTCCAATCGAAAACGATTTTCAGCGCGAACGTTTTGAAGTGACCGTAGCGTGGAGCGGGTGTTTTGGCGGTCCAGCCTGGTGATGCTGCCTTTCGGCTGATGCCGCAACCATCGCTGTGCCTGGCATGGCCTCGTGAAATAACCTGATAGGAGCTTTCCCCCTCTCCAACCACCTGGGTGCCCCTCACAGGGATTGGTAAGGAATCAAAAGGGGGTAATCAGTGTGTCAATCTATGCTAGTTTTAAAACGGCGCTTTTAAGAGAACCAGCGAGCTCACGCAATCACGTTCATCGGCGGTGTATTTCTTTTTCTGAGGCCGTCAATCGCACTGAGTAGTTTCTGTGACGTCACATGTGCAGTGCGAGAAATTGGCTGATGATGAGTCAGCGCTGTTTCATCTGTTTCTGTTATTGTCTAGACTTACTGTGCGCCGTTTCTGAAGTGCCAATCTTTCGAATGAACACCGCTTATGCTTTGTCCCGGAGGTCCCTCTGAGCAATGTGGCCGCAGACAGTACGCATCAAACAAACATTGTAGCGCTTGAGTTGGTTGCTTTTCCTGGCAAATCAAAACAGCACGACCGCCAGCGCCTATTTTCGTTCGTTAAAGAACATGCATGCTTATGATGCCAAGTTTCCGAAACACTGGTACATCTGGGAAACGACGGCAATCCAATCGCCGCGCCGTAAAGGCTTCAGTGGGATACTTACCGCTCGTGTAGTCTTATCGTGTCATTCATTGGCCCCACATCGATGCTGAGAACCCTCTCTACCCGGCTCACACAGGGCGCTGTGGCGAAAAACCTGCACAAGAATAAATTGAAGCAACGATGCAGTGCTATCACAGAAACCTTTTTCGTAAACTTGAAGTACTACGTCAGCTGCTATGGCGCGTAGCTGTTTGTTCATCGTAGTCACCCCCTCCCCCCCCCCCCCCCCCACACACACACACGGAAGCAGGAACGAGCGGTGGCGGAACGTGTAGGAGACACATCAAAACCATTGGAAAGCGTTAAGGCGGATGACAAAGCAAAGGGTTACAACTTGGTTAATTACAACGCCTACGATAACTCGAGGCGGAAGCAAAGTGTCGCTCGAAGACGTTAAACTGGACATGCATGGTTTTGCATTTCAAAACCCATTAGATATGCTTAGGTGTCCTAAGAAGTTTGTTTTGGGAATGTGTGACACCCAATGAAACCGAAACACCGCCTTTATACGAATGGTTCGGCCCTTGACTGTTTTGTTTTGCCCTGCTTTAGTGCATTTGCTCTAAATTCATTTTGGAAGAGAATCGCACTGCTTCGATATTTCCGACTTGGTGCAGTTTTTTGGATACAATCGGTATTTGGTGCACGCATTTTTTTACAGTGACTCCGGCACGTCTCACAAATTAGCGCCAACGTCCGTTTTTTTACAGCGCGGTAAAGGGTGCTTCACTGCAGGCCGACCATTTATAAGAGAAAGCCAGCTTACCGAAGGCTTGTCCAATGGGCTAGATTTAAAACAATACAAAAAGTTCAGTCAGAGTATTCTTAGAATCAACCTTACTGATTGAATGAACACGAGCTCGAACTGTAAACATTCGTGACTCTAACACATGTTATTCGTATAAGCGGGGAATAAACTACATAGTACTAAAATGAAAACAACGCTCCGTGCAACATTCGACCTTGTTAAGTTGTTGGTATGTCAGTGGCAATTGTTCCATTTTAACACGACAGTGTTTTATTCCGGGATTCACGAAGATTTCACTTACGTCATATCCGTCACGGAAGTGACGCCAGTACTACGAAGCAAGCGGCCTGTAAAGGGTGCACGCCTGCACACAGGGTATTTTTGCGGGGAAGCAACCTTTAGTACTAAAGAGTACCTTATACTTAGGGTTGTTCGTTTTCGGGTTTTATATTTTAACATGACAGTGTTTTATGCCGCGATACCTCAAGATTTCACTGGCGTCATATCCGTCACAGAAATGACGCGAGTACACCTTTGCCGAAGCGACCCGCCAGCAAAGCGTCGCTCGCCAAGCACAGCCACAAGACAGCCGCCGGCCCGCAAATCCTGCTCAGCTGCAGATTTCGCTGTACATTTCACGCTCGTGTTTTACCAATTACTACTAGATAGGAATCAACCAGTTTTACGCGAACGCAATAAGCCTAAATTATGTGTAGGATAAGAAAGAAAGAGAAAGAGGGAGAGCGAGCGAGCGAGAGAGAAAACAAACACAGTGTCTGCCATGCCGGCCGGCATATGTTTAGTGTACGTTTCAAACGCGAGGAGCACTTACTTTTTGGCACATGTGGCCGGGCACGCTGTCTTTTTTCCTCCGAAAACAAATAAAGTCAATTTGTAGGTCCCTACAAGGCTCTAGTACTACCGCTATAACGCGACAAAATCACGGGACGTCAAGCGGCAAAACCGTTCCGTCTTGCCGCAGCGCCGGCAAGAACACGTCGCCGATTCACCGCAGTTCCGACGACACAGTGCGCCCGCATGTGCTACAGCGATTTCCGAGGCTGGGCTATAAGTGCGCTGCTGGAGGATATTGAGCATATATTCTTCGGCGAACGAGGGCTCTCGCCGAGGACGACTAGCGTGCCAGCGCGTCCCCGTCGTGACGACTCCCTCAGGCACGTCTCGCACCGCTCCGCATCCTCGCTTTTTTTCGCTTGGGATCCGTCGTCGACTTCAGCATCGGGCAGGCGCAGCCTCGCCTCCGGTCGCTCATTTGGTGGACGAGTAGCTGAGAACCCATCGCAGGAAGACGAGCAGGCAGAGCCCGATGGCGCACCAAATTATGAACAGCACGAAGTAGTAGAAGCCGCTCTTGAAGCTCATTGAAGACGGGAGGATGCTTTTGCGGGCCAGCGGGACTCGGAAGGGCGACTTACGTCGCAACGCGAAGGTGCAGACTCCTGGTAGACGAGGCTACGCCGTGCGATTGTGCGTAGCCGACGGGCTTCGGTGTTTGGACTCCCCAGTCGAAGCCACGCAGGCCTAGCCGTCTAGTCGACACATCCGAGCTTCCCATGAGGCAATGCGCGCGCGCGCGCCTCGTCATCGATTGCTACGCCGGGATCCACTTTTCGCCTCATTTTTTTTCCGTCCCGTTCGGGTCACGTGATGCCAGTCACGTGACGCCGCTGTTTGTTGGCGGTCGTTGTTTTTGCGCGCACTCTCCTTTACCCCCCGTCCATAGCTGCCCACTTTCCGCCTCTGACCAACACGAAGCGAAGGGCCTGAGGTGCACTGGAGCTCTCGTTTCCCTCATCCGATCCCGGCATTTCCCGTCCACTGCGCAGCTCTGGCGCGCGCCGCCGACTGCGCCAGTTCGCGACGCGCCAGAGCTGGTCGCTCGCCTCTCTTTCCCGCGCAATGTTTGTCGGCGTTTCTCGGAGGGGAGGCGTCCTCACGTGGCAGCGTTTAAGGGTTTATCCGGCACGTTTCTCGTCGCCCCCGCCGCAATTTCTGGTTTCCAAGCCCAGTTCCTTCGCGGAGAGGGAAACGTAGAGAGAGAGAGACGGCCCTCTTCCTTTCTAGACGACGATGACGGGCGCCGACCGCAGAGCGGCAAAGAGAAGGCGACGCTCGGTCGTGTAGAAAGGGCGCCCCGTGAGACCCGGTCAGCGCTACATCGCCGATAAAGAAAACATCGCGTGGAGGGGGGCGGTCGGGGTCCGTGGCATTCGGAACCGTAGAGCGAGGCAGCAGGGAGTCGGCGGCGGACGGTGCCTTCTTGCGAGGAGAGCCGTGCTCTGTGTCGGTGGTGCGGCCGTCGCTGTTGACGTTGTGTGTGACGTGCTGTTGCGCGAGCGTCGAACCAGCCGGGTTTTTGCGCCCCGGATACCCCGGTGTTCGTGGTGGTCGCCCAAAGTCGGGCTCCGCTCTCTGTGTGGTGCATTCGAGTGGCGCTCGCCGGTGTTGGTCAGGCTGTCACGACGACGCTGGAAGGACGGGGAGTGGGTTTACCCGTCGAGCGCCGGAGGCGTTCGCGCCGCCGTCGGTGCTGCCAGCTGATCTCGCCTCGCATCCGGTGACCACACGGTCAGTGGTCCCAACAGGTGTGTACGTGACTCTCGTACGTAATTTTCCCCCTTTTGCGTTCCGCATGGCGCTCCTTCGCATGTGTGGACTCTTGTCAGCGTGAGACAAAACCACGAGACATGGGGCCCTTCCTCGACGGCTCTTGCATTCATAGTGTGTTCCCACTGTTAGTTTCGCGTCGTGCGAATTTGAAGAACGCGCTGTTGTTGGCTGTGACAACGTTGTCCCCTCGGGCAGCGCGCGTGCTAGGCTAATAATAACCGCCACGGGGTTGACCTTGACTGCCCCGCTGAGGTAGGTAGCTGAGGTGCTTGCGTGAGCATAATAGCGACTTGAAGCGCGGCTGGTAGCTTAAATTAAGTAAGGCAATGAGACGCGCTTGCTATTCTTAGGTAGCCTGAACACATCGTAAAGATCACAAATGTCTGGAGATAAAAGTAAAAGCAATTTTGCCTCTAACTGGCCGAAAAATATAGCTAGATGGGGTGCGGAAGTTGTTCGTGTACATCGACATAGTGCGAAAATATCAAGTACGTGACTCGATGGTCAATATTATGAAGTCGACGCTTCAGACAACAGTTTCGATCTCTCTGTAGGCAAGGTAACAAAAGAAACATACCCTTGTGGAACACAATAATGCGTGTCGCATCGGTTACATTTATGTCTACAGATCGTACCGAACGTTAACAACGAACGGATATAAGGTTAACCTAATGACTACAGTACGTCTACAGCACGTTTACAGTACGTTCACAGTACATGTCTACGGTACGTTTACAGTCGTCAATTTAAACGTGCGTAATGTCTACAGTACGTTTACATTAGGTTTACCTACTCAAGTAAACTTTCAATTTTGCGAAAGCGAATATTGATATACTGCACTGTTCTTTTACACATTATGCGCGGTACACGCGTGAAATCAAGAGGCAGTCAATTCAAGCCCAAATTTTATTTAAATGCTACACAAAGTCGATAGACAACAATACAAGTTCCCCACAAGTTCATTATCTTCGAACGCGTACGTACCGTACGTATCTAGTTTCATATGCAGTAAGCCCTCGCTGCAACAACAACAACAAAAAAACGCTTTATTCGAGCGGTTTTATGGTCTCCACTGTGTACATAGGAAGCACATCATTTCCGCTTTCAGGGAAGTATCGCTTATAACGAAGAGGGTTATATCGCTTATAATAGAGGGTTATAGCAGGGCGGAGAACCGGTCCCAGTACGGTACCAGTCAGGTGACGGGTGCTACTGCGCGTGCGTAGAGGCGGAAAAACTGGTAATGCGCATGCGCAAGTGTACCGGGTGCCGTACCGGTACGTATGGGGACTGGTTCTCCACTTTGCTATAACTCTCTAATAACGAGGAATCACTCAGGAACAGAAATGATCCCAACATCGAAGTCTACTGTTACGGAAAGAACAAAAACGAATTTGCCGAGAGATAGGGGACGGTGCTGACACGTTAGATTGAACGACACTCCCGGAAGGCATCAGCAAAGTACGCGGAGTAGCTGCCTGGATTTAAAGGGACCCTGCAACACTTTCGATAAGCGCTTTCACTCTTTCCTTCGCATCTAGAACCGCCGCGAAATCTATGCATATCGCCAGCACGGAGCGGCACTGCGTGATTTCCTCGTCGCAGCAGAAACGCCTTCCGTTTCTACTTTGTTTTTGTGCCTTTATTTTTATAGTTGCCATCGAAAAAATTGGGCTCATCTCCCCGCGAGGGGGACTCGAGTAAATGCGTCGCATAGAGGGTGGGTGTATTGCGTTAACGTTTAGTGTTTGGGGAGTTGGTGGTAGTGAATGCGTTGTATCAGCAGCTTCTTGACGTAGTTTGAATGAGTCAAGGATATAAGGCGCGTTCGTAGCCTCCCATTCTGTGTCGGCTTTGTGGCGCAGTGTGTAGAGCACCATGTTCATTGCGTTCCGCCCGCAGGGTCGAGGGATCGAAACCAGGCGCCGGATAGTATTTTTTTTTTATATAGTGTAGGGGGAGGGGTGTGGACTACGACTACGGACGTCAACACGGGTGAAATCGTGAGTTACTGAAATGCTATGCATTTAAAAGTTTCATTGCAGCAACTGAAGGAAAACCGGCCAACAGCTGCTACATGGCCTTAATGACGTAATTCGAGCGATAGCAGAACGTCAAGACCGGGAAAGAGAGAAAAATCTTTTCAGCGAGTCTCCAAGTCACATTACGGGGCATAGAGCAGTAATTTCTGGCTGAGGTGCTTTGCGACCCCCTAATTTAAGTACTGGATATGTTGGTTGACTACGTGCTGCAAGTATTTAAGATTCCGAAAAATTTTGAAAAGAGTGTTGCAGGGTCCCTTTAATCACGCGCGACCGAGCGGCAAAGTGGTTCTCCCTTGTCGAGCGCAGGCGCGAAGAGCATTCGCTGCCTCGCGAGATGATCAGCCCGGCGGGGCTTTGCTGCACACTGGTGGCATATATAACGGTCGACCATCTCAAGGACGATCGATCCAAGGTCCCCGGATCCCCTGCTTGCGTCAGGTGCTCGCCTGCGCAGTAAATCAGGAGGCGTCTGCCGGGCAGAGACTGAAAACAAATTCTGTGGAAGTGTGACACCGAGTCCGCCTTCGTCCGTGCCTTGTGCGCTCTAGCTTCGCTCCAAATGGGCGCTGCTCGAGAATTCTCACCGTGCATTAGTCTTCATTTGCAGGGTTCCCCGGAGAAGTTGGGCGCACTAGCGGGACTGCGCAGTCGACGCAAACAGATTTATTGTCAACGTGGCTGCGTTAGTTGTTTTCTTTTAAGTTTGCAACAGCTCGTTCTCGTAGATGACTAAATCTTTTTTTTTAACATTGAAGTGTTTTATTCCGGGATACACAAACATTTGGGTGACGTCATATCCGTCACGGAAGTGACGCCGGTAAAACGAAGCCAGCGGCCTGTAAAGGGTGCACCCCTGGACGCAGGGTTTTCTTGTGGGGAAGCAACTTTCAGTACTAAAGAGTACGTTATACTTAGGGTTGTTCGTTTTTCAAGTTTTATATTTTAACACGAAAGTGTTTTATGCCGGGGTACACCAACATTTCACTTTCGTCATATCCGTCACGGAAATGACACCAGTACACCTTTGCTGAAGCGACCCGCCAGCAGGACGTCGCCTGCCAAGCACACGCACAAGACAGCCGCCGACCCGCAAATCATGATCAGCTGCAGATTTGGCTGCACATTCCACTTTCGTGTTTTAGCGATTCGTATGACAGAGGAATCAACCACAGTTTTTTTTTTTTTTTCAAGTTATGCGTTGCCGCTCAGAAAAGCCGCTGGTATACACGGGCGGCAGCGGTAAAAGATGAGCGGTACCAAGCAGCGTATCCTTATATTCCTAGCCTTCTCCCCTTATTGGATACGAGAACGGGGGCCGGGAACGGAGTTTTGATGCAAGCGTTAAGATCCGAATGTAAAACTCGCAGCGCGATAACGTATAACTTGTAGCCTTCGTATTTTTGTAAGAGGTCACACTGTTGTGGTCTTTACGGGGCGATTTCTATCAGTACGCGAGCCATGCCCGAGGTATTTCTAGGTAACGTTACATTGAGGGCACGGCATGTCCTGTGTCAAAATCCATGACTGGTGCAACGATAGATGGAGCTGAAAATTTACCATTCATCGTCGTTGACTCTAAAAAGCATTGAGACACCAGGGAATGACTCCTCTATTCCCTGGTTTCTCAATGCATTTTAGTACTGCGCCGGTATCGCACTGAATAAATGGCTTTTTCGGAATCTGCGAATGCCACTTAAGTATACACTGTACGGGTTTCTGTACTGCCGGGCTCACGACATGATTGTGACCCATTGTTGAGTAGCCTTTCCAAAATCCAGCATTTTATTAATCCATGTGTTCCCGGACTATGGCTCTCTCTCTCTCTCTCTCTCTCTCTCTCTCTCTCTCTCTCTCTCTCTCTCTCTCTCTCTCTCTCTCTCTCTCTCTCTCTCTCTCTCTCTCTCTCTCTCTCTCTCTCTCTCTCTCGGCAGTTGCAAGAAAGAATGCTTGCGTCAGCTGAAAGAGTCAGAGGACAAGGATGATCGGAGCAATGCTTCGCGATAGAAAGCCAGCGTCATCATCTAGGGAACAAACTCAAGGCGTCCAACACCAGAATAACAAAGAGGAGGGTAGAGTTGAGTCGATCACGTGGTGCAGACGACGGTCAGCGAGCACCGGGTGAGAAATGTATGATAGTAATTACTCTCTGGGGGACAAGATATGAGGTAATTAGAGGGCAAGAAATGGATTCAGACGACGCAGAACAGGGTCGGTTAAACCTTTATTGGGGAGGCATTCTTTCGATGCGCTGTGGATATTAGGTGGCTGGTTCCGGTGATAATGATGATGAATGAATACGAGAATTGGCAAGATAACCGCCATTGAAAGTCAGCTTCAAGATGTAACAAACTCCGCGGCTTGCGTTAATGTGTTGGTTTGGTCCTAAGGAAATGGTAGCACGCCTCCGTAGTTTTCGAAAAAGGCGCACTAAAAACCGTTAACCTAATGACTTCCTTCAGTACGTGGCGAAATAAAGCGCTGTTCTCAATTCACATTCTAATCTATGTTATACTCGAGTAATACGAAATACTGTTTAAATGGGAGATATTCATCCCAATGTCGCAATTTCTTTTTTTACACATTGGGCATCTCGTACATTGAGTTATTAATTATATCGAACTATCTTCCTAGTGAACATCTGCGGGTTCAACCATGGGGGCATATACATACGCACAGCATTTGATCCATCTAGGAGTACTTCACCAGACAGCTTTTTCATACTGGATACGCATATCGGACCATCGACGTGCTTCCCTAGAAAAAATTAGGAAAATTTTCTCCTTACCTATTCGCAAATACTTGTGTAGAACAGCCCCCCCCCCCCCCCCCTTTTTTTTTTCTTCCAAGCGTCTGACCAGCATAACCCGAGAAGTGGTGACTAACACTCCACTAATTTATCATCTTCTGCTCACGCGAAAGAAACCGAACACTGCAGACCTTCTGTATTCGCGTTACGTCGAGGGTGGTCGCCGTTCGGTACTTCGGGGAATGCCCTATCCTCACTGTCCGCGTATCCGCTGCTGTTCGCTTCTCAGCGTACGCTAATGGCAGACGGCCAGCGTTCCGACATGCGCGCTTCAGAATTAACGGCGCTCTTCCTCCGTCACGCTCGCACTAGCACGCGTCTCGTCTGTAACCTTCAGCGAGAGCGCTCCATATATATTCGTTGACGTGAACCCACTCGCCCAGATAAACGCGGACAGAAGCAAACAGAGTGCCGATGCGGCGCCATTTCTCCAAAGGGGTTAACGTACGACTAGCAATGCGAAGAAGCGAACCCTTCGCGGGCCACCCCCAATCGCAGCAGCACTGTTCCTTTCTGCGGACACGGCTTTGGTCTCTGTCAAGGCGCGGCTGAACACAGCAGATATATAAGCGCTCCCCGGCGGCGCGCGTTCGGGCTGTTTATTCGTGCCGCATATAGCGGGGTATATACAGATGCCCGCCGACACTGCCCTTCCGACTCCGAGCACATCCCGACGGCGGCGTCGTTTCGCCCCGCTTCTTCGAACGGATGCCTGCGCGTTTGTTTGCACTGAGCAAGAACAGGCGGAGGAGGCAGGCCGGCCGCCCGACGAGGCTGCTGCGGAGTCGCAGCTCGCCGGGATTGTGCTGCATCGGTACACGCTAAGCAGAGGAAAGAAAGAAAGAAAGAAAGAAAGAAGACGGGGAGAGAACGAGACGAAGGGAAGGAAAACATTGAAAGAGTTAGAGCTTTACAGTGCTGAGAAATGGGACATCAGAAAGGAAATTGTCTACGATAATTCCAAGGGCAGCGCTTTGCTTTTTGAGGCTAGAGCAGGTTGCTTGAGAACTAAGAGCTTTGTGGGGATGCATACACGAAATGGTGGGGTATGCGTGGTCTGCGGAAAAGAAACAGAAACTATGCGGCACATAGTGTTAGAATGCGAGGGTATCCATCCAAATCTACACGAGGGAAATATTCAGCTTCCAGAAGCCCTAGGATTTAAGGGTAGCGCAGAGGGAGTTGACTTCAAGGCTATCGAGGCCATGAAAAGAAGATTAGAATGCTGGTGGATGAAAAGCAGAGAGGGGAATATTGCCTAGGACAGTTACCACCTGTAACAGGAAAAGGTATTTATTTTGAGCCTGCCCTAAGAGGAGCGCTAGATTTAAACGAAGATTACAAAACAGATGTATTAGCTTCTTTGTTAAAATGACCCGCCATTACTACATTACAAAGGGGATACAATCAATCAATCAATCAATCAATCAATCAATCAATCAATCAATCAATCAATCCATCAATCAATCAATCAATCAATCGAAAGTGAAGTGCGTTAGAGGGATAGTATGAAAATAAAAGGGTTCTAGAAAGAAAGCAGAAAAGGAAGGGATTGAAAGGAGAAGCTATAAATAAATTGAGGAGGGAGAAATGCAGATAACAACAGAGAGAGAGAGATGTTTAGTTATGGTTTGCGAGGTGCTTATTTTCACTTTTTCTCTCGTAGCGGCTTCTAAGAGAAACTTAAGAAAAAATCTCAAGCTCTTATTTTAGGCCGCATGTCGAACTGGTGTAAGTGTTATCCCAGAATTTTGTGCGTGCACGGCTCCAGTGAAACATGTGGCTGCGCGTACAGTCTTTGTCAAAATTTTCTAGGTCATTCCAAATGTATCTGGCCCACAAAGAATCCAAAGCAAAAGCGTAACGTTTAACTGAGGCATAATGTTTTATTGGCTGTAAGAAAGAAAGACATTTCCTCCAGCCTTCTGACATGAAACGTTTCATCCTCGCGCGAGAGGCAAGCTTGTACGGGAAACTTTTTCTGGCCTATGCACTTTCGGCGTGGCCTAGAAAATTTTGACTAAGGCTGTACATGCGTGCGCATGTCGCGAGGCTGCTCCAACCGCAACGTCCACCCGATAGTGCCCCCTCCGTGGTGGGCTACGGCCCAAAAGCACATCAGGCTTTAGGCGTCTTGGCTCAGTAGACAAGTTTCACATTCTCTACTCTGAACTAATCCTTATGAAGAAGAATTAACGGTATTTTTTGTATTCATTTCACTACGTAGCGTAATTATAGTCATAATTTATGAATATAGCTCGTGAAGAGCGAAACCATCATCATAGTGGGCGACCGGAGACCTTCAAGTTAAAATAAGACGCTACTGCAGTGCCGTTAGGCTGTGATATCGGGAGATTTTCACTTTAATTTTAGTGGTAACTTTTTTTTGTAGTTTTTATGAACTTTGTGTTCAGGCACTACTTTTGCAGGATGCACGTGTCCCCTATTTGTTAAGTGTCCCCCTGCGAACAGACAAGTGTGCCGTCACCGTCGATGTTAGCTAATCGTGGCCGAAGGACGGTGCAAAGCAACCGAAGCTTTTAAATGCACTTCTTTCGTAAAAAAAAAAAAAAAAAAAGCGAATCGGCTGAAAAACAGACAACTCTCGGAGTTCTATTATTGCTGCCGAAAATGATTATACGATGTTCGAAAATCTCCATTCAATGCCTCTGTTAAGACAGCGGCGGCACTAGCACTCATGATAGCATCTAAGGTCGACGCTATTTCGGGAACAAAGATGCCGCATGCAGACACCATTTGGCTGTTATCAGGATGCATCCGATTGCAACTGCGGAAATCCCATCCGGAACTACGAAAGCAGAAACAGCTGGTGTACAAGGACAGGAAGAGCGTATCTGGCAGACCGCAGACCGCGCCACTTATCTGGGGAGATAGTTCGTCCTGGTGGTGATTATTTACCACAAAGCCAGCGTGCTGCAAACGCAAGCTCTAAAATAAACCTATAATAATAAAATAAAATAAAATAAAATTGGCTTTACGGTGTCATTTAGTCGACTCTTTCAAAATTAAAACTTGTCGAACCTTCCATTGGGGCCGGCTAAAGGAGACGATCACGGGATCCGATTTGAGCGTGTGCGCCCACAAAAAAATTTGTAGAAATGCCGAAGCCTACGTACAGTCTTTGCCAAAAGTTTCTAGGTCATGTAAAAAGTTAATATGCCCCGAAGAATTCAACATACAAGTTTTCCTTGCAAGTGAGGGTGAAATGTTTTATGCCGTATATAAAGCTGGCGAAAGCACTCTATTTTTACGGTCATCAAATGAATCGGTCACGCTTGGAGAGAAAGTTTCTGCTTTGAACTCTTGGTGGGCCATCAAGGCCGTAATTTCTTGGTATGGCATAATAACTTCTGGCAAAAGCTGTACGTACGCAGTACCGCATGAATACGAACGCACGAACGGACAGCATGCTAGTTGCAGCAAGTGCGCTTAGAACGTTCAGTGGCACGCTGCATAGCCAATACTCGGAGCTCGTCGCAAGCCACCGGGACGGTGTTCCCGGCATCTCTCGCGCAGGCGAGCGTGTAAAGAGAAGTACTTCCGCACATTCGACCTTAAAGAGGGGCTGTCCCAGCAACCTGACCCCTGTCTGCATAAAGACCCTCCCGGGGCCTGCAGTGCAGACAGCGACAGCCTGCAGCACGGCGCCTGAGAACGCCGGCCTGTCGCTGCCGGCAGCGCAATTATGGCCGGCCCATTGTCTCGCCGCAGCGCCTGCTGCACGCTCGACGTCGTCGTGCCCCTCTCGCCGTTGTTGTTGTTCCTCTCTCACCTCGTCCCGATTGCACGCATGCGTGCGTGGTCCGGTCCGTTCGCTTCATCGTGGCCCAATCGCCCGGCCCAGAGTCTCTTTCTATAGGTTTCCGCCGCTGCCCCCGCACCGACGAGACTCCTTCCTTGCAAGTTACACAGGGCTTCAGCTAAATGACCTTCCTCTGAACGTTAATCTGTACAATTAAATTCGTTGAATAAAAGTAAAAACATCGTCTAATAAAAGTCTTGTAAACGTCTTATAAACGTCTTATACATGTCTTGTAAACGTCTGCACACGTCTTCACGGCAGCGCCAGTTGTGCACTTGACTTTACAGATAAATCCTAAACGAGTCATCTTACCAAATGTCACTTAGCTGCGTAATGTGACGACGTGTATGAGTCACTACTGCTAACGTTCAACGGGAGCTCCCCACCCACCATTCTTCATCATTTCATTCAACATTTGGCTCCCTCAGAGCTATCTCAGCTGCCTCGCTATTTTATATGAAGATGAGCCCTCCACGGGTTGTCTGCACTGCACGGAACTATTTTTTCAGCCCCATCCCCTGCTGAAACGCCCCTCCAAATTCCTGTCCGTCCGAAGTCCCGGCTCGGCCGAACACGCCTAGGCGCACGCTCCGGTCGGATGTGCGAATGTTATCTTGTGACAAGAAATATCACCTTATTCACGTGGCTTTTGTAACGATCATATAGAAGCGTGGTCGTGAGCATTTACATTGTTATTCATGCGAGCTTAAAAATTGCATGGTAGTTTACGACACGAGAAGGACACAACAAAAATGCTTGAGTCTACGCACGCGCTCGCAGTTTTGAGTGCCAAAACAAGGATAGAATTCCATGT
The DNA here is from genome assembly GCF_048455015.1 of Haemaphysalis longicornis. NCBI lineage: Eukaryota > Metazoa > Arthropoda > Arachnida > Ixodida > Ixodidae > Haemaphysalis > Haemaphysalis longicornis. The sequence goes on from NW_027526312.1 coordinate 223,516, forward strand.
TGCTGAATTAATTGCGAACGGTATGAAATGATGCCGCGGCAATACAATGAGAGGAGTGGAAATGTTAGAAAGTTGTTTTTTAACGTATCCGTGTTGAAATAAAGCGAGAGTAAAACTGAAACGTATAATGAAACTTGTTTCCAACATTACAGAAGGATCTTTTTACAAACGCGTGAACGAAATTGTCTGAATAAAATTACTCCAAGAACTGGCTTCATGCACTAAAGAGGCCACTAATACCGTACTCTCGACCCCAGGTTAGGTATACCATATTCAGTTTTTGTGCGTTATGTAACGTGTAATACCCCGGCTACACTAGGGTCCGAATGTCATTTGAACCAAACATCATTTGACTCAAATGGGGTGCTTCGAATGCCATTCAGAATCCGCCGTGCTACACTACAATTTTGATGGCACTTGAAAGCTTTCACAATTGCTCGCCGTGCTGTATTGGCGCTGCTGTCGCCCCGTTCCGTTTTCGTACAATAACACAACAACCAAATTTAGGAGCAGTCTAAGGCAGTAAAATGATATCAAATTAGAAGAGACACCAGTTTTGACTCTGATGTAGTGGTGGTTTGCGTAGTTTTTTTTTTGTAACTGACATACTGGTTTTGAGAGTATCAAAATTAAATACGTTGATTTCATATTTTAAGTAAATTAACGGTGAATAAAGTATTTTAAGTAAATTAACAGTGAATAAAGTTCCACAAACAAAAATATTTTGTTTGTTTTACGTACGGAAGTATATTTTTTATTGCCGATCGAAGACGCTGCGTGCGAGAGTGCTAGAAATGGCATTTGAAATCCCAAATGTCTCTCTCCGTGCTCATTTGACTCGAGTGTCATTTGACCCGAATGGCATATCAAAACCTAGTGTAGCAGCCCAACTTGGCATTTGAGTCAAACGACATTTGGTTCAAATGACATTCGGACGCAGTGTAGCAGGGGTGTAAAAGACGCACCTACAGCGAAGTCCGCTGATTTCCCAAAAGCCTGGTGTGGGGTACGACGTTGCGCTGGAAGGTGCGAAGTCAAAGGAACCTAGAAAACACGTTTTCGCGTCGCTGTTTCCGGCCGTGATCGAGAGCCCTGTAAACGGCTGCAGCTCCCGGCCTCGTCGTCGAAGCGGCAGTGCGCGCGCTTTCTCGTTAACCTGGTCGCGGAAGACCTTGCGCTCTCGAAGAGCGTTACTCGTCGAGGTCGTGCGAAAGCGGAGCAGATGGTAATGTGGGTTACTCTTGACGGAAGCTGTATTTGCATCGGCGGGAAGGCGATAAAGAAAAAAACGTTTAGCGGCGGACATTTCCCTCACGCCTTCCTCGTGTACCGTGTACGTGACGTCCCTATCGACACGATGGATGATTCTTATCTGAGCGAACTCTGATGACGGCCGCGTAGTTTCCCTTAGATTCGAGCACGGTCGGTTTAAGGTATACTGATCAGCGCCCAGATGCACTGCAGAACGAAACTGCTCTTGTACTTTCCTTGTTCGGCTTTGCTGTTTACCATTGTGCGCTATAGGAGCGACAGCGCTGTTGGGCCCACAAATGACACGTGCGGTGCTGGTTTTACAGCCTCTTGAGTACTGGCTGCCGAAGCGCGCAGCAATTTTCCGTACCCGTATCAACACAGAGAATATCTTGCTGTGTTCCCCAGCCCTTCACGTGCTACGTTACTTTTGTAGCGTGAGCTGCACTGGCCGAGGTTGAGCGGTTTCGCGTGGCTCCTGGAGAGCCGTGCGGCGCATTCGCCAGGAGCAGTGACGTCACACGGCGCGCAGAGCGCTGCTCGCTGCGAGGCGTCTCTCACACACCCCACGCTCCCAGCGTCTTCGCCGACCTCCGTTCCGCACGTGCCGGCCCGGTCCACTTGATGATCATGCGAGGGGTGGCCGGGCGTGTAACCGATGGCTTGTGCGTCGCAGAAACACCGGCGTGCGCCTGTGGAACCAGCTTAGCTCTGGGGCGACTGGTGACGCTGCCCCGGAGCCGCTTGATAAATATACATGTCACATAATGCGTATACCATGTGTGTGTCATTGAAGCAGCAGTATGATCATCAAGCTAATCCTAGACAACCAGGAAACCTAAGAATAACCAGCTGAACCTTAGCTCACGCTACGTATATCCTGGCATAGCCGAGCTGAGCCACTGGCAATTTTTTGCTCAGACTAATAAAATTGGCCTTCATTAATTCAGCTTGTATTCAAGACAGCATTCTTCAATTATTTGCGTGAAATTATTTGTGAGGACGTTTATGCGCCAGGAAACGTTGTGAATATTGTTTGATTTTGTCGTGCTAGCAGTTAGCTGGGTACACGCAAAACACAACAGCGATGTCTTTTGTGCTGTTCGTCTTATGCTTGGTACAGAATCGTACGAAGAACAGTATAACGAAGTCGTAACTACAGGAAGAAGCTTCGCTAAACCATGAATTTCTATTTTTGTGCTTAAACACATTTAGTTTAAGTAGTAGAAAACAAAAAGGTTACCTTACAACTATGTTCTCTCTGTGATGCTTGATCGTATCTTTACATCCCGCCTACAAGACATCGATGAATAGAGCTGCATCGTTATAACAGAAATACCGCATTTTCGCGCGTATAGCCCGCCCCTGCATATAATCAGCATCCCCACTTTCAGCCCGCCGAAAAAAAAAAAAGAAATCCTTTCGTATTGCCCACACATCTGATACAGGAAAGGCTGCACCAAGGCTACGGCTCAAGCAACACATCACATACTATGTGACAGAAAAAGCGTATATTTAGCCAGTAGAACAAGTCACAATTTACTCAGTGTCACTGCAAGTCCTTGCTGTTGTACACAAGGTTCTCTTCACAGCACAACGCGCATTGCAGTGAAGGGGCACTAAAGAAAAAAACCCGCGTACTATTGGCACCCCTACTTCGCCGCTGAAAATTTCGCATTTTTGGTGCGGGTTATACGCGCGAAAATACGGTACAACAATCAAGGCACAGAACACGGCGAATACTTTCGTACGTGGCAGTAGTGCCTGTGCTTGTCTTCTTCCAAATGCATGCCACGTGTACTTATTCTAACACAGCCCGGTTTGTTTTTGTGTCACACCGCCGATTTCAGCACCCTGTGAGTTTTGTCGCCATGCAAAAGGTATCCGTATTGCTTGGTCACCCGGCGCGCTGAAAAAAAAAGAGAAAAACACACGCCCAACGTGGGGCTCGAACCCACGACCCTGAGATTAAGAGTCTCATGCTCTACCGACTGAGCTAGCCGGGCGACAAGATGTAGGTATGCACCAGAAAGAACTGACGATATAAAACTTCCCACAACAAAAAGCATTCAAAATCGGCGTGCAAAGATTTTCAAGGGCCGAATCATTCCCATCGTGGTGGATTACCCTGCAGATCTGTTTCGGTTTCATCGGTTGCACACAAGTGTCTAATACCCCTGCTGCATTAGTGTCCGAATGTCATTTTAAGCAAATGTCATTTGACTCAAATGCCAAAATGCCATTCGGCTCAAATGACATTCAACCCAAATGAGCACCGAGAGAGGCATTTGGGATTTCAAATGCCATTTCTAGCACTCTCGCACTCAGCGTCTTCGATCGGCAATAAAAAACAATATTTCCGTACGTAAAACAAACAAAATATTTTTGTTCTTGGAACTATGTCCACTGTTCATTTACTTAAAATATGAAATCAACATATTTAATTTTCGTACTCTCACAATCAGTGGGTCAGTGGCAAAAAAACAAAAACAAAAAAACTACGCAAACCGCCACCACATCAGAGTCAAAACTCGTGCCTCTTCTAATTCGATATCATTTTACTGCCTTCGACTGCTTCTAAATTTGATTGTTGTATTATTGTACGAAAACGGAACGGGGCGACAGCAGCGCCAATACAGCACGGCGAGCAATTGTGAAAGCTTTCAAGTGCCATCGAAATTGTAGTGTAGCACGGCGGATTCTGAATGGCATTTGAAGCACCCCATTTGCGTCAAATGTTATTTGCGTCAAATGTCATTCGGACCATATAGGTATAAGACTCCTTCCTTCCGTCCTTAGTAATCTTTCCTCATGAGACGCTTTCCTCTGCGATACGCCCTAACACTTTCGAATTGCTTCGATCTGTCTCCTCCTCGCTGCGGTGCTGCTCGCTCTCGTGCTGAGAGTCGACAACGATGGTGAATTTCGCTAACGCTCGCTGGGCTGCGTTCTTCGGCTCCCTTTACCTGCGGTGTGCAGGCGGGGGGGGGGGGGGGTGCAAAGTTAAGCTCACGCTACGGAACACTTCGTGCTCTGAAACCTCGCCGCGCGCTACCTCCCTACACGATTTCCGTACGCGGACATTTCCCGGCTCAGGTACCCGCCCACGGGACTAGCGGTAAACAGGGACTGGTGCGTTGAGGCTAAGCAGTACCCGCGCCCTTGTTGAAAGGCGCGAATTATGAAGGTTCCTTCGAAGCCAAGGTCTCTGGGGTGTCAGCACGAGCTCTTATGGTAACTAAGATCGACCGCCACAATCGGCGTGTAAGGGCGTATATATATATATATATATATATATATATATATATATAAAAAGAAGAGGTTTAGGAGATCTGGAAGAAAGGGTGGAGGAGAGGGTAGAAACAGTTGTCCTACCATTGCGATTGAGACTAGTTTGGGTAAGAGAAAAAATACTGATTGCTAGGCAAACACACACACAAAAAAAGCAACGAGTGCACGTGGAACAAAATACATTGACAAAAAAAACCCGCGCTCGTTATGATGGTATACCAATGATCAAATGATGCTGATAATATTTTTGAAACCCCCCAGTTTGGAAGTTTGTTCCATTTTCTTACTGCTGTAGGAAAAAAAAGAATATTGAACGCAACTGTTGCTGGTCTAACGCTGCAGTTAAGCCTTGTAATGGCCCTTTGCGGCAGATTTTCCAATTCGTACTCTCGCTGTCTATTTGACTCGATGTAATGCTGCTGCCTGCTCGCTAATAACATGGAGTAAGTCCGTGAAAGCTGTTCGTAGATTCAATGCAACTAATACCGATAACACATTATGTAGCCTACTCCGAGTACACGGCCAATTATTCGCCCTAAAGGGCTTATTTATTTATTTATTTATTTATTTATTTATTTATTTATTTATTTATTTACAGATACTGCTGTCTCGATACACGAGACACAGCAGGAGTGGGTACATCAGAAAAAAAGAAAGAAAAAAGAACGTACATTAAACAACATCAAAGAAACGTACAAAGCATTCAAAGCATTACGGAATATGATGAGGCAATTTTTTCAAAAGCAGTTAAATTGGTTTTACGTGAAGGGAACGATCTAGATAGATAGATAGAAACTTTATTGTTCATGGGATGGCGGGGCGAATCAGCCGCCTCGGTCCAGGCAGCCGCTGAGGGCCCTGATGATGTGGGCCGCCAGTTCCCGTTGCTCTTGGAGACTGGCCGCAACAGCCAGCCACTCTCCGGTGTAATTGTGTGGTTGGGTAGGGTTGTAGGGTCACTCCCACAGAATGTGGTCCTGGGTAGGGGGAATAAGGCAGTGGGGACAGAATGGGACAGGGGTGTCTGGCGGGCGTTGGAACAGATGGAGCCGAGTGGGTGTGTGCAGTTGCGCCTGCCGGATGACTACTTGCTCGCGACGGGTAAGCCCGGAATGGTGGGGAGGGAACGTGTGGCGTATGCTTAGGTCTGCCAAGGTGGGGAGCGGAGGGGGAGGGCAAGGATTTGTGTCGCGAGCGTCGACAGGGGCTTGGAGGAGAGCTTGGGGGGCAAGCTGATGAGCGCGTTAGTTGCCGGCAACGCCTGCGTGACCAGGGATCCAGTGCACGTGAAAAGGCCCTTTAACGTTGTTGAAGAGGGACAGTGAGGAGGGGAAGGCAAGACCCTGAGCCAGGTGGTAGCATGCTGACTTGGAATCGGTTACTTTTTTGTCATTCAGCACGACGAGCCACGCGCCGATCTCACCCACTCAACATTGTTCCCTTCCAGCCATTTGTAAATTGCCTTAAGCATTCCTTTTTTCCAGCTGGGGTTGAGATTTAGAACAACCTAGATCGTTCCGTTCGTCCGCACGACCAAGGGAACGATCTAGGTTGTTCCAAATCTCAACCCCGGCTGGAAAAAAGGAATGCTTAAAGCAATTTACAAATGGCTGGAAGGGAACAATGTTGAGTGGCTGAGATCGGCGCGTGGCTCGTCGTGCTGAATGACAAAAAAGTAATTGGTGCTCAGTGCAACTGCGGCTGTGTATAATCTTATGTAGCAGAGTGATACGATGAAGTGTGCGTCCGGTCCGCCTACTTAGTTGGACGTCGTACCGCTGCTCTTCTCGATCCTGGGGCAACATTTTTTTGTTTTGCTTTTTTCCTTCTGACACTACTGACTTCCTGCTCACGGATTCTCCACTCGGAATGACGCCGCGGCGTACATCCCCGCCGCTCCTGCCGGGTCTATTAGAAGTGGCAATATCCGCCCCTGCAGTCAAGAGCGAGGGGCGGGGGTTTTCCGCCATAGTTGGGCCCGTGTGCGACCAGGAAGCCGTCCGCGCGCTCGTGATGTCAGAGTCGCTGGTCCCGGGATGGGACATCGGAGGGGGAACCGCGTGCGTTGACCTCCGCAGGCGAAACAGAGATGCCGTGATTATGAGAGAGCTGCGCCGTCTCTGCGTGCAGGAGCGCTGTGTTGTCCCATGTTTCTCCGGCCCTGTGAAGGTGCCGCCCGCGTCAACAAGACACGTCTTTTCGCGCCTCCTGGTTGAGTTCGCGTTCCATCGCAAGCCGCAAATTGAAGTGATGACCATGCCGGCGGGAACGGTGGCGGGAGGCGGAACTTTATTTTGGGACGAAGAGGGGGGCGGGGAGCGCGGTTCTCGCTGAAGTGAAGTCTGACAGCTGTAGCCGTTTGCCGTCGGCTTTGTTACCATGAATTGCTTAGAAGAAAGAATAGATGTCGTTGTTGTCATATTCATGTCAAAAGGAGGGTTGAATACATTTTGTTTGTGTTGCATCTCACTCGAGCAGTTTAGTTCCGAACTAAAGAATTTATTGTGGTAGCGAACATCGAACAGCACTAAGTGAAGAGGAGGAGGAGGAGGAGGAGGAGGAACAGCGTTATTTAATCAACAATCATGGAGTTGTTTGATTAATGATGGGCTTCTTCTTGACTCCGTGAGGTGGCCAGGAGACCTTGCTTCATGGCGACTTCCAAAGCCCAGTACACGGCCTGAATTTGGGTCTCAGGCTCGGAGCTGGTCACCGCAGTCTCCCACTCTATTTGGTTAGAGAGATGCCATTCGGCTTTAGGTTGCAGCTCAGGACATTCATACAGGATGTGGTCTAGGTCGGCTTTTTCGGCCTCACACATTTTTCATTTTGGGTTTACGGACCTGGGTACATTAGGGCCAATTCGTAAGGGTTCAGGAAGGTATGAGATTGGAGTTGCCTCCATGTCGCTTGTTGGATTTGCGTTAGGGAATAATGAGGGGCAGGGTAAACTAGTCTTTCATTTCTGTAGTGAGATGTAATCTCTTGAAAAGTAACCAGACGCTCCTTAGACCCTCGCGGCCATGATTGGTCCACCGCCCGGTTGACGAGTTCGCGGGCAAAAAAACTGTGGGCCGCTTCGTTTCCTTGATGGGACGAGTGCGCAGGAATCCAGATAATCTGGATCTGGCGAGGTTCGAACTCTTTTCCTAATATAATTTGAGATGCCGCTTCGTGAATTTTGTTCTTCGCAAAATTACGCACAGCCGTTTTAGAGTCGCTGTAAATAAATTTTGCTTTGGTACTAGTAATTACAACAGAAATTGCAGCCTCTTCCGCTTCTTTTTGCCACCTGCCATAAACAAGAGACAAAACACACGCTTCTGTGTTTCGTCTCTTCTTCCCTTAGTCTTATTCGATGTTCGTTAGCACGATGAAGTCCTTGGTTGGCAACCAACGGGCACAACGCTTTAGCTGTGTAGTTTCCATAAATGATGCGCGCTGCGCGAATCAGCACAACGCTATAGACGGTATTCGTTGAAAAATTTAGCGGTCAATTTCTTCGCTTGGCAACACTGGAAACGGCCACAGACATGGCCGATGCGCCACGGACACGGCGCAGCCTGGGCCACTGCGGCCGCACGCCGAAGAAAAAAGACACCGGCGTGCGTCACCTTCTCCGTTCCAATCCGATTCTAAACTGTGGCGCCAACAGAGATGTTATTAATCGCACTCACAGTGGACTCGACGCAATACTTTGTGTTCGGCGAAGAGTTTGTAACATGAAACACAGTCATGTGTTTCACAGTCGTGCTTAGCACGGACAAGTGCCGCCATCCCGCGGAGCCCGACGTAACGAGTGACGGCGCACTCACAAGGTTGCATGGAGGATAAGAGGGGTGCCTGACCTGCGGGCCGTGCGCACAACGTCGCCTAGCAACAGACGCTTGGCCACAGATATGGCGGCGCACACTTGGTTGCCTGCATGGGTTCCACGCCAATGAATACCGAGGATTAGTTTTCTGGGCCCAGCGCATAGCCTGTGGTGTACCCAGGAATGTTATTCGAGGGACAACAAAAGCGTCTGTGGTCTAAAATGCACCCGTTACCTCCACGCTGTTCATAAAGAAAACGAAACTATGGTGGCCATAAGCGAGTCTGCACGATTGGAGTGGCAGCTATTAATGTTGTTAATTCGCTTGAGGATAAGGGCGAAGATAATGGTAGTTGTATAGTTAACGCAAAGACTATAAAGGAAAACAATTAAACATTCGGCCTTCAGTGGCCGTTGAAGCCCAGCACTTCCAGCCTACCTAAGCACGTGCACAGTCATGCAACTTTCCTTACAAATGCTGCATGTGCCACCAATTTTCAGTAAACTTTCGTTAACTCATAACAATTCATTTAATAATATCAGAGGATCCGTATTGCTTTTGTTGTTTTTGTGCTTGTTTGTGTTTCAAGCATTTTTTTATAAATATTCATTGTTCTTGTTGCTATAGATATTCCCCTTTAGCACACCAAGTTTGAGCATTAAATATCAATTCATTTACATGAGGATCGGTTTTCAAAATCGATATAAATACCTACTCAGAGAGCTAATGTACCAAAAAATTTGCTCTTTTTTTTCTGATGGGTGAACTGTAATTAGGCCACAAACTTAACATACATTTTTAGGATGAGGTACACTAACTTTTTTGCGTTCCATGCCCCTTATAGCCTATGGGGTCAAGCGGCAGTACAAGTGGCTTGCGTATCCAATACACTTGCATGTTTCGTTCTAAAACTGTATAATACGAGGTCATTCTAACACGCGTGCTCGAAGCAGTCGCAGCAGCCAGTATCCATATGCGCCATCGTTGCAAATACATTAAAACGCAAAGGCACGCGCCGCGCCTAGCACAGCGATCGGTAAGTGCTGATCAATTCAGTAGCTTCGCGGACAAGTTCCCCGCGAAACCAGCCGCAAAAGAAAAGCATTCCCTAATTTAGGAATCGGGGTTAATGCGCGTAGTTAATTAGCCCGTTCAGCACAGGGCACTTATGCGTTTACGTATGGCTCGTTCACTTTTGGGTGCCAAATGCAGCGGCTTCGAGACCACGAGACCACTTCCTCACGGAGGCCCGTTCTCGCCTTAATGCCTACTGCATTCACCCCCGAGGTGAGTGCAGGCCTTAAAAAACTTGTCATCATTGGTAAGCGTATCGTGTTTTATGTCATTTTACGCACTTGAAAGTCAGTAAATAGCTAAAATCAGTAGGCTCGCGAAGCCGGAGATTCGAAGCACGGATTAAAATGAGTCCTTACTCTTGGCTTATACACTCGGAGGGGATGGTCTGCGGCGTTCGGTAGTTTTCATATGCATCCGGGCCGCGGCGCAGCGTGACGGTGTCGTGACGAACTCTTCAGTGCCCGATTCGCCGTGCGAGCGCGCGAGGCGATGGGTCGTCCGGAGGTCTCCAAGACACGTGAAACGAGCTCCTTGCGTGTTCTAAGGTGCTGATGAGGTTCCCCATGTTTCCCACACCATAACTGGGTAGAAGAACGCCTGTAGGTACTATACGTGCGTGAGTCGTTCTCCGCTATCTCATTTCCACCTTGCAACGACTCTCTCTTGCTACGGGAGGTCGGCGGCAGAAATGGGTCGTTCGTTTCTTATACATCGCAGCAAAGAAGCCATAGAACAACAGGAAGGTATTGAGAATAAAATGAAGGACGAACGCGGGAATCTCGTACACACAACCGCGCGCAAACGAACCCTTCGGGAAATAAAAAAAGTAACGGCTATCGTGGATTCTGTGGGCTGTGAAAACGGCGATAGGAGAACACACTAGCCGCGTGAATAAAAATAAATAAGAACACATAATCAAGTGCTAAATAGGAGGAAGAAACCAGTTGTGCGCAGTCTGGAAAAACTCGCGGGAAGATCAAAACGACCGAAAAAGGGTTAACTTTCGCTTCGGTTCTGTATTTTTTTTTTCGTCCTGGATACGGCTGGACATTATCGGAGAGAAAAAGGCTAGATACGGGCGGAACACCGCTTTGCCAAGTTGGTTTCTTCGTTTTATGGCGGGCACAGCTGTCGGGTAGAGGCGAATAAGGCGCTCTGCAGGAGGCCTGCGGTATGGAGGCTGCGATCAGGCTGAATATCTCTGACCGTTTTTCAGGAAGCGTTTACTCGAACTTTTTCTAGATTCACTTCTCGGTCGCTGGAGAAACCCCGCGACGTCGGGCGAATATCTCGAGGAAGCTCGAAGGGTAACGTAAGATTCTGGAGCGGTCACGCTTGAATCAAGCCAGCCGAAACTACAAGGAAGGCTGAAAAACTGGAAATTGAGAAGTTATTAAGGCGAAGAGCCATAAAGAAGACGGAAATTTAACTTTGTCCTTTAGAAAACGAGGTAACTATAGAGATTGAACTGATCTCACTCGTATGGGTATAGATATTTAATTGGGCGGAGAGTGTTGGCTCACCAACTTACGAAGCGAGATTGTGCTTATTCCCTCCCCTTCTTTTTTTCTTCCGGAGCTATATATGTGCTCGGAACCGTTATCTCGCCTACAAATACGGAAGCCCTGTTTATCTTTTGCCATTGGATCCCTGAAGGCTGCACATGCTCGTGTAGTATATATGCGCCTGACTTAGTGTGCGCATATCGAGTTGACAAGGTGATTTTGTAGCGTAAGCTGCACTGGCCGATGTTGAGCAGTTTCGCGTGGACCTTGAAGGGCCGTTCTGCGCAAGCGCGAGGAGCATTGGATTGGAGTCTATTGGATTGGATTGGATTTGGATTGTATTAAATTGAATTGTATTGGATTGTATTGGAAATTCAATCCAATTGGAGTACGTAGAGAATTGGGTCTGCACATTCGCGGGTCTGCGCATTCCAGAAGAGTGACGTCATAGCCGCGGCAGACGCACTGGCGCCGGCGCGTACGTGCCCAGCTGTGCGCCTCCCTAGCGCAGTAGCCAAGTCTGACGCTGCGCCGGAGCCGCTTGATAGCCGTTTCGCGTGGCTCCTGGAGAGTCGTGCTGCGCATGCGCGAGCAGTGACAGGACTGAACTGGACTGGATTGGATTGGATTGGATTGGAAATCGTTTTAGTAGCAGTAATCATGACAATCAGCTAATCCTAGACAACCAGAAAACCTAAGAATAACCAGCTGAACTTTAGCTCATACTACGTATATCCTGGCATAGCCGAGCTAAGCCACTGCTAATTTTTTGTGACCGAGCGGTGGCTTGTACCTGAAAACGTCCGAAAATTTTCCCCGAATATATAGTTTACCCGTCGCTGCAGCCCACTAGAAAAAGACGACAAGAAAAAGTTCTGTAGTTTGTCGTATTTTCGCGTGTCGTACTGTCGTCTTGTCGTATTCTTGTCGTGTCGTGATTCTGATGTTCTGTCGTGTGTCGTACTCCTGTCCTAAGTTTGATGTTCCGTCGTGCCGCATTCCTGTATTGTCGTGACCCTAATGTTCCATGAGTAGTTGGACATGATTTGAATGTTATTGCCCGTTGTGAAGGGTAGGGTAAATGTCAGTTCTGTTGTGACTACAGGAATGTTTGTCGTTGAGAAAATTGACTTTGTCGTTGCGACAGAAATGTGTGTTGTAACAACAGATGGCTTTGTCGTACACAACTGGACTTCTCTTGTCACAACAAAGTTTTTTTGTCGCATGAAAGAAATTATTGTTAGGTTTTCGCGGTATTCCTGTTGTGATTTTAGATTGGGTGTGATTGCGTCGCCAAGGTGTTGTGATACTGAGAGCGAGACCTTGGCAGTAATGACCCAACTTGGACTGGTTAGTACGCGTCTAAGGTTTCGACGACACCTTGGCAGGTTACAAAAGACGAGGACGGAACAGAAAAACTGCGCGCACACAGATCAGGGCACTGTTACAACTGACGTATGCGCTCCTCGAAAGATAAAAGGCCAAAGAAACAAAAAGGCAACATCGAAAGAGTAAAATAAACAATGTTGACTTAACTTCGCAGGCCATCTATGTCTAAGGCTGATAGACAGGATACCGACATATTCGGCGCCATCGAGCTCAAACATGATGAGAATTTCAATGATACCACTCTCCACCTTGTCTTATGAACGGGCGACCACATTTGTGAGTTCGTAAAGCACTAAAGGTCTTCGCTAATCTTTCAGAGTTCGAGTGTTCGATTTTTGGCCGTCTCGGCTTTGCTCTAGTAGATTCGGGTTGCGACAAAACCTGTTCTGCTGTATATGTTTGGTATGAACTAAAAAAAATCCCGCCATTTGTTTAAATCAGTGTGAAACCATCCAATAACGCCTTCGGCGCCCAAATATTGCCACAACGATTCGAACCCCAGATTCGAGTTTTCGGTGGAGCGCCAAACTCTCCACCAGGCTGGTATGCTCGAGTGATATTGTCATGCCTTTCGGACCGATGTAATTAATAACAGCGGAAACAGAGTGCAACCAAAAGAGAGAAAACGTCGTTAAGATGCGTGTTTCGGGACTTCCTTTGTATTAAGGGGTCATGAAGACAAAATACAAGTTTGTTTTATCCGAAAGATTTCGTGTTCTACAGTGTCCCCAGCGCTTGTCCGGACGCGAGCGATGCTTTTATTAACTGCGAAATTAACCAATTTAAGCTAAAATTTTTATTCTCGCGCCAAAACGTGTGTTTGAACGACGTTTGCAATGGCATCATAAGAACGGGATCTTTCAGCTAAACTTGGGGTGGAGCGGAGACTTGCTTACTGTTACTCAATCTAGATTGCGCCACCGCACCGCGGCAAGCCGTTTTATGCCTTTGGTTTGTTTGTAACCGTGTTGAAACCTGGCTTGTTTTTGTTCATGGAGAAAATAATCGTTTCGTGAAACATGGTGCTCACTCGAAAAATATGGTCACGTAAGACACCGTCGCCTGAGTCAATCGGCCAGTGTCCTCTGAGACAACCCCAAAGCCCCCAGCAGTGCTGTGCATCTAAACCAAGCATAGTGCGCGCAGTACCAACAGCAGTGCGCATCGGTACTCCTATGTTTACGTGTGCTTTCGTAACTTCCACTGTTTGCCCAACCATTCTTACTGATATAAAAAGAACGTGCCATAAATTTAAGCGCAAATAGCTCGTTCGACAAGCTTATACGCCCTGCCTAACTTGCGTTTGATTTTGCCAGCCTCCGTCAATCGCAGAACAGGCTGGTATGACAACATAGGTTCTGTTGCGGGAAATGAGCTAATGGGTCGCATGGCCATTCCATTTTTTCCTAATTATACGGATTATTTGAGCGAAGTTTACGTTAAAAGTGGTGTCAGTATGATTCTAATGAGGTAATATTTTGAATGAAACAAACTTGTGTTTTGTCTTCATGGCCTCATTAAAGGACGTCAAAATGAACTGTGCCCTTTCAAAGCACACACAACGGCCTCTAAAGTGCGCCAAATTCCGTCATCCCTTCAACCGAAACGCGACACGCGATGACACCTGCAACAATCATCTTCCTAATGGATTGCGTCCCGCGCTCGTGGGTGACTCTGCCGGAACAGGAAGGTGAGAGAGGAAAGGAAGGAAGGAAGCGATGGAGAGAGGAGGAAGTGAAACGTGAGAGGAGGTGAAAGTGGCGCCTCGAAACCTCCCGCATTAATGGTCTTGCTGACGGTCTTGCTAAACCCCCACTGACGGTCTTGCTTCGTCGTATACGAGTACCACTCGACGTCAAGTTCCCATCTCAAAACAAGAAAAACGGTGACACGCCTTCTCGAAATATAGGTCGACTCTTCCGACCTGACCCACACTCGCCTGTCGCACACTGCCGTCGCGTCTCCAAACGATCATTTGCGAGAACAACAGGCGCTTTATTCTATGTACCCTTTTGCTTACCCGTTGCCACCTTCTACGCACGGAATTTATCTCTACGCCGGCGGGTCTGTAATTTGCGTGTGATGGGATATAATCTGCATTCGCAATCAAGGCACACAGTTTGGTTGCAAGTTGCAGGCGGTGAGATTCGGGCGCGGCTTGCGGGAGTTTGTGGACGGTAACAGAGTGGTGCAATTACTATTTCGGGCAGGACGGATGGGGTTTAAAACCTGAATAAACTTTAACATCTAGTCTTGATCTGGGATTGTGTGAACTGAAGTCACAAGGGATTGTTATATCCGCTTCGAAGTGGAGCGTGGTCTTAGCGTCGGCTACGACGAATTTTTTCAAAGCGAAGCCGTTTGTATGAAGAAAAAAAATGTCGCCTTCTTTGGAGTCACTTTTTTTTTTTGTATTGTGACAAGCTTGCCTCTGAACTCACACTTAAGGTGCTCGTATTGCGTTGTTATACATAAATTGTACTGGGATAAAACCCTGAGTATAGCAGGCAAAAACCGTTTGCGGTAGCACGATTCGCTCTCCGTCTGCTGCGCTGCAGACTACGTTCTAAAAGTGGTGTCATTTGTGATCCATTTCTTTGTTCTCCTCTATATACGGCTTGAATATTTTTAGTGACCTTGTAGGCGTAGTCACTCTCACAAATTTTTCCAACGACGTAGCCAGACCTCCTTTCAGCTTCGCGCCAACAGCCTGTGTACCGTTCCTCATGGGGCATTATATGGGCGTGCCTACCTTGAACGTCTACGCCGGTGGCAAATGCGTTAGGGATGCTTACCTCGTATGGCCGGGTCGGCAACGAACTCGTCGGACAGTTTCGGGGTTTCTACGTGTATATTCTATGAGCGTCGTGAAGGGGCCGCCGCTTGGCTGCGTAGCGCCAGGTTTGGCTGAGAAGGCGACGCTTCATGCTGTCCCTTCTATGCTCAAGACCGATGTCACCTGCTCTCTTACATACATACATACATACATACATACATACATACATACATACATACATACATACATACATACATACATACATACATACGTATGCATGTATCTGTATGTAAGTTGTCGAAACGTCGGCGGTAGTCTCAGGCCGCGACCTTGTCCCATTTTGTTTCTGTATGTATGTATGTATGTATGTATGTATGTATGTATGTATGTATGTATGTACGTATGCATGTATGTTTGCATGTATGTGTGCGGCCGGGCGGGCGTAGGCATACGTATGTATATGCAACTAAGGTGCTGGCTGAAAACGCGTACGTAGTGAGTTTACAAGCAGCCAGACGATTTGTAGCGCCTTGTATACGCGCGCGATTTCATGTTTAGCATTTCTCGTCAGCCCCGCAGACCGCGGCCGGTGCAACAAATGGCCCGCTTTGTCTTCGCCGGGCATGCGGGGGAGACCGTGTTGAGCAGCGTTTGTTATGCCCGGCGTGTTCGCGTTTCGCGGTCGCGATCGCGGTCTAGGGCACGCGAGACCGGTGCACGCTCCGCCTGGCGTGAAGGACGTCCGACGACACGAGCACGCCATGTGTCGTGCCTAACAGCTAGCCGAGTGTGTCTTCGAGGCTGAGTACTACGCCGGACGGCCGATGAAGGATGCTGGCCCGCATGATCGTCGAACCTTGAGGGGGGGAGCGCTGTCGGGCCGCGTTCCTCCACTTTCTTGGGCTACTTGAACGGGAAAATTTTGGTCTGTCTGTCTGCATGTCTGTCTGCCTGTCTGTCACTCGATTCAGCCAGCCGGCCACAGTGAACGCATCATGCACAATAGTCTTATATACTCACAGCCAAAACTAAGCGTCTAAGTCCGATGTTAATGTTCACACTGGTCAACCTTGTTGAAGAAGAACCACACATTACGTAAATATAAGGCACAAAATCAATACATGAGTGATATTTGCGGTATTCCTTTTTTGAAAAATTCATGGATGCCTGTTTTTTGCCGTAGCAGATAAAATACTACATCAATGGCAGAAGGCCGTCGCCTGCTGTTGCCCGCGCTACCTGGCGGAATTAAAAAAAAATCAAATGGAAACAGCAATGAAAGGTTCCAAACAGCAACGAAAGGTTCCACTTGATAGGTTTCGCGTTCCGCTTGGAATGCTCGAGAAGGGCAACGTGGTTCCATAAACGTTGTAGTCGGGGGCCTCGATTCACGCGCTTTTCCGCCGTACCGCAGCGCTTTCATCGAGGCACCCGACTTGGGGCAGTAGCATTTTATCTTGGAAGGAACGAGACGGGAAAGGAACAGCATGAGAGGTGAGAGGGAAAGAGAAGGGATGCAGATACTTGTCAGGGGCGCCAGTCGACTATCGTCTTGCGTCGATATTTTCAACGAAAGGAATAGATACGCCACCAATTTTTATGCCTAGATCGTTAGAATATCATCTGTAAGCTGAACTGGGGTCTCCTTTTGAAAATCTGGCGCTGCCAATCTATATCATCGTCATATCATCATCACCACCACCGCCGCCGCCATCATCATCATAATCATCCAAGATTGGTAGCGCCACTCTATATGCAGGAGGATAATCGCCTTAAAAAAAGAGAGGAGCCGTTCGCTCTGTGGAGGTGGAGGACCAGCAAAACTGTACAGAATAAACATTACACACAAGGTCAGAGAATGTAAACGGGTTTATTTGTTTTATAATTTGGTAATGGTAGTGACTATGGCTTTACCTAAAACTTGTGAGTACTCGAGTTTTATTCTAACGGACAAACATAGCACTGTCCGTATCCCTCCCGCAGAAGCTCCCCATTGAGAGTAGACGAGGTTCACTAATGTTTACAAGTTCACTGTGAATTAGCCAATTATGCAAATGAAAGTCGGGGTGGTGGTGGTGGTGGTGGTGGTGGTGGTGGGACCAGGCTGCGTTAGCCTGGCTGGATATGCCGGCAATTGCTCCGCCCAAGCTCCTCCTAATTAGCCAAAGGTAGTGTCCTTTTACCACAAGTTTGCCAGCTCCGTCTCCTCAAGGAAGCTCAGGAGAAGGCGTGACACGTCTCTTCGCAGCATCCAATGTCCCCTTGGAAAGACGATGTGGTCCAGAGTGCTGTGTGGGGCTGCCAGCTTTCGAATCGCTGAGAGCATTGCAGTCCGCTCGACATCATGCTCTGGACAACACATTACGTATACAGTGGTGTACATCCCCTATCACTGCACATGACGAACACAGAGGCGATCGCGCGAGGCCCACCTTGAATAGCCATGCTGTGGTCTCCGCTGAGCCCGTTCGGATGCGGTACAGCAATGTTGCCTCCGATCTTGTAAGCCCCTTTGTGACGCAAGGCTGGTGATAGGGATTTTTCAAAGACTTGAAATGTTCGGCCACTGTTCGCCTGAAGTCGTTCCAGTGATTGGGGGAAACTTTAACTGTCGGTACAAATTGCATCGAACTCCGTGCAATCTGATCAGCGGTCTCATTGCCCTTGACGCCAACATGGGATGGAATCCATTGAAACCGCACATTGAAACCCTTGCTGCTAAGTTCTTGCACAAGCCGTAGGGAACGCTGGCAGTCCTTTTTCGTGGGGATCCCACGCTGCAAAAGTTGTAGTGCTGCTTTTGAGTCAGTCAGAATTACAACTTCCTGCGGCTTATACGACTTAAGTTTTCTCAAAGCAGCCGCGATGGCAATGCACTCAGATTCGGTGGAGGACACCACATGATGCAGGCGTGCTGCCCAGGAAACCTGGGCATCAGGAATGATATACGCCGCTGCACTAACCCCTCTGTACGGATCGACTGAGCCATCCGTAAAAATTTGAAGGTGATTGGGATAAGTGTTCTCCAAATGTTCAAGAACCAAAAATCTAGCTGCTTCCACTGGCGTGTTTCGCTTGACTTTCATGTGAGGGACATGTAGCTGACACTGCAGGCTCTCGTAAGACCATGGCGGCATTGAGATGGGAAGTTTCCCCGGCCACTGATGGCACAATATTCTCAGAGTGTTAAGAGCAGTGTGCGCATGAGAGGCTGTCCTTGATCGAAGCCGCCGTATTATTGCTCTTCCAGCACTGGTTTCGGGGTAATGATAGAGCTTTCCTATCGGCTAATTGTCACTTTGTTGCGGCATTGTTTTGATAAAAGACAGGTTACAATCGTTTTCTGTAATTATACACCTCTCTTAGAAATTGAAAGCAGGTGAAAATTCATTAACGTTTTCAACTTTTCGTGAACTAATTAATTATTCCAAGAAAATTAGAATCGTGATAGTAGAGTGGTCTTAGTTTACAACTTCACCATGAACTAATTAATTTTGACAATTAAATGAAATTTAGAGTAATGATATAGTAATCTCAGCTGCCAATTGTCTTATAAATATTTTGAAGGAAGTTTTGATGTACCTAAATTTGCAGCCGTTTTCTGCTGAGCATTTGCGATAAAGTTGGCTTTGCCGCAAGGCTTTCCCCCCCCCCCCCCCCCCCCCTCTTCAGATTGGTTGACGAGCATAAAGAAGTCCACGGCACCCTATAGCCATAAACAGCTTCACTGTAAAGAAGACTGAACGTGGTGACGTGAGTATCCAAAACACGCAAAGACACAAACGCGCGTTTTCTCGATTCGCACCGTTACATTAAATGAGTGAGTACCGGGCGAAAGGCAACTGCCCTTTTTCAGTAGGGACGTCCCGTTTGTAATTCGCCTAGCTATCCTTGGGGAGTAAGATAAGCGAGTCCACTCATCAAAGAGGACAGTGGCATGCTGTTCTCCTGTCCAGCAATCCCCTGAGTGCCTCTTTTGAAGTTGACCGGGGTCACGCCTCCTTGTTTCTTTCCCACATTAGAGGACTGCGATGACTGCCGCTGCCTCATGAGAGGGACGAGGTTTCCCCTCATCACTGCGCCGCCTCACGTCTTTTGGGAGCGAGAAACTCCCCTGTTATTGAATGAGGGGATCAGGGGACGATAAAGATGCACCGTGACGTAAGCACATATACTATGGATAAATTTATCCGCCACCACCACCACGGCCACCACGACCACCGCCATCATCATCGTTGTTATCATCAGCATCACCATCAACGTCATTGTCATCATTGTCATCATCATCATCATCATCATCATCATCAGTCAGTGGGCACAGACATGCAGCTGCTGTCCCTGCATCACGAATACATCACGGAAATATTTCCACCGTCTCCTATCTTGGGTTTACCGAGTGCATTCCTTGCCTCCGAATTTCCTTACTTCAGCGCTCCCTCGAGTCCTTTGTCATCTACTTCGCCCGCCATACCTTGGTAGCCATTGTATTTCTCCTCGAAGTCAGGCATGTATCATATATCCTAGTATGAAACCCTACGTCACCAGAACCTACCTACTGGACGAGATTCTTAACTCATCGATGCCTTTTGGCTTTCACCATCATCGTCAGCCTACCCAGGTCAACTGCAGGACGAAGGCCTCTCCCATCGACCTCCAACCGCTCCTGTCCTGCGCTGGTCGAGTCCGTTCGTTGCCCCAGAATTTCCTTATTTCACTCGTCTATCGTGTTATTGGCCTTTCTCTCCCTCTACACCCATATCTCGGTGTCCATTCTGTAAAAAAAATTCACGCATCTCCACAAAGTGAATCATGACGAGTGGGCGAAGCACTGGGGATCGTTCTTACCGTAAATCACCCGTGCCATTGCCCACTCGCGCATGTAAATGAGTGACAACGCGTGTGTACAGTATATACAATTACGATCCAATCTAATCCGATGCAATCCAATCCATTTCAATCCAATCCAATCCAATCCAATGCTCCTCGCGCAGACAAAGCGAGGTCCTAAGGTGCTTCGCCCCTAAAAGGGAATGAAGTTTTGGTGGGAAGGGACTTGGTGGTATGCGTCCACGCGCCACGTAGGTACGGCGGCCAGGTTTTTCGGATGAGCCAGGCAAACTCCACAGTCTTCAAAAAATAAAATGAAATAAAAGCGAGAACAGAGAGTCAAACGACAATTATAGAGAACAAAGGCACGCGTTCTTTCGTGGCTTCTTAAACCGTCTGTAGTTTTTAAAATGGTTGCCACCGAGTACGAAAATAGCGTTTGAAAATTTGTATATAGACTCGTGTGCGCATGCGCTGTTGGAAGCATTTATACACAATCATTCAAACAGCGAAATAGGGCAATGAGGAAAGCTGAGGTACGACTACAGCACCGAAAATAACTCAGTAAAGCGAGGTTGAGTTGAAGTGTTTGTAAAGACGGAGAAGAGTTTTGGTTAAAAAAAAAAGAAAGAACCGCATTCGAGGTCATCTTTTGGCGGGTCACGGCGCCGGTTCACCCGTCGTCTTCTCCTCTGGCCTTTCTCGCTGCACAAAGAAGCCCGCAAAGCCGCCTTTTAGCGGCCCATCAACGCCTCGGAAGACGGAGCTATGCGAAGGGCAAAGACTCGAAGGAGACACCACCTCGGCGGCGCTGATGGCGTTCCTGCAGAGGGGGTGTCTGCGCGGAGTCGGGCGATCACGCGTTCGACTTCGAGGGACCGCGCACGCCCGGCAAGTCGCAGTGAAGCCCGCGTGCATCGTTACCTTTTCACGAAAATAACGTGAGGAAGAGAAACGCCGAAAGTTGTCTCCGTTCGGCACCGGACATTGTTCGGTGCACTGTACGCTTGACGCGGATGCGGATTCACCAGGAGCAATCCAGCAGCGTTGCTCAGACGTTCACTATATCCGTTTGACTTTACCGATGCACACACATATATGCTTGGGTGCGTCTGTCACGGTGTGTGTGGGCGTGCGTGCGTGCGTGCGTGCGTGCGTGCGTGCGCGCACACGCACACACACACACACACGCACACACACACACACACACACACACACACACACACACACACACACACACACACACACACACACACACACACACACACACACACACACACACACACACACACACACACACACACACACACACACACACACACACGTGCGACAGTTACGCATTGGTGGAACAGATACAAACATCGGTGTTTCTTTCCAATGTGCCGGCGCATGCTCAACCCACGAACTAACTTTCTCATAAATGCTCCGAATTTAATAGCGTGCTCTGGTACTAGTGCGTGCAGCGAGGCTTAAGCTCCTGCCTATAGACTCCTCTCGTTAATTTATTTTTGGCTTAACGAGCCCCTGGCCTATGAGGGGCGCCGTAGTGAAGGGCTCCGGATTAATTTTGACCACCTGAGGACCTTTAACGTGCGCCGATATCTCAACACACGGGCGTTCTCGCTTTTCGCCTCCATCAGAAAGCGGCCACCGCGGCCGGGATCGACCCGTGTTCTCTGGCTCTACACCACAAACACTTCTCATGTCAGCCTGCTTCATTTTGCGAGTCCTCTAAACCGGAAACGATTTGCGTTATAAGCGATACTTTGTTGAAACCGGGGGTTATCTTCGAATGAAGAAATTTCGCTGTAACTAAGGTTTCTTATTAAGGTTTACCCACTTTGGTTTGGCCGTGCTGCACCGAATTGAAGCAGACTGGGCGGGAGTGGAGGCGCTCGAATCCTCTCCCTTCGCGGCGGGCTGTCTGCGGTTCCCGTCTGGTCACGGCCACCGAGCTGCCAACGCCGCCGCCGAAGGTGTGATCTTCATTGCCTGCGCAGACTCGTCTCCCCTGTGCTACTCAAGCTGTTGTCTTCCTCCCTATGTTTGTTTCTTTATTTTATCGCTTTATTTTCTTTCCATTAACTCGCGTCTTCCTCCAAGAAGACGTGCCCGTCGGCCTGTCGCACGACTACGTGTCTCAACTTTGCCCCCTTTTCTCACACTCCCCCTTCTTCTCTGCACACCCTGCAGTTTGAACGTTCGGTATGCATCCTTCCGACTGCCGTATTTTCCCCTTCGTAAGGCATGGGGCGTATCAGGACATCTCTTGCTTCCACCGGCTGGCGCTTACACACAGGCCTTTTTGATGCCTTCTTTTCCGAGCGAAATTCCCCATATCCTTCCGTGACCGACCCGTTATATTCGGTTATATCTAGCCTTTCACAAATAAAAACTCACTCATCCTTAGGAGGCTACCATTGCGAAGAAGGATAGGGCAAGACAGAGCCAGGATACATGTACAGTCGCGATGTAGGCGGGTACAACGTTAGGCAATTAACAACGCTGGAATCTTCGACAAAATTACGTGCAAAGACGTCAAGACCCTTGCCGTGGGCGAAGGGCTCAAAACGATAGAAAATACTTTGTACTTGCCTAAATGTGCTGCATTATTGGTGAACTTCTCAGGCCTTCTGAGGCTTCTTCGGTGGGCATTTATAAACGCATGGATACCGTACCGATAAGCCACGTTTGTTAAAGGGACCCTGCAACACTTTCTTCAGCTTTTTTTTGAAATCTTAAATGCTTGCAGAACGTAGTCACCCAACACACCCAGTATTGGATTACGCGGTCGCAAAGTACCTCAGCCAAAAATTACTGCGCTATGCCCATCAGATAACTTGTAAACTCGCTCAAAAGATTTTTCTCTCTTTAGCGGTCTTGACGTTATTCGACGGCTCGAATTACGTCTCTAAGGCGATGTAGCGGCTGTTGGTCGGTTTTCCTTCAGGTGCAGCAATGAACGTTTTTCGATAGCAACTTTAAAAATAGAGGCACGAAAACAAGGCAGAAATGGAAGGCGTATCTGGTGCGACGAGCAAATCACGCAGTGCCGCTCCGTGCTGGCGATAACTATGGCTTTCGCAGTGATTCCAGACGCGAAGGAAAGAGTGAAAGCGCTTATCCAAAGTGTTGCAGGGTCCCTTTAATGTATCGAGTTTGGTTGGACATGGCCTAACGCGTTGGATGTCAGATTAGTGTTGAGCGATCCAGAATTCAAGGGTGAAGTTTCTAGAACAGCAAGTGCAAAGAAATCAGCCCCACTTTACTGCGCCGTAAAACTCGGGTTATAAGAGTTGCTGCCCCATCGTATTGCGAGATTTCGCGCCGTGTATATATCGATCAGCTGAGTTCCAAACACTTCGGGCCGTAGCTGTTTCAGTGAACAGTAAGTGCACACTGGGGTGTGAAAACACTATGCATATTTCAAAATACTATAACCGACATTAGTAGAAGCCCTAACGCCAAAAGTGTGCCTGCTTTTAATGCAACGAGGCAAGTCCGTGCAGTAGGAAGCCGCGAAGTTCAGCATACTTTTCCTGCTGATTTCCACCTCGTGTATTGTCAGCAATGCGCCACAAAGTCGCAATTAAATAACTAGAAATACCATGTCGCGAGCTTTCTGCCGCTACATAAAAAGCACCGACGAAAAAAATGGCCGCGTATCTGCTCCTTTTGTTGCAAATGTCGACGAAAGACGATAGTCGACTGGCGCCCCTGCCAAGTAAATGCCTCCCTTCTCTTTTCCGCTCACCTCTCATGCTGTTCCTCTCCCGTCTCGTTCCTCCCAAGATAACACGCTAGAGGTTCGCTCAACTCAATTTAAATTTACCGCCGGGTGCCCAGATGCCAGCGCTGCCGCACGGCGGAGGCGCGCTTGAATCGAGGCATTCTACTAGAGCGTTTATAGAACCACGTTGCCCTTCTCCACGTGCGTTCCAAGCGGAACGTGGAATCTATCTAGTGGAACGTTTCGTTGCTGTTGCCGTTTGATTTTTGAAATACCGCCATGAGCGCTAGGAGCGCTAGCAACAGCAGGCGACGGTTTTCTGCCGTTGATGTAGCATTTCATTTGCTATCACAGAAGCCAAGAATCCATAAAATTGTCAGTAAAGGAACGCTGCAAATATCACTTATGTGTTGATTTTCTGCCTTATATTTGCGTAATGGCTTGTTCTTGTTCAACAGTGTTGACAATTATGAACATCGCCACCGGTCTTAGACATTTATATTTGGCTGTGGGTATATAACACTATTGCGCAGTTCATTTTTCACTTTGACCGGGTGGTGACTCAAGTCACAGACAGACAGACATACAGACAGACCAAAATTTTTGCGTTTAAGTAGCCCAAGAAAGACTATCGTCTTTACTAAAGTTCGGCGATCAAACCAACACTGCAACGTGTTCCGCTCATGCCAGAGAGGGAAATACTTTCACTTATTATTTTAATTGTGCCTCGCTGCTCTCATTCCGCGTGGAGCCTGGGCACGCGGCACGGTATACAGCCGCATCGACGCTGTCAAGTGAACCTATTTCGGGCAGTCACGTTGCGGGCGGGTCTCCGACTCACACGCGCCGATTCTTCGTGTGCGTGGCTCGAGTCCCGCGCGAGGCGCGAGAAACAACTTCATCTCGAATACTCGCCGAGTGAGCTGGAAAGGCTAGCTATAGTTGGTCATTGTTGACTCCTCCCTTCTCTCTCTGTTTGCTGAATGCAGGCGCGTGTCACGAAGAGGGCCGCGGTATCTCTGATCGCGGCTGTACATGCCTCTGGTCTCCCACAAGTTTCTCCGGCTGCTGGTCACGGCGTTATTTTCGTTATCGGTCCCATCACTGCTCCGCCGTCTTTGTCAGCGTCGGTTTTGTCCCTTTCTTACTAGCTGCGCTGCGTGAGATATATGCGTGTATTTACTCTGCAGTCAGTGAGATTTGCAAGTCCTACAAACCATTGAGGGCTCCTTGGCGTAAAAGTTATGATTCTGAGTAAAAGGTCTGAAGTATGCCTTGCCGAAGCGGTTGTGTTTATGCTTAGCAACAAAACGCAGAAAACGCCTCTGCATAAGACGCTTGGCGCTTATCATAAGCAGCCCCGCGAGGTCTGAGGTGGCTTGCAGCCTGCACTGCAGAGTCATGGCGAAAGCCGTCGTAGCTAGTAGGATGCTATTTGTCCACGCTGAACTAAAAATTTGAAATTTAAACGAAGGAAACTGTCAGTGACAAAGATGGGTTACACTGACGTTCCAGACGCCTTAAGAAATCCGTGCGAGATCCTTGTTCCCACTCACAATGGTCCTTTAGGGCGCTCCGAAATGAAATTTTCATCCCTTGATTTGACCAGGGACCGCAGTTGCCTCCGCTTTTCCGGCACACTAGGGCATGAATCCTTGTGGAGGAACAAGAATCCATAAGCTGGTCCGAAACGTAATTTCAAGCCCTCGACTTGGTCCGTGGCCTGAATTCACTCCGTCCAATATTTTACCTGAACAAGCGAAATTTTGTCGTAAACTTGTAGATACCGTACTTTCGCTGGAGTATAGCTTCCGAAAGCTCATAGGTAGCCATTCGCATTCGAGCAATCCTTTTGCGCCGCCACTTCCCTATATTTACGGCGAACAGCAAAGCTGCCAAAACTAAATCTCTAAACTCAATTTGCGTCGGTGATAAATGGGAAGATTGAGGTTGCGGTACACAAATCTCATTTTCCTGGCGTAGAATCACGGTGGGTTGATTTTAGCGTCTTCTTTGTGAAGCAATCTCAATGCCGGGCCGGTTATTCACTTCGTCGCGGGGTGCGGCCGAAGCAATCGTTTTCACTTTGCAGGCAAGCGCTAAACGACAGCGGAAACCATCTTCCCGCTTCCGTATATACCCGGTATGCGCACATACGCGCGTGGTACTGGCCTCAACCTATTTCGCTGTGGGCCTCGCCTAATTAAAACGCCCGGCCCGTCCGCTGCCTCTCTCGGTGGCTCCCATTGTCGCAAAAGGCGACTTCCTCTGCTGCCACCCCCTTTCCCCTACTGGTCTCTCCTATTTAAATTTCCCGCACTTTTTATCTCGTTTGAAAAGCCAAGAGGCGGACCCCATTTCATGCGGTGCATTGTTACTTCCTTTTGGGCTGCGGAACGTTTTATTGTCGACTTCCTGTTTTTTTTTTTCTTTTTTTGGGGGGGGGGGGGGGGGGATATCAAAATGACCCGCCATCTTCCTGTTGACGTGACAGTCTGAGTTGACTGGCCCGTAGCTGTCATGTGCCTTGTATATGCGCATTCGTTACTTTACAGTTCGTGCTGTTGGAATAACGGGTATGTCGGCTGCTCAAAACGAAAGTGGAAATGATGAACGTTACTTCGCTGTTCTACAGAAATCTTAACCGCGATCTTTTAAAGACGATAGTCTTTCTTGGGCTACTTAAACCCAGAAATTTTGCCTGTCTGTATGTCTGTTTGTCAGCCACCTGGCCAAAGTGAAACGAAGTCTGCGCAATAGTCTTGTATACTCACAGCGAAATCTCAACGTCTAAGTCCGGTGTCAATGTTCATACTCGTCAACATTGTTGAACGAGTAGAAGACATTACGGAAATATAATTGACAGAAAATTAATACACAAGGGATATTTACAGTGTTCCTTTATAAAAAAATTCATAGATTCTTGATTTTTGCGAAATAAAATACTACATACACTGCAGAAAAAAAAATCACACTGTCGCCTGCTGTCACCCGCATTAAGAAATCAAGCGGCAACAGTTGCGAAAGGTTCCACTATATAGGTTCCACTTTCTGCTTGGAACGCACGTGGACTAGGGCAGCATGGTTTTATAAACGTTGAAGTAGGGCGCCTCGATTCACGCGCGTCTCCGCCGAACGGCAGCGCTGGCATCGTGGCATCCGGCCTGGAGCAGTGGAACGCGGCAATTTTAAATCGACTTGAGCGCGACGCAAGAGGAACAACATGAGAGGTGAGCGGGAAAGTGAAGGGAGGCATTTACGTGGCAAGCGTCGGCAAAGGCTATGGTCTTTCGCCGACATTCGCAACGAAAGGAGCCAATACGCGGCCAATTTTTCTTTCTGGCTTTATTGCTTTCTTGTTGTCTCATTTGCGATAAAAAAATATGGGCGTGTTGTATTTATGATAATTTCAGTTCGCGCGGCTCGTTCAGTCGTCTGAATAAGCGTTCTGCCCTCTCCTATCTCCTCGTCAGCTCCACTTGTGACAAAGTCCCAGTTGTAGCATCTTGATAAAATTAAATAATGTTTTAAACTGGAAGTAGCGATGCGCCTCGCGGCGTTGGGCTAGTCCTAGTCGGAAGAATTTGTGTCAGTGATTATTATCAGTTATATTTCTACTTATCTGCATTGCTGAGATCTGGAACCAACAGTTTGCTGCTAACAATATTTTGCACAGGGAAGCAGCAGCACCATGTCGTATCCAGTTTTTCTTATCGTCTGTTTTTTTTTTTTTTTGTCAAAGCTCGAACGGCGTCTGAACAAGAAATGTACCAACTAGTGCAAATGAGAGCTATTCGACATTATTCTGCACCACTATGCCTGACAGAAGCTCGGGTATTCTGTGCACGCCGCGTGTGCATAAAAAAAGTTCTGCCTGAGGCGTATCCGAGATATGCACATAAGTAAGACTAATTTTTTTTCGGTTAACTAAATGGAAAACCATTGGTTGCGCAGATAACTGTGTGTTTCATCGGTTCAAAACTGTGATTCGGCTTCGGCTCAAGTTCAGTTGTTCAGCGCCCTGCCGTGAACACCGCCCCAGAAATCACGAGAGGCATCCGGAATATAAAAGTGAAAATGTGTTCGCAACCATTTCCCAGCTGTCAATCTGAAAAGTTGCTAACCAAGGGTATTTTGGTGCTGACCTATAAGCGGGAAGTAATTTTTAACCGCGGAGATGCTTAAGTTAGTTCCGGCGTCGAGCGTTACCAGAAAACTCCGTCCAGCCGAGCGCACGTGAGCGTGCGCCTCGTGAGGAGCACCCGGCGTCGTCCAGATTTGCGCGTGGTCTAGCGCCACGTGAGGAGCTGGCAAAAACACAAAGAAAATACTGAGCGCACGTGTGCGTGCGCCTCGTGCGGAGCTAGACCTCCGAGAACATTCTGTCCAGCGTACGTGGCGTGATCCATCGCGTGCTCTTCCACTCATCAGACCACATGCGTTCACGCGTGAAGCGAGGTACACAGACACCGAGTTCGCGCTACAGACGCCGAGTTCGCGAAGCTGGTTGCCGCGGGTTGTAGCGCGTGCTAACGCGGTCCAGTTCGAGAGAGATGTGAAGGCCTGCGGACAAAACGATCCGAGCCTGCCAGTCGTGGAGAACTTTCAGGGAAAAGCCCGGAAATCTATGCGAGGAGAAACAGCCGGGTCTCCGACGAAGGGAGAGGGGCCGCCAGTTCTGCTGTTTCTCCGGCCTTTTTGCGAAGCCGGGCTTTCCGGCAAAGAGCGCTGTCGAGAATGAAAGCTGCTTTATTTTTCCTTTTCGGCCGGTTGACGAGACGCAGCTACATTTTAGTATATTACTGTTACTGCATGACAGGCACGGACTTACTGCACACACAAATAGACAGATGGGCACATGTGCGTACAAGACTAACAACGACCCTGTTGCCAACGCCACAGTGAGCCCGGCCAAGGACGCGGGTTCGAACCCGGCCGCGTTGGCCGCTTTTCAGATGGCGGCGAAATGCGAAAACGCCCGTGTGTACGAGATTTCGGAGCACGCTGGAGATCCCCATGTGTTCAAAAATAATACGGAGCCCTCCTTTACGGCGCACCTAATAGCCCAGGCTTCAACGACTTGAACTAACTTTTTGTTTATTTTTAGTTTGTTGCAACGTGCCGGAGGACTCTCATGTCCTGCCGCTTGTGCTGGGTTTTCTTTTCTTGTTTTCGAATCAGTGTACGTGTTCTCAATCCGACCGAAGCTCCTGGACTGCTAGGGCCGGATTGCATAGGAGGCTACTTTTAAATATATATAAAAGAAATTAGCGATACTGCTTTTGCCGTGCCCAGCTTAAACATCCGCTCGGGCTGTTTTCAGCGCGGTGTTCAAATTCCGGTCTCGTGCGTTCCGGCCGCGTCTACCGTGTTACGAGGCAGATCGATCCGTGTCTGGCATTACAACAAGGTCATTCCCCTTTTTTCCCCACACCAGGAAGAGAAGCCGTGCCTTATTTGGAGAGGCCCTGCTCCCCATCTTCCGCACGCCTGCGTGGTGCGTGCCTTCCCGTGGGAGTGCCGCCCCGTCGCCATGACAACGGCCCGGCAAGCAGATGGGCCGGGGAATTCCTTTCCCCATTTCCCCACGAGGGGAAAACGGCGCTCCCCGTATAGGGGAATTGGGGATTTTTCGGTCGTCTGTTTAACTGAGCCACATTCTCCTGGAAAGGAGCGGCCCATTTGCAGGACAGCCAGTTTTGTAATAGAAACACTGCCGAATTGAGCTTAACATCAAGCAGAAATGTTTTTGAGCGTATGCTGAGCTCCACCACTGCAGCGATATTTGAAATGTTTTCACCAGGAATTTCGAAATTCGCCGGGAGGTTTTTTTGCAGTTCAAACTCCTTTTACCGCGTGAATCCGCGAAGGCTTGGAATAAGCTCTCATGTGCCTTCTTAGCGGATGAATGTAAAGTAGAAAGCGTAATATGCGCCAAAAAAAAAAGAAAAGGCTGTTTCTGTAATTGTGGATTTGGTATCCGTTGGTACCGATAGGAGCGCAGGACATTTGCCTGGTGCCAGTTCTCGGGGCTGGAAATACCAACCGCACTACTCCACGCCTCAACAAACAACCTAACCTCGCCATGCAAGAAGCTAGGCGTCACAACGACGCACAAAAGGTCTACGAGCAGAATGTCTACAAACAGGGGGAGGTCTACAAACAGTTATATTCGCCCATTTCGCTCACTTCGCTCACATTCGCTCACTTATATTCCCCCATTGCAGAGACAAGTCACGCGGTACTTCCGAGGCCACTGGTATCGAGCTGCAACGAACGCGACAAGAGTTCAATACATTCAGGCCTGTATAGGGACATGCTTTCCCTAGTCTCCCGAAACGGGAGTGTTGTTCTCTCTTTCCGGTGGCCGGGGATTCGCTGCCTAGGGAGCCAGTTCCCCACGCTATACCGGTGTTACTGCGCGCATGATTCACGACGACGATCGAAGCTGCTCGTACGCGCACACCGTCGTACCACTGTTGTGGCCTTCTCAGTGGTCGTGCCGCTGAGGACCACGCTCACGTTCGGAGGGGGCACGTTCACGCCTCCTGTCGCGTCACTGTGGAGCGCTCTTAGTTTTCGGTCGGGCGATAGTTTTCGGTCGGGCATCATACGATAGAGTGCCGTGCAAGAGCGATCGTCGGTGAGGCGGGCGCGGACCGGTGTGCTGGGGCAGGGGAGACGGTGCTTGCCGCTCTGTGGATCAGTGAGACGTCGGCCCCGGCGGTGGTGTCGTTGCCCCCTCTGGCCGCCCCGGGGCTTCTCGGACGGAGATCGATCGAGCTTACCCTCCCAGAGTTCGAGAAGCTCGCGCTGAGTGCGACCATGGAAGACCGGTCTGGATTTCTGACGCTGGTGAGAATCACGCTGTGCGCAATGTCCGACCAGTTGTTGAGTAGCTTCGATATAAGGGCTTGCAACCTACAAAATAGCAGCTTATAAAAACCGTCCAGGAAAAAAAAAAAATCGCGCAACAGGGCCTTGCTCTGTTGTATACACGTTCCTTTCTCTAATCTCTTTTTAGACGTAAGCATGCGCCCGCCGACTAACTATGATAGTGCTTTGTGATCAGCCTTCATATATTATAGGGAATTCGAATCGCACAATGCTAAATCAATTCGCAGTTTCGTGACACCCTTACGAAATCGGAGGGGTACAGAGAAGAGTTGCTCATCGAACCTTTTTTGGGAAGCCGAAGTAGTTAGCGATTTTTCGCGCAGTGAAATAATTGCACGCTTTAGTCGACTAAGAATCAACGCTTGAAGAAACAGGCGAGCAGTTTGCCCGTGAACATTGCGACGGATAGCTGAGCGCTTGATTCCGCTATTTGCTTGAGAGCGAATAATTGCGTAGGGATCCCCGGTGTTTTTTTTGCGATAAAAACGACAGACAGCGACCAACTAAAATTCTAAGCCATTAAAGCACAATTAACATACGTTTTGGATTCACTACGGGAGTCTTGTTCGAAGGCTTACTTGTTTTCGTTTGCGAGCTCCAACGTTTCTTGTTTCGTTTTAATCTCTTGCATCTTTTTTTAGTTAGTGTCTGTGCTTTTTTCACTATAACGTTTTATACCAACCACACCGACTCCCGTCGAACCTTGGACTTTCTCAGGGAGTGTCTTTCTAAAAATGGTTACGTTGGCTTTGGAACTTCATTTTCGCTGTTTGGTCAGCACTCGCACCAACGTATCAGCGCTGCGTTCTTTGGTTTTCGACATCCTCGAACCTACGACGATTGAATAAAGCATCCGCTTGGAAAATAGTTGCACCCTAGCTTATCCTTGGTTTTCGGTACTACTCGAGCACGAAATACTGAGCGAATTGTACGTGCTCTAGAGAGGTACCTTATTTACTGTAACTCTCTGAATAAACTAGGCTCCGAAAATGAATTAGGCGCTCACTGACGTGAAGAAATAAATGGTTTACAGGTTATGAATGCCCATCTATCTGCTCTGCCAAAAATAATTATCGAAAAGGCGAAGCAGACCCCTGACGAGAACCTGTAGCGTACGATTTGGCTGTAAAGAAACGTGGACATTGCACAATGTCCATTGCGCAACATTGCGACATTGCGCAATGCAAGCACGACATGTTGCGCTGCGAAATGTCATAACGTGAATCTGATTTCTGACTCAACTTGCACGGCGAGCCTCACTACTCGCCAATTTGCCTCCTGAAGTGCAGTAATTGGCCAGTCAGGTGACTCGCGGGGAAATTGAACGATGAAAAAAATCTTCCATGGGTATACTTCGCCGCAATGCGCCCATTTAACCAGTCGCCGCGTTTTAAGTGCCGAATTTAACCAACAAATTTCTTGACTACAGCTCAGCGCAGAAGAATGTGTGCTAGTTAGCACTATTTAGTGAGCGTGCTTTTCACTTATTGATAGTTCTTTCCTCTATTTGGCATTTCAAACGTTTATATCCCAAACTGGTTTTCATCCAGCCTCTCACATTGGGAAATAGACGCTGCAAGTGCAGCAATAGCGGCAAGAGAACCGCGTCCTGCTGAATAGTAAGTGCGGCACTCCCGGACCGTTGCAGCAGTGCACGACCGGCTACTGCCGCACAAAAGAAGGAGTCGGGTGGAGCATTCGAGGCACGCTTCAGGAGACGAGGGTGGGTGGCCCGCCTCCGGACCCCATACGGCTGTCCGGTAAAGCCCGTGCCCTGAATCACGCCCTTAACCAGAATAGAAGGGGACGAGTTTCTTCGCCGTCCCTGTAGAAAGCGGCGTGACTCATTCTCTTTCCGACGAGCACGGCCACAGCAGCTCGTGCGCGAACCCGCGTTGTGCGTGTGCGCGGCCGCACTCCTGGAAGGGCGCGGACAACGGAGGTCCGCACTCTCTCCCGTCTGCTGTTCTGCGAGCCCCGCAGTCGGTAATGAACCGTTAGAGGGTGGGCGGCTGTTTCGACGGCCACTCTGAGTGTGCTCTGGTGGATCGAACAAAGGCATTTGGGCGGCCGCGTTCGCATACTCTAACCCCCCCTCTGTGTGCACCATTTGCGTGAATAAATCTCGCCGGGCAGCGGGAGAAACGTAACGTCACGTGGCTTGAAGGTTCGGGGCTGCAGTGTACAAGAAGTCTGAGGAAGGCGTTAACTTGGCCTCGAGTTGATGCTTGGCTACCGAACGGATGTGCTTGGGTATCGGTTACGTCGTCGAAATTTCTTTACAGAGCTGGTGACGGGACGCCCCGTTCTCTGTAATACAACTCCGGGGACAACCGCCAGGGCAACCTGACGTCACGTGGTTTGAAGATTCGGTGGCCTGAAAATGAGCAACTTCAGGGTGTGAGAACTGCAGGATTGGGTTTCCTTGCCTCGGGTTGACGTGTGGCTACTGAACGGATTTTTCCCGCTTGTATATCAATGCGTCATCGCAACATGTTTGCTGAGTTTAACTCGTGACGCACCGTTCTCCGTATTGCAACTCTGGGGACCAACATGTTGACGCTACGGAAGTGTTTTGGGGCCGTCTCATGTGACTTTATGAAAAAGAGAAGAAGAAGAAGAAGAAGAAGAAGTTTATTAAAATGCAGTAGACAAGTGTTACAACAGTACAAAATTTTACAGACAAGGGTCCCAAAGTCGAAGACTGTACCGGGACCCTCGATAAGTTAACAACAGGGGTAATCACTGATTAAATTTCAAGCAGCAAACAATAAACAGCGACAAGGAATTATGATCCAAAACAACAATAGTAGAAAAAATTTCAATTGGAAATGTATGGCAATTGCAACATAAAAAGAACTACAACATTTTGAGGAAACCATAGAAGCAGAAAAAGCACGAGGTAGGTGTACAAGGTCGTCATATCAATTATACAATGGGAAAGACTAACAAAAAAAAGAATGAGCGATAGAAACAATTAACAAGACAACAGATGGTTTTTCAAGGATGATTTAAATGAAGACACGCATTTAGTGGATTTAACAGCAGCTGGTAGACTATTCCAAATTGATATGGCTGTGAAAGTTGAAGTCATTTTGCCGTAATTAGTTAAAACACGTGGTAGCAGAAAATTTTTATTTGAGGCAAATCTTGTGGTGTTCTGGTTTACTAAGAATTTTGGGTCGACAAAATTGAAATGTAGTTGGGAACATAGAGACTTAAAAAATATTATGCTTAAATTATACTGAAACAACTTGTTGATTGGTAACACATTATAATGGCGCAATAAATCCTGGGAATCGGACTGAGGATGGCTCCTGGTGATAATGCGAATTGATTGATTTTGGATATGTTGTGCTGATGATGTATGACAATGATAGGTGTTGCCCCATGCTACGATCCCGTAATTTAAATGACTATGAATGAAAGAAAAGTAAAGTGATAAAATTGATAAAAATTGATAAAAATTATAAGTAAAGTGATAAAAATTACGGGGTTGCTCTCTTCACTAAACATTCCACCGTCTTTGCTCATCCAATACAGTGTGTGAAGGTATAGTAGGTCAGCGCTTGCATGCATTGTTTATTTTCTTTGCTATTACCCCGCAAAGTTTTGTGCCACCTCTTCAAGCAGACCGACCGACCGGGCAAAATACCTTCCACAATTTTCTATAAGAAGTTACCACAACAAAACTGACCGTCGTCTTCAAAACCGGTCTGCTGGAAAGAAAATATGCATAGTTCTAAAAAGTATCGCACGCGCAGGGATATGTTGCAGGGCATTTTTTGCATGCCTGAAGCTTTATTTCCTCAAGTTCACATACCGGCACTCCCAACGAGGTTTCTAGCCGTGGATAAAGCGTTTTTGCAAGAGAACACAAAGAAGTTCAGTAGTTCAGTATTCTCGAACACGAAATTGGTAATATGAAAGATATAGTGTGTTTGTCTAACTGCTTGAATTACCACAGGGTGAGATTTATTATTGCACGAATTACGTATATAAACGGCTGAACAGAACAAGAAAGACTACAAACTCACAAACTTGCAATCCTTCAAACATGGTGACAGCTTCTGCGTCACCCTTGATCACCTGTCAAAAAAGACGAATCACCATCATCATCATCAACAGCCCACTAGGTCCACCTTAGGACGAAGTAAAAGAGCGCGAAATTTCTTTTTTAGTGAAGGTTAGGTGGCTAAAGTTTCGTGCATTTTTGATGCCCAACAGTAAAAACCTCCCGGTTCTCAACGTGCATACGGAGCGCGAGGCGCCGGAAAACGAACGTCCTCGGTGTGTGCTATTAGCACTCAGTAACTACCAAAGTCGCACGCCATTAAAAACATGGTTTGGAATACTTCAAGCTTATACATATCATCACTTGGATATGCATCTTGGGTAAGTTAGAGAATAACAGGCGCCATTTTCAAAATCAAAACACGGCTGAGAGTTCAAGCTTATACGTCTTAACACAATTGGATAGGCACTTTGAGGAGATTGGTTATCAGTAGGCAGTATTTTCAAGATCAGTAGAGTCAAAAGATCAGTAGAGCCATTTTAGCGCTGATCTTTTGTTACTGCGGTCCCAGTTAGGTATCTTATCCATTGATCACTTGTTTAAGTACAATCTTGCAATCATGCTACTTAAACATATGAACAATCAACTTCCTTTTCAGTTCATAGACGTTCATTCTGTACGCAATATAAAAACCCCACAACGTCTGCCTCCCGTAATATTTTTTTACTCCCGATTGTTTATACAAATTACGTGAAAAAAGTACCCACTTCTCCGCTGTTCAACTCTGGAACAGCCTGCCGAAATCATCAATGCCGTTACTTGTATTTAAACCAGCACTAAAAGTATTGATCCTAGGATGCAGTTAGATGCTTCTGTTATTTTTTTCACCGATGTATTTGCTCAAACTCTGTTTCTTTGTGTAAAATAAAAATAAAGACACGGTACAATGTTCTTTGCTGAAAGAAGAGAATGTTTTGTAGTAGGTATTGCAAATCAACTTGCTATACCTGTCAAATTGAATTGTTGAAATTGCTAATGTTTGAAGTGTTGCATTTATTTCCGTAATTATTTGAGAATAACATTTTTTTTCGCTGCGATTACATGCTACCTTAGTAATAAACTACAGACGGTCCCGTTTCAGCCTCATGGCTTCGGGACCGTCATCTGTGTATACGCGTGTATGTAAAATTTCTTGTTGAATTGAATAAGCCTTTGAACCTTTTGAGAGAAAAAACTGTGGTTGATTCCTCTGCCATAGGAATCGGTAAAACACGAAAGTGAAATGTTAATCGACCAGATTTAGGGGAAATCCCCAAGGTGGAGTAAGCTTCTGCGGTGGGAAGTTTGACATCCACCTGAATGCAGCCATACGGCTACAAAAGGAAAGCTATACAGCTTCCTCAGAAACTTCGCAGTTGAGGAGGACCAGGACAAATTTTTCCTCAACTGCGAAGCAAAGATGTACGGGCGTCATTTCAGTGACGGATATGACGCGAGTGAAATCTTGGTGTATCCCGGAGTAAAACACTATCGTGTTAAAATATAAAAACCCGAAAACGAACAACCCTAAGTAAAATGTACTCTAGTACTAAAAGTTGCTTCCCCACAAGAAGACCCTGTGTGCAGGGGTGCACCCTTTACAGGCAACTTGCTTCAATATACTGGCGTCATTTCCGTGACGGATATGATGTCATTGAAATCGGTGTATTCCGGAATAAAACATTTTTGTGTTAAAAAAATAAAAGTGCGTGCATGTATGTCTTACCGCCGTGAGCGCTCAAGAAAAATGAAATGTTCTCCTACCGTTCACCTAAGATTTTATGTCAACTCTGTGTCGCGTGCTGAAGAGTTTCGTTGGTCATCCAATTTCACAAAGTGGAAAGGCTCATGAGTTCTCTTATCTCTCCTTGCAGATTGGTGAGTACCTCCTCCGGCTTCCACTCAGGTTGTGAGGGCCTGGCTGTAGGGACAGTGTCTGTTGTTCACTAAGGTATGCTCTGATATACTTTGCGCCAATTCTTTCTCCGCATGTGCGCACCACCCTCGCTGCAGTCAATGTCGGCTCACGACTTGCGAGGAACGAACGCACGATCCGATTTCCACAGTTGTCTTTAAAGTCGGACCACTAATAAACTCTGATCAGAATGTGCCATTCGCGACGAATGCAACCCGGTCACTGGAATTGATTGTGAATGCATGAACCGTAGTATTTTTTAATAGCGCCAAAAATGGCTTGACTATTTTTACTGCAATGATTTGTAGCGCTCATGCAATTTCGCTTCAGTATCGTCGAGACAAGTCACTACTTGTTCTCGATTAACGAGCATGTTGAAGTTCACGGTCATACTCGTGTATTCAAGAGCATCCTGACTGAACTCGTAAGCCTTGCCGCAGTAGTAATGGAAAAACGCCGAGTAATTCATGCTTTGTACGCCGTTTTCGTCAGTCGTAGTATTAGCTACATTACGGTTTCAATAGTTTTTTATTCGCTTGCAAGGGACCGGGAAAAAGACTACAAAGGGTAAAAACAGGGCAGAAACAAGGACGGGCTTCATATTCAGTGTATAAAATTCGGATTAGCGTTTGTGAAAAAAACTAACCTCGACTATAGACCACAAGAGGGATTGCCCGTTCGGTTCGCCGAGGAATGGATATCACTATTCAACCCACCAAAATAAACATCACCAAATATGAACATGAAACGCATTAGAAGTTAAAACCGAATTAGGGGGGGGGGGGGGGAACGGGCTAGGTGTTTACGTGATATTGGATACATACCGTATTTATTCGAATAGAAAGCGAGTTTTTTTTTCTCCAAAATCCGCACTCTGAACCGCCTTATAATAGAATAAATACGGTATTGTTAGCGCTGAAAGACAGTACATATGAAATGCAAGCACTTCATAGGAATACAAGCACTGGCAGTGGCTACGGTTTCTTCTGTGTATTCCTGTCTTGTATTCTGCCTTTCAGAGCTAACAATATGTGTTAAAACCGAAGTATTAGGCAGATTTTATTGCATTTTTTATAATGTAATGCGAATATCTATCGGGTATTGCTGTCACGCAATCCGCAGACGCCGATGCTATCGAGTGAACATCGAACACACAAATAGCTAGAGCTTGGGTAGAACGCAGGCACATTTGGTTGAACGCTATACTTTTGTGCGGTTCGCTTAGCTATAAGCGTGTTTGAAGAAGCAACAACAAGAGGAGAGTATACCTTACCATTGAGCATGGGGAATCCAGAACGCACCAGTTTATTATACTCAAAAACAAAAAAAAAGAATAAGACACAACAGAAAGCCTGTAGGGGAGGTAATACGATGGTTATATAAGGAATTTAAGCGGTACCACCGCTCGAATTGCTCTGGTACGTCAGAGCTTTCAACAACGTCAGGGTAACTGAAAAGAAGTATTCGAGAATACATTACCGTTGTTGTTGGATAAGGGCGCGCGCTCAGCAAGAAACGTGATCGAGGGGATGGTTCCGTTCGAGCTGTTTACGAAAACGTATACGCCGAACTGGACGTTGGCAAAGATCCATGGACCTATTTTTTTGCGACGCGAAATGCGAGGTCTTTGAAAACGACACTCCAAACATAAAAAAAAAAATCGCTCGCCGAAAGGTTTTCTCCGCGTGACTTTCGTTTCGTGACCTGTCGTTCACGAAACGAAACAGCGTAATGCACAGGCAGAGAGGGCTGGCGCAACGCAGTGATGCAAGCTCGGGCACCTGGAGATTCCTCGGAGGTAGCATTGCAGTAAAGGAAATCAAAATACGGAGAAAAAGGGGCGCGAGCTTGAATTGAATGCATGTGGCTTCGGACGGACTCGACAGGATCACGTTTACCCTGGCTCGTTTGCATACTGCACTTCGTAGGCAACCGTTCGCCGCTAGTGTTTCAGGTTTACCAGCGTAAAAAGTGGTGGGCTTGTATTTGTATGTCAAGGCTTCCGACATCTTTTGTCAAACTCTACGCCGTCTTTGTTGTCTTTTGCTTTAGAGCCTTCTTTCTGCTTTATGACCCAACGCGGCGGCTCAGTGGCTGAGGTGTTGCGCTGCTGGGCACGAGTATGCGGGTTCGATTCTGATGGAGGCGGAA
Source organism: Haemaphysalis longicornis (assembly GCF_048455015.1). NCBI lineage: Eukaryota > Metazoa > Arthropoda > Arachnida > Ixodida > Ixodidae > Haemaphysalis > Haemaphysalis longicornis. The sequence goes on from NW_027526312.1 coordinate 262,194, forward strand.
AGTAAAAAACGTCCGTGTGTACGAGATTTCGGCGCACGATAAAGATCCCCAGGTGGTCAAAATTAATCCGGAGCCCTCCACTACGGCGTGCCTCATCGCCTACGCTGCGTCGGCGCGTTAAACCCTACAATCAATCACTTTCTGCTTTATGTTGCCGGGAAAGTGAGCACAGTTGGCTTTTCTTGCTTACGGTTTTTTTTTGCCTGCTTGAAGATATATATATATATATATATATATATATATATATATATATATATATATATATATATATAAATTTAAAATGGTTTTTAGGTAGCACAGTTTGTAGGTGCGCTGTTCAATCCATTGCAGAATCTAGAAAAGGAGCACAAGTACGCGACTAGACAAGCAGCCTATAAACATAAAAACACGGCCAACAGCCCAACACTCGTGAATTGATTTATTGATTGATTCTGAAGTGAAGTGAAACGCGCCGAAGCTGAACCTGGGCCATGAGGCAGGTGGAGGCGATAATCGAACCCGCCTCCTTGGGCTCAGCAGCACAACGCATAGCATAACCACGGCGGGAGGCTCAACGCTCGTGTTTCTGTCTCTTTGTTCACCGCCTTCGTTCACAATGTATTATAAGTATATCTGCCTAGAGATGGCTAAACCTAACATCAAAATCAATATTTAAAGCATAGAACTATTACACCCTCAGTTGGGAGGTTTCCGGCTGATGGAAGCGCATTTAAGCTGACGAGGGGGGCGATACACATTAGGGGACGACGACAAGAAGGGGCGGAAACTGCATTTAACTTCGGCGCCACATTCCTGGGATTGCCTCATCCGCTTGGAACGCGGCGTGGCAGCGAACGTTCCATGGTTGCAACCCCCCATTTTCGCCGCCAAAAAGCGCGAATGAGGCCCACAACAACAACATCAGCAACAAAAAAAAAGGAGAGCGTGGTGCGGCGTTTCCTCGGCACGCTTGTCAGCTTTCCCGCCAGAGAGAAACACCGCGTTGATTCATCGCGCTCGGGGGGTGCTTTCTTTTTCTCCACTGATCTTTGTTTTTTTTTTTACTTATATCCGCGACATGTGGCGAACGCGGAGTTGCTCGGTCCACCCATTGACGACGTGCGAAGAATGCGTGACGTGGCCGGGTTCGGTTACAGGTGTGAACGCGTCGAGTTCGGCTGCCCCGCGCCGGGGACTGTCCCAACTTCTTCGATGCAGCAAGGCATGCTCTTCTCGGCTGCATGTTTGTCACGGGATTTACGGTGGATAACTTCGGCCGCACATCTGTGACGCTCTTTTAACACGAAAGTGTTTTATACCGGGATACACGAAGATTTCGCTGACGTCATATCCGTCACGGAAATGACGTCAGTACACTTTTGCCGAAGCGACCCGCCAGCAGGATGTCGCTCGCCAAGTACACCCACAAGACAGCCGCCGACCCGCAAATCATGCTCAGCAGCAGATTTCGCATCACATTTAACTTTCGTGTTTTAACGATTCCTATGACAGAGGAATCAACCACAGTTTTTTTTTCTAGCTCGGACATGGGGAGATGAGAAAACCAGTTATTCACCATGATGTAATAACGCCAGTTTCAAGTGAAGGAGATAATATACTGACTCTTATCATGCTTGTTGAGCCGTTAGCCCGCTGTTGTTTTTGTTTCCGTCGGTTTTAAGTAATTAAATATCATTAATGGCGAACGTTGACTTGCTTCGCATTTTAAAGAGCTTTGGTGTCCTAACTGATGGCGTCTTTAAAGCGAAAATGCCCCGCAGGAAAGCCAACTTTCTCTGACGATGATTGCGAATGATCGGGGTGAAGTGAAAGGAAAAAAACGAGTCAGTGCCGGAACCGAACCGGGGTCTCTCCTGTTATGAAGCGGGCGTCTATTCGATTGCTCCATTTCGACATGGTCAGAACTCAGCCCAAACTCAGGCGACAGCCAAAGAATTCGTCTCGAGAAAGCTTCGCGTTCAACCACCTCCGTCGGTAGACGGAGCTGGGTGCATGGTTTATGTGTGGCTTTCTTGTCAGTCAGATTTTAATTAGTCATATAGGTTCATTTGCTCATTCTTTCTGAGCATTGCCGCGTTTTAATGTGTCTGGTTTTGCTACTATTTATAGCCTTGTGTTGGTGGTAAAATTGACAAAATTGTACGGTCAACTTTTTAGCGCAGATTCGCGAATTGAGACTGCTATCCAAGAAAAAAGTGGGACAGCTGAAGTTACCCGAGAAAACTACGATATTGAAGGATAAGGATAACAAAGAACCCCGGAAGTGAAAGTCCTAAACTAAGAATCCTTGAAGGGACGATTTCTTTTAATTTGGGAAGGTTACGCGTAAGACATTTGTATAAACTCGTTCCCGTGGGTACGCTTCACCACAGTGAACTCGAGTGGCCCACCACTGAGCCTTCGCTAGCGAAGCAGTCCAGTGACAAAGCTTAGCATAGCACGTGGCGGTGAAAATAAGGGTCCAGGCTGCGATATTACGCAATAGCAGAACGAAGTTTTGCACAGATTGAGCGGTCACATCCACGACATCCTTTTTATTCCCGTCAGACTCTCGTGCCTCGTTTCTAGCGCGAGGCGCTGAAATGTGCATCCATTGGAGGCAGCGGTCGGCCGCTTGAGCTTTAATGGGTGAATCTGAAACGAGAAATCACTTTTATGTCGGGTTAAGGTTTAACTAGATTTCCTCCAAGAGCATGTCCGGGAGAGCCTCGCACCTTTTTTAAGTTTACGAAATTGTGCATCTATTCAAGCTACGGTAGATATTGGGTGTGGGTATGCTTTTTAGAGTGGCATTGAGACGCTCGAGAAGTTAAAGCCAACGTCCGCTTTAATACAGACTGTAAAGGGCGATTCACTGCAAGCCGACTGTCTTTGATAGAAAGCCAACTTCACGAAGGCTTGTTTGACGTGCTCAGCGTAAAACAAAACAGAAAAGTTCAATACTAGCATTTCAATACATAAACTTCTCGTTGGTGGTATCTGTAAACATAACATTGTGATTATACACACCATCCAAGGGGATTGGCCAAGAGGCTGAATGTAAACGAAAGCACGCTATACGAGAATATTCTGTAAGGGCGAGTTATGTAATTGGCATGGTGCGGCAGAAAACGTCGGATGGGAACTGTAGCGCTAATAAAAAAGAAAAAGAAAGATGTTTGTGCGTGCGTGTGCGCGCTGCAGACGTGCGTCAGCGTTGTTCTTACACATTCCTGAGAAAGTATTTCACCGTCGACATTTTGCTTTCCTGTTTTTCTTTCTTCGCTGTTCCAAGTTCGCCGCATGACTGAAAGGGCAGCGTGACCGGCGACTTGTCAAAAAATAGTCGCTCTTCCCCTGGGGACGCCGAGCAGTGCACTTACGTAAGCGTTGAAAGACGCGCGACGCGCTGCTATGGCTTGCTGTTTAGGATTACAACACTGCCGCGGGAAGCTTTCTCCTTCTTCTTGTTTTATCTTCTTTTTTTCTAGGAGAACTTTGTAAGGACTTAGGCGTGCATTGTGGTTTCCACCACCGCTACTTAATATACAGCATACTGACAACAGCTTGACTACTGACATGGACCTGCCGCAGTGGCTTAATGCGTCTTTGCGCTACTGAGCACAAAGACGCGGGTTTGATTTCCGGCCGCGGTGGCCGAATTTCAGATGGAAGCGAGAACATCCGTGAGTTCAGATTTCGGCACACTTTAAAGATTCCCAGGGGGTCATAATTAATCCGGAGCCCTCCACTACGGCGCGCCCCATAGCCCAGGGGCAGTTTCGGCGCGTTAAGCACCTAGCGTTTGATTTTTTGAAATTTGAATAATGACACGGAATCAAATTTTCATATACAAAAAGAGAGCTGACTTTGAATGCTACGTTGGTTCTGGTCGTAAAGTGAATCGTTTGTTTGCGACTACGGTACACTGGAATCTGCACGAAGAGTGATCTCGCGCTTTGCGTCTATACAGCGGATTAGCAGCATGCACGGTTTCATGTAGCTGTCCTGCAGTCTGCAAGGGCACACCTCTATCGTTTGACGAGTATAGCGGCATAAGGGTTCCGTCTATCGTTGCAGTCCTTAGTAAGTTGAGTAGCGGGACCTAAAAACATTTCTACTAGCTTGCGTCTTCCTCCAGCTCAGTCCACTTTACACAAATATGAATCGCAGAATTATCATCTCGCTTCTAAAACACCGCTCCCAAGAGATTGCAATGAGTAGACTAAAAAAAAAAAGAAAAAAGTTTCGAACTTCAAAAAAAATACGCCTCGCCCTTGTTTCTGAGTTAGTCGCTTCTCTCAGCGATTCCAAAGTTGGCAGCTCCACACAACACTCTGGACCACATCGTCTTTCCAAGGGGGAGACGTGTCGCGCCTTCTACTAAGCTTCCTTCGGGAGACGAAATTGGCCGACGTGTTGTGAAATGACCCTAACTTTGACCCTAACATTGACAGCAATTGCTGGCGTATCCAGCCAGGCTAACCCTACCTGATCCCACACAATCACCACCACCACGTCGTGTCGCTTCAAAACTGGTGACGATAGTGCAACAAACGGTTGCTCCTAGTCTTTGCTTTCCCTTGTGATAACTAAGTCGAGAAGCGTTAAATCTGAACCATTTTTTGTTATAAACATTGTGGTTTGAAAGGGCTACTTCGAAGTGTATTACGTACACTCACCTTTTTAAGCCTTGTTCTATTCGAAAGAACTGGACATTGGTAGCCCACTCAGCTCTATTCAAGCCCACTCAGCTCTATTCAGCTCTATTAAAAAAAAGGCAATAAATATTGAACAACTTTCAAATTTCGCGCCATAGCGACGTAATATGTGCGCCAGCGACATGTATGGGACCTCCACTAAAAACATTTTATCCGTGTGTTAACTGTGCGGTAGCATTCGAATGGTACGATCAAACCGAACTATAGGCCTTACAATCTCCCAGTCGTTTTCTCGCGGTGGGTTAGGTCCGCGGCCGCCAACTGCATAAACAAGTTTGTATGGCGTTATAGAAAAATTGCCCGAAGCTGGGTAAAGAGCCGCCACTGTTGGAGGCCTTTTTCCTGATATCTCGAATATTTTGAGAAGTTAGCGATAAAATTGGTATTATTGTTATCACGACAGAAGAGCGTTTTTGACGAACCGAACTTGTATTTTGTCTTCATGGCCCCTTCATCTGAAACGCAGATGATTTCACCGTTCGCTCTATTGCCGTGAAACAGGAGCGCGAGAAACGTCCCGCGCCGGGCCGCCGCATTTCCTTCTGGGTATTCTTTTTGTCGGAGATTGCGGGCAGACCGTCTGTGAAGAGAGCAACTATACTCGAATGTACCGCGCCTGAATATCCCGTCGTAAGATTAATAGGGCGCGCAGGCCGGTCGGCGCCGAGGCTGTGGGACGGGCGTGATCCGTACCTGTACGCGTCGGTGAACATTGGTGTCCCTTTGTTCGTGTACGGGCTCGCGCCGAGATCGGCGTTGGGCGGGATTGAGATATCGGCGTCGCCTCAGACGTGACGTGAAAGCGCACTTGGGCCGTTTAGCGATGCCGACAAGCCTTCGATTGTGCTTTTCCTAAACGCTGCACTTATAACGCGCCAGCCGGGCGCGAGATTTGGATCTTTTCGTCTACTTTTTGCACCCCTTCAGAAGTCGTTAAGAGCCTCCTAGAATTCGGGCGCGGCTATGGAGTCCTACTGATTACTGTATGCTTTTTTATTGAGACTCCACGGAACGAAGGATGTTATAGGAGTAACACTCAAGGACAGGAAACAAGCTACCTGGTTCAGAAAACAAGCTAGAGTGGAAGACATCATAGTTGAAATAAAGAAAAAAGAAATGGACTTGGGCTGGCCATGTAGTGAGACGAAGCGACAACCGGTAAACAAATAGGGTAACAGAGTGGATACCAAGAGATGGCTCTAGAAGAAGGGGAAGATCGTAGACTCGGTGTGGGGACGAGATAAGAAAATTGGGGGGCGAAGAATGGATTTGGGCAGAGAACGACAGGAGCGATTGGAGATTGGTAAAGCGATTAGAAAAGCCGGCGCATTGGTGACGCAGCTACGTTTTGAAGCACTTTAGCAAATTTAAAGCCGGTACTCCCCAAGGGATGATCTTGCCGCCACTGCTTACTATCGTTTTTATCAGTGCTAGGTAGGCTGCAGTAATTCATCAAAGTCTCATGATGAGACTTCCCAAAAACATTGTTTACGTCTTCGACGTGTACATCCGCTAAAAATTCTCTTGATTGGAGAAGCCCTCGGCCTGCAGTGGACCTAGGCTGATGATGATAGTCTATAGGGCTTCATTTGAATTTTATTTCCTTCCTTTCCTTTTTCCAACGGCAACATTCGTTCTCGAACTACCTATAGTTAATCACCATGGCAGCTACGGAACGTTTTTCTTATTGGTTTCTTGTGTTATGGTTAGGCCATAAGTATTACAGATTCACAAATAACTTTCACGAAATCAATGCTCAGTAGTTTTACGGAAGGTTCCTGACAAGTGATAAATGCTTCATTCAGCAAAAGCTGGAGTATGGGGAAATTTTGAGAGGAAACGTATTTCCCTGCTCTGCAAACTGGAATGTGGACGAACGCAGAGAACTTGGGCGCTTCTTATAAGCCCCCGTACACCACAAAAAGGTAAATACGCAGTTCCGTGGTTTTCACATCCTGAAGGTTCTACGTGCGGCTGCAAAATCTTCGCTTAGACGCTCAGAACAACAACAACAAAAAAGGCGGTTGATATTTTCAAAAGTACTGCTGAATTCAACGCAGGAAGCAAGTAATGCTAAGAGAAAAAATTGCTCCCTAGCAGATTTCCTTTAAACACTCATTAGCGCAGAGAGCGCGTAAGATTATCGCGAAGCACTTTCGGGGCTTCTGTTTGTACCTTCTGCGAGCTCCTGAAGAAAACTGCGTTTTCAGCTATTTTTCGAAAAGCCGGCACGTTGGTGACACAACTACGTTTTGAAGCAATTTACCAAACTTAAAGCCTGTACTCCCCAAGGGGTAATTTTGCCGCCTCTGCTTACTATAGTTTTTATCAGTGCTAGGTAGGCTACAGTAATTCGCCTAATTCTCATGATGAGACTTCCCAAAAACATTGTTTACGTATTCGACGTGCTTATCAGCTGAAAATTCCCTGATGCCACCATGCGCTGGAAGAGAACTTCATGTTATGATTTACGTTTCGTCCTAAAGGTGGCTTTCTTTCACAACAGCTAGAAATCTATCCTCAAAACTACTCACGTGCATTCTCTCCGTGTAATTAAAATCTCTCTCACCTTGTATAGTTCCCTGCCTCTTTAGAGTTTGAAGCGACGTGACTGCACTGTATCCTGCTTTAGGAACTACGCGCTCGGCTTTGTTTACTTCCGAGCAGTGTCTTTTTCAACTCCCAGAGGCGGTCGGCAGCTCAAGACGAATCCTGCTTGCGAAGCAGTAGACGGAGCGCGCGCACGACTAAGAGCGAACAGGCGCAATTTGTAACGGATGCGGCGACGCATATCCCCAGGAGGCGCGACCTACATATTTCTCGGGGGGTCATCTTCACAGAGAAGTGGCTATGCTTCACCCGCGGCCCACTCCTTCAACCTAAATTACGCTCGGAAGCTTACAAGAAGCACTCGCTTCGCCGAGCGGCTTCACCATCGCGCATAATCTATTCGCGTGCTCGGAAAAGGAACCACGGGGTGGTGTTGCTCTTGGCAATGCATCAACCTCCGGGATCCTGGTGGAGTGATGCATTTTTTGTAGCGACAAAGCTTTCTAGAATAGGGTATTCCTTCGCTTCGCAACCACCGTTCCATTTTTTCGTTACTTTCTACGAATGTTCAACATTAGCTCCTCAATGCCTTTAGTACGTTCTAGTGTACGAATCAAATCCTTGCTTCGAACGCACCGGATTATGTCGCCTGAACATTGGTGAACTTAATTGTTTATAAGTGATTTTTTGTAGCGTGAGCTACACTGGCCGAGGTTGAGCAGTTTCGCGTGGCTCTAGGAGAGCCGTGCTGCGCATGCGCGAGGAGCAGTGACGTCTCACGGTGCACAGCTGGCGCGCCGGAGCCGTCGCCGCCGCCGCCGCGACTGGATTGGATTGGATTGGAAATCGTTTTAGCAGCAGTAAGCATGATAATCAGCTAATCCTAGAAAATCAGGAAACCTAAGAATAACCAGCTGAACCTTTGTTCACGCTACCTATATCGTGGCATAGCCGAGCTAAGCCACTGCTAATTTTTACGTCTCGAAATAGCACTGCCCATGTTTTACGTTTTACGTCACGAAATAGCACTGCCCACCAGAAAAGCTAAAGAATCCAACTGGAGAAACGCATTGTAGGAATATGCGGTCATCATGGACGGTAGCAGCGTAGAAGACACGGAGACGTAGAGAAGAAACACACAGGACAGCCCCTGGCTTTTTCAACTTGCCAAACTTGCCACACAAGTGCGGTCAGTCGGGGGGCTGTAATAAACATCACGTCTGTTTCGTAGATGTAGGCTGCTCTTAGCAATCACCTGCGTTGAGGTCGGTCGTCACTCATCGCAGCAAATCACCATCTTTTTGTGTGTGCAAGTTTGCGCGAGGCCTTCAGGGCAACCGGGGAAGAGATTAATTGGCAGAAAGATGAATCGGCCCAGCCTCGCGTCTCGAAGTAATTAATTATCGTCGGCATCCCAAGAAAGGCTTTCGAAAGGCTGGCTCCTGACAGGTACTTGCCACCCCACACCCCTTGATTCTCTCTTATCACCTCATCCGTCTTATATATATGTATACGCACCACAGACACTTTATTAGTGGACTGAGCGAGCGGTGCTTTAATTGGTGTACCCCCGCGCTTCCTGAATGTGATTCTACCACTGGCCGTACAGCCAGTATAAAAATGTATGTGGCCTCGAAAGAAAATGTACACATAATGAAGGTAGGTAGCTTTTGTTTGGGGATTTAACGCGCTGAAGCTAAACCTGCGCCGTAATGGGGGGCTCGAGATTAAATTCCACCACCAGTGGATCTTATCTATATATACACTCGGGCGTTTCGCTTTTCGCCTACATCAGAAAAGCAGTAAATGCGGCCGGGATCGAACCTCCGTCCTTGGGCTCAGCAGCACAACACCTTAGCACCTGAGCCGCCACCGCGGTAGGTGTGATAGACAGCTAAGGATCGTTAAAGATATACCTTGAAGGTAAGAACAAAACATAAATGTATATTCATAGATTAATTAACTTCGTTTACGGGGTTACTGATATCAGTGAAAGCGGAATTTTGACAGAAAGATTCAAGTGACAGTCACTGAACTTGAACGTTTAGCGCTTCACCGCCGCGCATATCCTTCTGCTCCAACACTTCTCCATTCCCTGCTTTCTCTTTATTGTCCATTTCCCCTTTCCCGCGTGCAGGGGCTCTAGCCAGGTTAACTTTCCTACGTTCCTTGCTCCTCTTTCTTTCATTCCTTGATGCAATCGGACATGACATAAACGCGAAAATGTACATTGCCGTCTCGCGACTTTTTTTTAAAAGGCAGTAGTCTTTCTTGGGCTACTTAACCGCAGAAATTTCGTTCTGTCTGTATGTCTGTGACTCGATTCAGCCACCCGGCCAAGGTGAAACAAAAGCTGCGCAGTAGTCTTATATACCCACAGCCAAATCTAAACGTCTAACTACGGTGTCAATGTTCATACTTGTCAACATTGTTGAACAAGAACAAGACATTACGCAAATATAGGGCAGAAAATCAATACGTAAGTGATATTCGCAGAGTTCCTTTATTGAAAATTCATCGATGCTTGGCTTTTGCGATAGCAAATGAAATACTACGCCTACTGTGGAAAAACCGTCACCTGCTGTTGCCCGCGCTGCTATAGCTCCTGGTGACACTTAAGAAATCAAACGGCAACAGCAACGAAAGTTTCGACTGTATAGGTTCCACGTTCCGATGGAACGCTCGTGGAGTAGGCCAACGTTGTCTTATAAACGTTGTAGTAGGGTGCCTCGATTCACGTGCATCTATGCCCTCCGGCAGCGCTGGCATCGAGGCACCCTACTGGGAGCAGTGAAACGCGGTAAATTTGAATTGACTTGAGCAAGCCTCTAGCGAGTTATCATGGGAGGAACGAGACGGCAGAGGAACGGCATGAGAGGTGAGCGGGAAAGAGAAGGGAGACAGTTACCTGGCAGGGGCGCCAATCGACTTCGTCTTTCGTCAAAATTTGCAACGAAAGGAGCAGCTACGCGGTCATTTTTTACCGCATTTTTTGACGTCACCAATCACGAAGGGGATTTCTGGAGCTTGCCAAAGGAACAGCGGTACAGAATGTGTCGAACAACCTTTCCAGCTCACGAAACCACATACGGGAAGTCTTGTTTTAAGCGATGATTTCTAGGCATCACTGACGGCGTTGACGTCGGAGTAAAGCACACTGCAGGAAAGCCAACTTGACGCACACTGCAACAAAGACAACGTTGCATAACGGGTTTCACGAAAGGTATACATCAATCATACACCACAACATAACAATGGGATGTCTTTGCACACCTAATGGACCTGTCGTAATGCACAAAATATAGTTTGGAAGTATACACGGTTAGCGATGATGTTGATGTCTTGCACATGACTTTTGAGGTACAAGAATCAGATGAAATTGACTAATGTCCTTTGGAGGGCGTGAATAATGCGTTGGAAAACTTTTGTCACGTGACTTTTTAAATTACAGCCTGAAAGCACAGCTTCTTCGCTCTAAAAAGTTAAGGGCAGAAGGAGGGGGGCGGGCTGAAAAAGATATGTTACTACGTTCTTCTGTATTTGCTAATGTTTAGGTAAGGTGAATCATCTCTTTCGTGGTTCAGCTACGGTTGAGAAAGAGTTGTATTATCAATACGTGTGAACTGGAAAAAAGTACTAATACGTAGCATTCTTTGCCGAGTACCCTCCCCCCCCCCCCCCTCCTTCAGCTAGGACCGTGTAACGCCCTGCATTTCCACAAAAAAGCAGATATTGCGTAACTTCAACCTGTAATCAATATAATAACGTAAATGCAGATAACTGGTCGCACTAAATTTTCAGAAACTAACAAATAACGAAAATAAAAAAAAAAATCAGGAAAAAGGGCGAAGCGTGTAATGCCCTGCATTTCCACAATAAAGCAGATTTCGTAAAAGTTCCACCTGTAATCGTTATAATAGCGTCGATAGAGATAATTGGCGGAACGAAATTTCAGAACACTAAAAAATAAGAAAAATATAAAAAAAAATTACGGAAAATTGCAAACCATATAACGCATGACATTTTCGCAGTAATGTAGATTTCGCGAAAGTTCCAAATTTAACCGTTATAATAGCGTAAATTGAGATAATTGGTCGAACAGGATTTAAAATACAAAAAAACATTGGCTCTGAAGAACTTACACTCAAGGCAAGCGGCATAAGAATGCTACGCACTAGTAGACAAAATTCTCTGAATTTCTGCAGAATTCTTATTTTTTCCCTAGTGCATCTAGTACAGAGGACAATCAATCTGCTATGAGTTTTCTTGTTAAAATCCGTAGAATTATAACGCGTCGCTCTAACTCTTGTATTCGCTATTCGCAACTCAAAATCCACAATTCACGACCACCATGATGGCTAACACAGATATGGTCCCCCATTACGTATATGTCAGAAAAAAAACAGACATAGACAGTGCTGACCCCTTGCGTAATAATCACATTTCTGTAATCAGATAATCCTAGTTGATTTATACCGTTGCAAGCTACGTACTATAGAAATAAACTTCTGTTGGCAGCAGATCTCGGGAAAACAAAAACAAATAAACAGTGCTGACCCCTTGCGTAATAACCGCATTTCTGTAATCAGATAATCCTAGTTGATTTATACCGTTGCAAGTTACGTACTATAGAAATAAAATTCTGTTGGCAGCAGATCTCAGGAGAAAAAACCAAATAAACAGTGCTGACCCCTTGCGTAACAACCGCAGTTCTGTAATCAGATAATCCTAGTTGATTTCTACCGTTAAAGTTACTTACTGTAGAAATAAACTTCTGTTGGCAGTCTATGCATCTAATCTACAATCAACGCACATTCACCTCATTAATAATTCACTTAACCCGTCTAAGCGCTGCAGTAGCTTCCGCGATCAGATTAAACGATTATAGCTCGGTTGTAGGCCGTGTCTTGTCCTTAATACTACTGAAGATTGTTCTCTGTTTGAATATTGCACGAGGTCACGGGTTCGATTCCCGACCGCGGCGGCCGTTTTTCTGATGGAGGCGAAAAGCGAAAACGCCCGCGTGTTCGAGATTTCGGCGCACGTTAAAGATCCCCAGGTGGTCAAAATTAATCCGGAGCCCTCCACTACTGCGCTCCTCATCGTCTGCGTTGCATCGGCGCGTTAAACCCTTCAATCAATCAATCAACCAATCAATCAATCAATCAATCAATCAATCAATCAATCAATCAATCAATCAATCAATCAATCAATCAATCAACCAACCAATCAATCAATCAATCAATCAATCAATCAATCAATCAATTGAATATTGCGCACTAGAGACTGGATGCTATGCACACCGAAGTACCTTGCATTTGGTTCGGGTCGACACTGATTCGGCCACCGCAGGTAATTAAATACCCCAACCGCGAGGCCAGCACTGCAGTGTAGTCAGACACCGATCCGTCTTTGTTCGTGCTTACGGACGCTTTAGTATGCAGCGGCAACACTTCCGCGAAGACAACAGCGCGAGGAGGCGAGGTCGACGCCGCATTTCCGACCAAATCAGCATCCGCTATGCGTTCGCCTGTCAGGTAGGGCTGGGCGGAGCTCGATTGAACTTGGGTGGAGGTCGCCGCCACTGCAGGTAATGTCCCCGTAAACGCTTTGCGGTAACAGCTCCCACGCGGCGACAAGGTTTCCCATCTATTCTTCTCTTCTGTTATGGAAATTGCCTACCGTTAGCGGACGCGTACGGGAGGAAATGACTGATGGGGGCCCCGCCTTGACCGTTAGGCATATTCTGCACGAGCAAAGGCAATTGAAGCCGTCCGCATCTAGATCATTGTTTTTCCCCCACTCTGTCGACAGTCCGCACCTGCCGAAACGTGATTGTCATGGGAATAAGCTAGCGCCACCTTGAGCGGTGGCCAGGGCGCCACCCGTTACGAGAGGGCTAATGTCGTCCTGCGAATGGTCGATAACTGACCGATCATACGCCGAGATAAGAATCGGGTGAGGAGACGGTCCTTGAAGGTGATTTAAGCGCGAAATGAGCTCGGAATCGTCCCCAGCACAATAAAAATGGCAGCGCATCTGCTCCTTTCAGTGCAAATGCCGACGAAAGACGATAGTCGACTGGCGCCCCTGGCAAGCAAAAGCCTCCCTTCTCTTTACCGCTCACCTCTCATGCCGTCCCTTTCCCGTCTCGTTCCTCCCAAGACAACACGCTAGAGGCTTGCTCAAGTCAATTTGAATTTACCGCGTTCTACTGCTGCAAGTAGGGTGCCTCGATGCCAGCGCTGCAGGACGGCGGAGACGCGAGCGAATCGAAGCACCGTACTCCAACGTTAACAGAACCACGTTGCCCTACGTACTCCACGAGCGTTCCAAGCGGAAAGTGGAAGCTATCTAGTGGAACCTTTCGTTACTGTTGCCGTTTGATTCGCTAGAATAGAACTCTAGTCCGTCGAAGTTTACCAACAAATGCGCTTTGTTTTGTGCACTCCTTGAATTGCTCACATCTTCGTTGGTCATCCTCCTGCGCAGAATGCAAGGGCACAGAAGCCGTACAGGATTTGAAAAATATATCTTAAAGTGGTGAAGAATAACTCCCCGCTATAATTTGTCGCTTTTGGTGTTAGCCGGCTCCATACACGTTCGTGCGAGGTCACTTGTGTAAATGGGCTTTTTCTTGCTATATATAAATACTTCTGACTCAGTGATGTTGTTTCACCAGTTCCGCGTGGAGTAGTTTGAAATACTATATACTCGTCATGGCGTAGTTAGGTTGTTTGAGAGATAAAGTATGGAGGAAATGTCACGCGACCTTCACTCGTGAATGCTTACGAGTAAACGCAAAATCATGGGCCATTCCACTCTGTGAAGATGGATGACCAGCGAAGCTTCTTGTCACGTGACATAGAAGTGGCAGAGTTTAGGTTAAAGGTTTGAGCAAATTTTATTTCTCCCGACGTACGGCGGTCATACCTACAGAGAAGACACATACAGTAGCAGCCGTCTTGCGCTGAGCATTCACGACAAAGTTGACTTTCCAGCCAGGCATTTTCACACACGCGAAACAAGAATGCACGAACACTAGCCCATGTCCTCCCCGCACTCGGAACACTTCATCGTGCATGTTAAGCAGCATCAATTAAATAAATGCTTTCTCGAAGCATTCGGAGCGTGTGCTGAGCTGGAGCTCAAGTCCCGAGCTCCTTTCGTGAGGAAGACAAACATTCCCGTGTGTTCTACATATAACTGCACGGTCACCGTCGAAATCATAGGCCGTTTGCAAAACCGGCACGTTCGTTTTTGAACGCCTCGCGCGTTTCGAAGACATGTGCTACCTCGGGAGTTATAGTTAGCAGGCGCAAAAAAATATAAGCTTCGCTTAAAATCGGCCAAAAGTTGGCGCTGTTTTTAAACTAACTTAATTTAACCATAAAGCGATTCGGCCTATGTTTGTTTGCCATGATATTGCCGCGAACCATACATTGGGTTTGTTTATTTGTGTTTTGCTTTTACCGCCGGCTGCGCCGGTCTGTGTTATCTCTGCGCCAAGGGAAGCGCGTGTTCCATTCTTTCTTTCTGTGCCGCATGTGTTATCTGTTGTGATAGGGAGAGCATTCCGATCTAACGTGAACAGCCCAGAATAATCTTCTTGGATCTACTATGTTCTCGATGCGAATCGACGTTTCGAGAACCACGCGCGCCAAAAGATAAAAAGCCTGCAGTGCGGACGCCGGGGCATTCGATTCTGCGACGCTCTCCGACGCACGTAACGTCACTTTGTTGACCACTGCTTCGCCGCCTCTGTATTCTTTTCAGTTGTTAGGGGAGCACAAGTTCGCTCCAATAAACTTGTTTCTTTTCCAAACAACTGCTTCGTCCTTGGCTACGTGACAATATAAAACAGAAACGAAGCACGCGCTTTTCTTTTCTAATTTGTGTAAGGCCAGGTTCAGACTGTTGCCGCAACTATCGTAATAACTTTAAAGAATGACGTCATTTCACGTCTCAGCCAACCGAACAGCGCGACACGCCGTTTTTTTTTACGTCAATAGATCTCGATATGGCTTTTGCGTCGGTAGTCTGAACATAGCCTTATGATCTACTCATTTGTTTTTGTTTGGCTTAGCCTAGCTTTATCGCGTAAAGGAAGAAAATAGGCACTTGATAGATAGAAAGGGCGATAAAAGTGCAAATCTAACGTTCCGCTTGAACGCGAAAAATCCCTTGGAACGTGCCAACTTTTTTTCCTTCGTTTGCTCTTTCCATCCCCACGGACCTTCACTTGACACGTACATGCGGAAAAAGTTGTTCATCACCGTGTATATCCTGTGAGTGCAATGTTATCCCAAGGCCCCCGAAAGTATCCGTTTTAGTCGCTCTTATCTGACCATGGGCAGCGATCCATCATGCTGGCACGCCAAAGAGGAAAAAATGTTAGTGCGTTTGCTTTGGCTGGCTGTATAGGACATAAGCAGTGTGCGGTCACGGAATCACGTTCAGAAGCTTCTGAAGAGACAAGAGCAGATAGCTTTTTATTTTGAAATACCCCATCACAACTCAAGGTGCCTAACTTGAAAACTTGCGACTGCATCAACTTTTAGACTGTTTTACTCATGGGCTAACTGGCGAAGTCGGCAGCTTCACAATGGTGAAGCATATACGAAGATAAAAATTATTAGCTAGGCACAAGCCTGGAAAGAACTTTTTAAAGACGATAGTCTTTCTTGGGCTACTTAAACGCAAAAAATTTTGGTCTGTCTGTCTGTCTGTCTGTCTGTCTGTCTGTCTGTCTGTCTGTCTGTCGATTGAGTGGTCCGGCAAAAAGTTGAAATAATTATTCAATGAAAAGTTTATACAGGTAAGGCATTTCTAAACTACTCAATTTGATGGCCATGTGCATACTTGTTAACATTGTAGAGCAAAAAGAAGACATTAGGCATATTTGAGGCGAGGCATCAATACAGAGTTGTTTGATTTTTGCGATAGTCCCTGACTCAAACTGTCCCTAATAAAGAACTGAGTGGAATGTTATTTCATGTTCTTTACAAGACATGCGAGATATCAATACAGAGTTTGTGAGATATTAATACAGATACCAGTACAGAGTTGTTTGATTTTTTTGATAGTCCCTGACGCAAATTTTCCCTAATACATATATTAATACATTGTCCCTAATACAGATACCAATACAAATATACAGATATCACAGATACAGATCAATACAGATATACAGATATCAATACATCAATCAATGCAGATATAAATCAATACGAATATCAATCAACACAGATACATCAATCAATACAGATCAATCAACACAAATGTCAATACTAATACAGATATCAATACATTGTCTCTAATACAGATATCAATACAGATATACAGGTATTACAGATACAGGTCATTACAGATATAGAGATATACAGACGCAAATTGTCCCTAATACAGATATCAATACATTGTCCCTAATACAGAAGCCAATGCGAATTGTCCCTAATAGAGATATCAATACAGAGTTGCGTGATTTTTCCGATAATCCATGACGCAAATTGTCTCTGATAAAGGATTGAATGGAAGGTTATTTCATGTTCTTTACAAGACATGGCCAGGCTAGAGAAGAAGGTTCTGTGGCCAGCTTGATGAGATCTCGCCCCGTACGTATGTATGGGCAGCAGACGGCGCGTAACAGTAAACATACGATAGGATTCGCTTACAGTCAATAAAATGCAATTTCAACAAACAAATGCAATTTCAACAAAGTATGCAATAAAAACAGAAAAATGGTACTGTTACAACGAATGCTATTAGACGAAACAGAAATAAGAGTGCACAAGGTTATACCAGCTCTAGCTAAACGTCGCTTACATACATATCCAGAACAAATATAAAAATAAAGAACTACAAATAAAAAAATCAGCAGAATTTCAGAGAATTGTTCACTAATGCCTAACATTCTTATGCCGCTTGTATTGGGTGCGAGTTCTTTACAGCCATTTTTTTTTAATCCTGTCTGACCAATTATCTCCATTTACGTTATTATAACGATTACAATTGGAACTTTCGCGAAATCTGCATTATTGTGGAAATGCAGGGCGTTACACAGTTCGCCATTTTCCGTAATTTTCTTATATTTTACTTATTTATTTGTGTTTGAAAATTTCGTTCGACCAATCATCGCCAGTTACTATATTATAACGATTACAGGTGGAACTTCCGCAAAATCTGCACTGTGAAAATGCAGGGCGTTATAGGGTTTGCCGCTTTCAGTATTATTTTAATATTTTTGTTCTTTATTTTTTCTAAATTTCGTTCGACCAATCATCTCCATTTACGCTATATAACGATTACAGGGGAAACTTCCGCAATATCCGCATTATTGTAGAAATGCCATGCGTTGTATGATTTGCCATTTTCAGTATTTTTTTATATTTTCTTATTTTTTAGCGTTTCAAAATTTTGTTGTGCAATTATCTCCATTTACGCTATTATAACGATTACGGGTGGAACTTTCGCGAAATCTGAATTATTATGGAAATGCAATCTCACGGTTCTCCATCTTCAATAATTTTTTTTACAATTGCCTTATTTGTAGTTTCTCAAAATTTCGTTCGACCAATCATCTCTGTTTAGGCTGTTATAACGATTAGAGGTGGAATTATCGCGAAATCTGAATGCAGGGTGTTTCACGTTTCGCCCTTTTTCGTAATTTTGTTTGATATTTTTGTTATGTGTTAGTTTCTCAAAATTTCGTGCGACCAGTTATCTCCCTTACGCTATTATAACGTTTACAGGTGTAACTTCCGTGATGTCTGCATTTTTGTGGAAATTCAGGGCGTTACAGGGTCGTGGGTGGGGGGGTACTCGGCAAAGAATGCTACGCATTAAAAACAACCATTATTGCGGGTACATACGTAGAAATTCAGAAAGCGTTACAGAAAGCAAGAGTCAACGCCACATTCAAATGCAGCAGTAGGCCAGTGACATGCTTCGGCAGCGCAGCACAATCAATGAAACACGACCCAGGCGCTAGGGACACCGCTCTCGATGGAAGCTGGGCGTTCGACGTCATTCCAGGAAACCTTCTCGATCCACTTCGCTGAGTTCCACCAGTTGGGCAGCGGTTTCTTGACACGTTTCGACCTATACGATCAGGGCCCGCAGCGTGATGTTCGTTTCCGGGGGGCTGGGGTGCTCTGGTGCCAGCGTAACCGCTCTGGCGAAGGGCCACTTGACGTGACCGTCCCAAGCACCTCATCCCCGCCACCGACCATGCCATGCTGAATACGCCGGTTCTCGTCCGTCACTTCATCCCTCTCCACCTCCTGTCGGACGAGGTTGCAGGAAACTTAAAACGTGTAGCCTTCGAGTGAGCACACGCCGCTTGGCACCCACAGCTCCTTGGCCCAAACCTCGCGGCGATGGCTAATGGCTGCTCCGGCAAAGGTTCAGTTGGTGGCCTATACGGGCTACAGTGGGGAACCACGGCCATCACCACAATACCTGCTTCAGCCGAACCCCTGCTTCAGCCGTCCTCACGTCTCCCTCGTCCCTAAGGACGTCACGGCTGAGTCGCGGCTAAGAGGAACATAGGGTGGCCGCGACTACGCAGTACCGCACAGTAAAGAATCATTGCGCATTCCGTGCGATTTGAACGTTGCCACCTCAAACTTTTTTTTAATGTACTGCAGGCGTCCCGGGAAGTTTGTGCTAAGTAGAGCCTTATTATTAGCACTCAGCTCCTTACACTTGCGTCTTGATGCCGAAATGGCACTAGTAAAGACAGAGAGCAAGGGGTAGTGCGCGTGTAAAAAGAAGAAGAAGAAAGAAGCGGAAGTTTGTATCCCAAGATTGCAGTTATATCTGCAACTGTGGAACGGATTGTAGTTATGTAATTATGAGACTATGTGATGATTCTCGTAGAAGTCTACAAATGCCTTAGAGTTCTTTCTTTCTTGGGGAACGATAATTCACTCAGCCGCCAAAAGCAATAGCATCGTGGGAGTTGTACGGTTTAAAGGCACGGCCACAACTGGAACTTTCAGTTTCTTTGGACACTTCGAAATAAAACATGTTCCACTCAATTTTCGTAACTGAAGGGAGCAACCGCTGCTCTAACTTAGTCATAGGCAGGGATATCAAATTAAAACCGAATGAGTGTTCTTTATTCTCACAGAGACCTATTGTTGAAGACTTTATAAAGATCCATTGCGCAAACTTCTGTTATTTTTCGTGAATACATACATAAAACATTGTAGCAAATATATATCTTGTACTTTTGCAAGCTTCGTCCCTTTTGTGTTGCTGTAGATACAGTGTTGTCACTGGTTTCCCCCACTCGCTCTAGCTTTCAACGCATCCGTATTTTGCGGAAGCAAGCCGGCAGCATTTTATCTCTAGCGCTTACGCGGCAGCCATGGGTAATTCCAGCTCCCTGTCGGCCGCTTCATCTCAGCATGAAAAGGTCGGGTGGTGTACTCTTCCGTCATCTAAATTTAGCTGACTCAGAGACCCGCTTTCCTCCGTGGGACAGGTCGGCTGGAAAGCATAGCAGTAGAAGAAAGCCAACTCTTTCCATGTCCCTGAACAGGACGTCGGCAATCGTCCCAGACAGGGACCGTACTGTCGGCCGGATCCAAACGCATCAAAACACATCGCTCGCACGGGCCGACTCATCCATTGTGCCTCTTCCTCCGCCTTCCTGCGCGAGTGTTGACCCAGTAAGCTCCCTGTGACACCACTGTCGAGCCGGAAGCTGCAATAAAAAAAGAAACCAAACGCCGAAAAACCGCGGGGGGCTGCTATGGCGGACCCTCAGGCTTCAGTACCCACCCCGTGTCGCGGTCCGGGGTGCGTGAAATAAATTGCCCGGACGCTCAGACGCGAAAGAGAGAAAAGGAGGAGTGCGAGTGGGAAAGGCGAAGGGCGCTTGGCTTTTCCGCCGTTGTGCACACTCCCCGCGCTCTGGGACCGCCCTGCCGGCGTTGAATATCGCCGGAGAAGTGTGCGCTCTGCGCTAGCCTCTGCTCGGGCACTTTCGTGAAGCGACAAGTGTATCAATCGGCGTGTTTTATTTCGCTCTCTGCGACGGCCGCGCTTTGGATTTATACGCTTAATCCTTCGTATTCTAGCGAAGTTACGAGTGCTTCAACCGTGCCTGTGTTGGATATTTCGCGTTCTCTTACGTGAAGCGGCAACTGTTTGGATACGCAGTGTGCGCTCTACTGTATCCTCTCCTCATGCTCTTACGTGAAGTGCTTCAACCGTGCCTCTGTGCGTGATTTCGCGTTCTCGGGTGTTGGCCGGCGCTGTAGATTTCGAAGTGCCTCAACCGTTCGCCAGTCACCGCGTAGTTGGAGTGGTTGGAGCGGCTGTTTCTCAAACGTAGATCTACCGTTCACCCTACATGTGATCGGCTCAACCTTTGGCCCGGAAATTGCATTTTGTGCCCCGATGTTTTTCTGTGATAGCGCAAACGACCATGTTGCTTTCGTTCTTTTTTTTTCTTCACTAGCGTTCCGTGCTGACGAAACGGCAGTTGTAACTCGCTGAAGTTTCGGCAGGTGCAATGATAACTGGCCTGAGTCCTTCAATGATTTACTACTGCTCGGACGATTTCCTCAGTCAGACAGGATGACCCTTTGGTGTGCGCTTTCGTTGCTAAATGTGTTGTTCCAGGGTTCAAATCTCTTGTGACCCCCCACCCCCCTTTTTCTTTGTCGCTGGCGACGAAAGTGTCTGGTGTGCAAATTCAGTGTACAGCTGACCAATTGCAAAGCGTGGGTGTTATTAAGCTTGTCACAGAGCCTTTGAAGTGATGACTATTGCATTCCTAATGACCAGTTTCCCAAAAGACGCTTCCAGAAGGAGCATCTTTAAGCAGTTCTGCTCTCACCGTGTGAATTGCAAAACAGGTGAAAACAATGTGCTATGGTGGCTGTATTTGGCTTAAGAGTTAAGTGTACATTGCATGTGTTGCTGCGGACCAGCTTATTTATTTATTTATTTATTTATTTATGACATACAGGCCCCACACAGGACCCAAGCAGGAATCACTCAAATATAAACAAACCGACAACACAGGGTAAAATACAGTAACTTGTAAAAACATACTGTCTCAATTTTCTATATGTTCAATCCCATCAATGCTGCAGACAACAGATACAGGCACATTATTCCAGTCGGATATGGTGTCTGGGAAGAAGGAAAATTTGAAGACGTTTGTCTGGCGCTGCAGCATTGAGGCATATATTGACACGGCTAAGACAGCAAAGATATTTAGATATGTTGATGATTACATGATTGTTACTAGGTCGGTGAAGCCAGAAGAAGTAAACCTTTTAGTCAAGACAGTTAAGAAAACATTTCTGGAGTGTTCTGACGGCTTGGAATTCACTCATGAATTACCAAATGATGGGTCCTTGCAGTTCCTCGATGTGTGTTTTAATTTCTGGGGAACACACGTGTGTTGGGCGTATCGGCCGCGGTCAAAAAAGGCAATTTTGGATTATCGTTCAGCGCATTCGAAGATAGTGAAAAGGGGTATTGGCGTTAGCTGTCTTCGCGGTGCCCTCGAGAAGTCTTGTCAGCACCAAGTCGCTGATAGTGTTCAGCACCAAGTTGCACGTTTGAAAGATGCCGGCTTCCCTCGGGAAGTAATAGCAGCAGTGGTTGAAAGCCTATTGCGTGACGTCAAGTCAAGGGCAAGATGAACCTCGCAAAGAAAGGAGGCCTGTAGTCGTCCCTTACGTGCACAATTTCTCCAACCGCCTTAAAAAGGTGGCGGGGAAATGTGGTGCCGACGTTGTGTTCTCCGCCCCAGAAAAACTAGCACGAATGTGCTCTGCTGTGAATGGCGAGAGGAAGGGTAACCGAAGAAGAGGCATGCCACGCTGTTTGTTGGTTGCAAACAAGGTGTTGTATACGAAGTGCCTCTATCTGGTGGAAAATGCTATATTGGGCAGACTGGTAGGTGCATAAATGACAGGCTCTGGGAGCACCGTACAGCTGTTCAAGCGCTCGCTGCGGGGGGCCATTTAGCTGACCATTGCCGCCGCTGCCGGTGCGTTCCACACTGTGTTCCAATTTGCGAGAAGACAGTAACATTGTGCTGTTTTAAGGACCAAGCCAGCCGTGAATTGTTTGAAGCGTGGTGCATCATGAAAGCCGGTGAAAAGTGTGTAAGCATGGCATCTATTAGTTCATCAAAAAAAGAAATAGATTACCTGGATGCGAACTTGCCACGTGCGTAACAAAATGCACCACTTGACCTTGTCTTTTTTCTTTGTGCTTTAAGCATGTTCACGCATGCGCCCTTCCTGTATATCTTTTGATGTGTGTAGTAAAAATTTCAGTTGATGTCTAGCGCTAGTCCTGTGTGGTCTCTACTTTTCTCCCGTCTTTACCGCGCTACTTGACCATGTTTCCCCAGAAACGCCTGCAGGCGCTACTCACCTAGGAAAAGCTGCTGAATATGCATGCGCCATTGATCAAAGCATTTGAAAGCCGTCCTGCTTCGTGTTGATTGTGCTAATTTTCCTGTTTCCACTGGCTGCTTTATCTGTATGTCACTAGCTAGGTACAGTACTACAGTCTCTAGTGCACCCACATGCATGTATTTTTGTGGCTGTGTTTCTAGGCAAGGCAAAACATTCCCACGAAATCGACATTGCAAGAAAGCCTGGGATGAGGCATCATATTTTATGTTTACTGGCTGATGTTTGTGTCTTTTAAAATGCTCATAACCAGGAAAAGTTCTTGCACACACTCATTTTAAACTTGCATAACCCTGCATCAGTGTTTGCTTCAGAAGAACACTTCGACTAGTTCCACCAGTCTTGTCTTGCCATTCGCAATCGGTGATGCCACAAGGTTGTCTGCAGAACAATGTACAGGGCAGCCGTGCCTGTTTTCACGACGCTTTGCGAATTTCCATGCACTAATAAAGTACTGCTGCTGCAAGTCGCATATTATTTGTATTCACAACACTGCAATCACCGATGCTGGCCAACTTGCTTTTGCACTTTAGTGTCTCTTTAGGCGTCTATAGTGTACCGTAAAACCATTAGGTCCCTCCTGGGCAGATGTACTGAACTATGCTCCTGTGCTATGTCGCTTGTGCATCCCAGTAGATTTACTTCCTCATTCTCTTTTTAAGCATAGCAGCAATTTTCGAGGTGCAAAAAGTGTCGAAACATGAAAAAGTTCAGTGTAGTTTTTTGTGCTTAAAATGAGAGCTACTGTATTGACTCTCATAATGAACCCTCCCCCCACTTTTCTTGTTGAGAATTTACTTTTTTGTCACTGAATAAAAAATGCAGCGGGAATATGTCTTATTTTAAGCATGGTTGCTGATGCTGTAGGCGATCACAGTAACGTGATATCGTGCTACAGTACGCGCAGAAATGCTAAAAATGCATTCCAAGAAAAAGAAATCTCATCCGTAGCCGGAGACGTGAGCGCGAATGCCGCGGCTTACAATTTAAAAATTGCGCGTTTGCGGTGCGCCACCTGTTGAATGCAAAACAAACCTTGCGCCATAAAAACGTTGCGGTGTGCGAAGTTCTAACAAAGCACCAAACGTACTCCGCACTCCTTCCCTGCTATTTGATGTTTAGGCTGGTTCTGCCCAACGTTACTAGATTATCTATCTAGTAACGTTGGGTTCTGCCGGCGTGCGAACAAAGCAGTAAACGTACTCCGCACTCCTCTGCTCTTGTTTAGGGCTCGTTCGGCACCAGCAGCATCAGTGGCGTAGAGTTTGCTGCAATTTTACGGTTTTTTTCTAGTTCGACGGCGAAGTAGCAGTTAATTTCTTCAGCCGTTGTGACATGCGCGGGCGCGACCAACCTTTCGAGTTAGACTGCAAAGCCAGCGTCGATAACGTGGACGTGCTTCGTGCGGGGATGCGTACGCATGGCTGTCTACTACGGCGAGGCAACCGTGCGTCGTGGATCGTCGACTGGGAGCCCCCAACCCAACGAGGTACCATAGATGCTCTTCGGCAGTGTCTTTATTTATTGTGGCAAGGTCCTCGGAGGCGTTGCCAAATCACCCCCCTACCCGACCTAGTAAAATCAAGACAGACTGATCAGTTGCAGTTGCGAAGCTACACCAGCGAGTTTTTTTTTTTTTTTTGGCTACGCATTTATTACAGTAGCGGTGGCTTAAAAATCTGGTTACTACTGATCACACTTGCTTCCGTCACGCTGAACAACGCCACTGGTCAATCATCGATGCCGCCGTCTTTCACGCTCAATTTCAAAGGGAAGAACAGCTGAACTTCGTCGTTGTATGTTCTCTTGGCCGAGGTGAAAGAACATATAGCTTAAATTACATTACATTGAGTTGGGCTGGGATTTTTTTACCACGATTTGAAGCACCCGTGCAAAAACAATCCGCATTTCACTTCATGTTCAAATTAATTTATTTTTCCTTACGTAAGATTAAACAATATCAGAATAATGTGTGATGTAATTCTAATTCACAAACAAATAACGCTTCATAGTATGGTCCGAGCAAAAAGAGTCAAGCATGTGTGTCATGCTTTTAACATTTTCACAGATGAATGATTTTTAGCCAATTATCTCCTGCCCCCTTCGGTCTATAAAGGGGCACCCCTTGCTGAGGAGGAAAAAAAGACCAACTGAAAATGCTTTAAAAGAGGCTTTAAACGTGTCGTGTTATTACGTGTTCAGTGGATTTAAACGTAACCGAAATGTGGGAAGGATATAACTGTCCTATTTTGGAGAGAATTGTGTTATATGCAAGAGCATAACATGCAACTGTTCCGCTTCGATTTCGTGAGCGATTGAGCAAGTTTTTTTTTTTTTGCTTGGTGCCAACACAAATTTTTCTAAAACGCCATTTTTCATACATGGGAAAATTAAGTGAAAGGCGAGTGCTAAACCTGTACAATTTCTTATTCCGCGAAGTAGATCAGAACATGACTTGGAGGCACATCTTTAATACAGTATGCGCATCACCTTGGAACTTCAGCATTTCTTAGTTGTCTGATTGTGAAACTTGTCAGATGAAGTGGGTAATTGAAGTAAAAAAAACATTTGCAGGTTACAGATTGCATATCTGGTTCTCAATAATATTCTCACAACTAAAATAATTCATAATATTACCGTTTAACACGTTTGTGTTTCATAAAATTGTAATTTAAGTAAAAAAATATATTGCAGGTTAGTCATTGTATATCAAGCTTTAAATAATATTTTGAGAATTGAGATCATTTGTGATATTCTCTTTTTACAGGTTTGTGTTCCACAAGGAGTGAAGGTGTCAGCACAGAAGCTTGAACGAAACTGCCGGAAAGCATTCTACTACTGCTAAGCATTTGTAGATGTCAAAATTAGGAAGTCACAAAAGCAACTCAGCAGAACGACCCATTCCTCAACTGGCCAGTCTCGCCGACTGCTGTCATCAAGCTGCATGAGGTGCTCAACCACGGGCTCGACTGCGCCGATGGGCTTCGCCTTCTAAAACCCACATCGGACAAAAGTGACGCATTCTTCCGCTACTTTCAAGATGATACGACCCCAGCAGCCGCACTAGCTCCTCATAAAACGAAGCTGGCAAGGCAGGAGGACGGTGAAAGCCTGCTCGCTAGCAGCGCTGTAAATCCCCCAGTCAGCACCGTCTACCACTGGTTCTGCGGGTGGCGGAGAGGGCAGTATGGCGACGAAGGAGTGAGCCTCCTCACTAAGCTGGACAGAAGAGCACCAAATCACGTTGAACATTGTAAGTAGCTATGTACCCCAGCACACTCCATATATTGCTACTTTTATGTGACCTGTGCCAACGTTTATGCAAACATGGTATCTCTCTCAGTTTAATTTTCAGCTTCAAGCAAGCTATCATGCAGTGTAGACGGAAAGGTATCGCAGAAACTCTGTTTTGCAGTGTTGAATTCTCTAATTCGGGAGAAAGGCAGCAATGAGCACATGCACAGCCACGGCGCACTTAACTAAACTTGTCTGATGCACCTGTCCTAATGAAGATGGCACAGCCTGACTGAAAGCCTGTGCTTGTAAAACTACTTTTAAATTATGGCCCAGACGTTCATATGTCTCAGTACATACCTTCGCTCTACTATTTTTGTTCCACTTAGAAGGAATAAATGGGCGTGTGGTATTCGCCACAACAGTGCAGCTCATAATACATCTTTATACGTGGCACAGCTAACAGCAGCCTGGCGTGGGAGCAATGCGCAATTTGAATCAAATTCAATGTGAAGTGAATTTTCACTATTCACATTTGAAAATAATTCATTTGCAGTAATCTTTTGCCATTTACATTCGAATATATGTAATTTGCGGTTGGTTTCTACTATTTGTATTTGAGAATATTCAATCTGATTCACAGTCAGTTTTCACTATTCCTAACTGTTTACAGCATGTCTGGAGGGGGCATTCAGGAAGCTTGACTGGGAAAGCAAACACAGGACAACTCCCAAGAAGCCAGCACCAGCACACCCACAGGGCAAGGCCAACCGGTGGCAGCAGAGCCTGAACAGCAGCAGCTGCCTATGGATACCGTGCCACAGCTGGAGGCCCAGGGCTCAACTGGAAGCAGTCACCAACGTGAAGTGTTGAGGTGTGGCTTGTGCTCGTGCATTTATTTTAGCAATGCCTAATAATTGTGACCCTTACTCCAGTTACTGGACACCTAGGTAGCAACTAGACACCTGAACAAGATCTGTTTCTCAGCAACACACTCCACTTTTGGAAAGATCTACCTATTTTATAACCACGTGCATGCATTTTTTCAGGGGTCTCTTGTAGTAAAATTTATTTTTACGAAGGTACAATTGCAGGAGCTAAGTAGAAGAAGGCTACAGGATGCCAAAAAAGACACTCCAAAAATTAAGGCAATCCAACATGACTGCGTAGCATCATAGCAGAAGCAAGACGAACAAGTTTTTCCAATGCATGTAAAGGGGAGCAAGAATGAAGTAGTATTCATATGTCACAGCTAGTGTGAAATTTTGTATGCTGGCTGTCGTATGTCTTCCGAGGCCCTTTCTGACATAGGGAGGGTGCTAAGAGGAGGAGGAATAAACTTTCATTGAACAGCACTGTGCTGGTGTTAGGGGCCCCCACCAGGTGGGACAGTCTTCAGCCCAGCTTAAAAGAAGTGGTGTTAAACAGACTCTGCCAGGATCCAATCTCATACCATTAGATACATAGTCAGTTGCACAGTGAAAGTTTTTGAGATGTAAAATTTTACATTCTGGTCTTAATGTTTTTCTGTGTGTTTCGCTGAATAGTCCTTGTATGCCACTAAGGCCCTGTGAATAAAAAGGTGCCTTGCGAAAGCGCTAGGCCAGGGGCTCTCAAGTAAGGCTTTGAGGAACCCTGGGATTTTGAAGAGGCGTTGCTTGGGTTCTGTGAGACTAAAGTGGCTATGGTGTTGTGCTGCTGAGCCCAAGGACATGGGTTCGATACCGGCTGCGGTAGCAATTTTCCTGATAGAAGTGAAAAGCGAAAGCGTCTGTGTGTTGAGATTTCGGCGCACGTTAACTCTTCCTAGCTGTTCCTAGGTGACCAAAATTAAACCCCAGCTGTCTCCACTACAGCGCGCCTCATAAGCAAGGTGTAGTTTCGGTACTTTAAACCTCGCAGTCAATCAATCAATCAGTCATTATTATGTAACTGAACATGGCACTAAACAAAGCTTTTTCTTGTGTTTTATTTTAGTTCAATGAATGCATTAATGTTTGTGAAACTAATCTGTAAATACCTGCGTAGTATTCTCTGGTCCAAACTGGTTATCTAAGCTTGGCAGGGGAAGGTGAGTTCTGTGAACATTTTTCTGCCCTAATGGGTTTCCCGGTAGGCCCATAGTTGAATACCTATGAAACACCATTATTACTTCAGCAGTGCAAAGAAGACAATAGTAAAGATAGGAGATGCAACAAATTTTGAGTAAATCTGTGGTATATCCTGAACAAATTTTTCGTAGGACACTGCGGAGCTGCAGAAGATCTACGAGGAGTGGTGGCGCCAGCCTTCCCTAGCTGCTGGCAACCCATATTATGCCACTGCCCTTCAGCAGCTGCTGCGGCAGATGCACAAGATCAGAAAGGAGCCCCAGGAAGGAGCCTGCCCATGAAGGCAGGCTTCACCAGCGCCCGGAGGTGCGGCTGTACCGTCAAGGTCCAGCCCACAAGCATTGCCAGGCGTCGCCCTGGGGTCAACCGGGGACCAGGTAGAGTGCCTGCTGGCCAAGAGCTCGGCTAGCAAGAAGGTCAAGCGGTCCTCACGCCCTGAACCTCAGCGTCAGAGATGGGGTGCCGCACGCCAAAGCTCTCGGACTACAGAAGGGACAGAAGGCACCTAATAGGGTGCCCCTTGTGTGGGCCTCTTCATTTAGGGTTATGTTTTCTCCGGAGGTGTGTGAATGGCACTACAAGTCGTAAATGAATAGTGAAAACTCACGGGAAATCAACTCCAATATTTTTAAATGCACATGTCTCGGCATTAAAGGCCAACTGCACTCAAATTTTTCTTTGTCCAAATAAGCAGTCTAAGCTCTTAAAATCACCTTGGCGAAATCCTGAGCTTCGCAAGCACACTGCACACTAGGTACCATCGTTCAAAGTAGCTCCATGCAGACGACGTTTGCACCTGGTGGAGAGTTGCCGAAACAAGTTCCGAGCTGCCTGTGACGGAGGTTGGGGAACCTGTCCCGTGAAGCTCGCAATTCTCCGGCGACTTGCAGGGCGCTCCGCCAGGTGCAGGGATGTGCTCGCCCGGGGTTTCTCTGCTTCACCAGCGCCGTCGCCATCACATGTTTAAACTAACCGCATAGGCAGGCGTATCCGCCATTTTTTTTTTTTTCAATGTAAAAAAAAAAGAAAGAAAGATGAGAAGCCTACAAACTATTCACGCGCTTGCGAATGTCTTGGTGTTAGCAAACCTCTTTTTACTTAAAAATAAAATTTTTACTCAAAGATAAAAATAGCGCGAAATGAGCACATGCCTTACATTTGTCATTCCTATTGCATTTACCACAGAAAAAAAAAGACATTTTATAACTTTTTGGCCGCTTGCATCCCGCGTCCAATATGGGCCATATTTGGGCTGGCCCAACGCCACCTCTATCCTTGAGACCTTTTCAAAAGTTTGACGACCTAAATAGAGTTGTTGTACATGCGGCTATAAACGCTTGTGTGACTTTTGCCTCACTCGCTAAGTGAGCCAAAATCAGCCTTTCTCTAAGTAACAAATACATCAGCACAAATATCGGCCGTCGTCTTCGTCAAGTGCGAAAACTAACGAAACTTCTCTCCTAAATAATAGACTAGATTTTTAAAAGTTCAATTCCCAAGTGAAGTATTTACTTTGAGCGTTAGATTTAGTTTATTTGAAAGTAAAATGTTTTCAGCAGCACCTGTCTCTGGTTAAAGTAGAAAACAGTGGCAGATAGGAAATGTTTTCGTGCTTTAGTGCATCATTTAGCTGTGGAAGCTGGCTTATCGTTTTAGATCCGTTTTATAATTCGTTTCCCGATGGGCAGCAAGGCAAAATATACTGGGTTGATATTCACGAAGCTGTTTGCACATAATGTATGGTAAAAATAGTGATCGATCGCAGCCCGCGTGCGGTTTGTTCCCTTCAAAGAGAGAGACGTGATAGCTGAAGCGTCGGCTATAACAAAAGCTCCTTTTCGAAATCGTACGGGCAAGTAGCGTTGTAAATCAGGGTCCGCTTTTTTAGTAAAATATGCTGTTGGGCTAGTTGGTTCATTGCTTAAGGAAAATCGAGCGCTACAAACGAGGACAGAAAAAACGAAGAACGACGAGACAGATGCGCTACTAACAACTGATTTATTCCAAGGAAAGACAGCGATATAAGTAGCTTGTCTACAAATGCACAAACATACACAAAGGATAATAGATCTGAAAAAGATACTATAAAAACAAAATAGCCACAGCTGAAGACAACAATCACACCTTTTTATCGCATGTTGTCTAGGATTCGGTACTCCTTCGAAAACAGGGATAGCGATGCTTCACTGATACAGCCTGCGCTGGTTTTTTTTTTTTTTTTTTGATAAAATACGCTTCGCGCAGTTCTTGCGCCACGGTGTCACGACTCTTTCCGATAATGATTGTCTCTGTCAGTCTCGGAAGGCATCCTTTGCCACACTCGCGGTAGTGATAAGGCAAATTGCGACCCGGTGCCATTATTCATGGAAAGATCATGTTCCCTGAGTCGGTCATTTACGCATCGGCTGGTTTGTCTGATGTACACCTTACCGCAGAAGCAGTCATCGAAGTATCTCGGGAACACCTTGGGTACCGGCTAAAATAATTCCAATGCCTTGTTTTAAATTGCTTCCATTGTAATATTTGCAGTCGTGACTGAAATAGATGCTCCCATAGCAGTACCGAAAACTTGCCTGTAGAATTCGCTTTTGTGCGAGAAGCAAGTGTTAGACAGGCAAAACCCTAGCAAGGTGCAGAGCTCAGTGACATCGAACGGCGTGCGATACACTAATGTCATGTCCTTGTGGAGGAACTGCCTGGAAGTGGAGCCCTTGCTCGTGTCTTCAGAAAACTTGGTGTGCAGATCGCGCATGTGCAAGCAAGCAAGCTCAAGGGTGACTTGCTTAACATAAAGGATCCTCCCTCGGCAACGTTTCCCTGGTGTGGTCTACAAAATCCCATGCGCCGACTGCGAATCGGTATACATTGGTGAAAGCGGAAATTTCTGCCGGCGTCTTAAACAGCACAAAAATGGCGTCACCAAGGGCCACACCGTGACGAATGCACTTGCAGAGCATGCCGAGAAGAGGGGCCACAAGATAGAGTGGGACCACGCGCGCATCATAGCCACGGAGTGGAGTGGATAAACTTTATTGAGACGAGCTTCAGGTGCCCGCCAGGTGGGGGGCCTCCTGTAGTCCGGGAAGCCCTGGTCCGCGCTGGCTGCCCTAGCCCTCTCCACCAGGATACGCTGGACTGAGAGGTCGGAGCTGGCCAGCTGGTCCGCCCACTGCTCGTACGTTGGGTGAGGATTTGGGGTAAGAGATGGGGTTTTCTGACACTCCCATGCCATGTGGTACAGGGTGCCTGGTTGGTGACAGAAATTACACGTTGAGTAGTAGAGGGTGGGGTACATGGCATGGAGGAAAGGCAGTCGCCTGTGCTCTGGATAAATGGGGATGTGGTGGCGGGAAGCGTCGTCGTTCGTGGCGGTAATGGGCGAGGATGTCCGCGTATGAATTCAGAGTAGCGGGCTTGGGAGAGCGAAGGGGCTGCGTGACTTCGCCTTCTTGAGAAACGGCCCGGTGTGTATGAACGCGGGCAGCGGCGTGTGCCGCCTCGTTCCCCTCGAGGGACTCATGTCCGGGGGTCCAGATGATGTGCATTTCCGGGAGCTGGTGCACACTTTGCAGAATTTTTAAGGCCGTGGGTGTTATTCGACCTAGCAGGAAGTTGCGGCAGGCGGATTATAGTGAAGTAGTCGTTTCCAGTGGTGGCGGCTAGAGCGATGGCAAGTCCTTCTGCTGCCTCAATAGATGTCGTGTGTACTGTAGCGGCCGTCAGTTCTGCACTGTTGGCTCCGGTGACACTCACGGCATGTTCCGGTTGTTGGTGGTATGGAGAGGCATCCGTGTAACGAGTACAGGGAGAGTTGGGGAAGCGTTTTCTAAGGGCTCGTATCCGGGCTTCTCGGCGTGCCTTGTTATAGATGGGGTGCATATTTCTGGGAATGGGTGCGATTGTGATGTACTGTCGGATGGTTAGAGGGATGCATTGCCTCTGTTCGCATTTTGGGGGAGGCCTGTAGCCGAGCCGGGTAAGTGTAGCCCTGCCGGTTGGCGTGAGCTTAAAGGGACACTGAAGTGATATGTAAACATTGTGGGATTACTAGCGCAAATTGTAGTCCGGAGTCCCCAGGCCATGTTTCGACCACTCTAGGCGCGTTTCCGCGATTTTATTTAGTAGAAAAACTAATTCGAAAATGCTGTCCTCCTCTCTTTACGCTCGCCCATTTTCTGTGGCGTTTTCGTGTGACGTCAGGAGGGGATGAGCTGGCAATTGGCTGCGCTACTGCACGGCTCCCCGGCCTTCAGACAGAGTCAGTCGGCCCAGCGTTTCATCCGCCGGCCGCCGGCGGGTCGTCGCAATCAAGGAGGTTAAAAAAAAATTGCTTGGTCGCAATTCGTTCGCTTAGTTGAAACGAAGCCAGGACACATTTGTGAATGGAAGAATGTGCCTTTCTTTACTTGGTTTGTTTGTACACTGTATCTAGCTCCAAGTCAAGGTCGCTTCACACAAGCGCTGCACAAGCGCACATGCGACGCTTCGCTGACTGGTACGCCAGTAGGAAAATATAAGGCCTCTTGAAGGCGGGAGAAGAGTCAGCGAAGTCAATATAGGTACTAAGGAAATAAAATCAACTGATATTTTTACCGTACAGCGTAAAACTAGGGCGCGGGAAGCACTTTTTTGCACTGGGCGAACAAGCACAGCGGTCAGCAGCACGACTACACATCTGCGAACGCTTTTCCGTCTACGAAATGCAATTACTAGACGTGAGCTACTGTGGAAACTCGGGCGACGCTTACTGCACGAGCGCAGTACAACAAATAGTCACCTAAGCTGCTTGAAATGCCAAAACTAAATAAAAGTGTGAACCGGTTGTGCAATATATACCCTATATTAGCAAGGCCTTCGCATCCCGCTCCGTGGCTCGGTGGTCTGGGGCGCTAGGTGTGTCACCGCGAGTGTTTTGCAAGTCCCGAGTTCAAATCCCCGCGGGTACGTGCTTTTTTTTTTTTTTTTTTGTAAGTTAACTTTTTTGTTTTCCGCCGATGTTTTCTATATTGAGTTACCTTTTTTTGGGCCGCAACGTTCATGGCTACACGAACTAGTTCACAAAACGCGCGCAGGCTGGCACTGGCGCGCTAGCGAGTTCTCGTTGGCGTGCTGTTGCCATAAACACCGACTGCTTGCAGGCAGTGGGCACAGGCCAGAATGAACAGACCCTTGGCCTGGTGCGAACACGCTTTTTACGATACAGGCATGAGGGAGGCAAGCTCCAAATATGGGGGAAAAGCGCATGACATTTGGGCGTCTGCGGGTACGCGGAGGGCGTTCATGCACTGCGTAGGTCTCGGCTAGTGAATGCTACGACTACAAGCCGTCCTGGGAGGCTTATCTTGTGCATTTTACAGCCGGCAACATGGCAGAAGCGCGGTATGATGATTACTGAGATATCGAGAATGCCCATCCAACAACGCCATTGGTTATGTTTTACAGAACCGAAACTGAAACTTGTTTGATTGCTAACCTTGGGCATCGTCCAATCACGGCGCCCCTCCTCCCAACGTCACAGCCTTAGTTGGTGCGGCCGCCGCAAACCGCGCATGGTAGTTTTTCTTCTTTCGCGCTTTGTAAAATAATTACCGATTTGTCAACCGGATAAACGATGAAAAGTGTGCTAATTTGAGCCAGTCTACGCAGTGCAAGCAAAAACGGGAGCTTGACAAATTCACTTCAATGTCCCTTTAAGTCGCGTGAATTGGGAGATGCGATGAACTTCTTCCAGTTCCTCCCATGTATTATGGATGCCGAGCTGTAGAAGTTTTCTTGTTGCTATTTTTGGAGGCAGTCCAAGGGCGGCCTCGTAGGCCTGGCGTACGGCGATGTTTAGCTTTTCTTTCTCTGCGGGTTTCAGGGCCAAATACGGTGGCGTAACCTGGCTAATAAGGAGGGCGTGAATGATGCGCAGGGTGTCAGCTTCTTGTAGCCCAAGTCGCTGATGGGAGATCCTGCGGATGAGGTGAATGAGCTGGTCAAGAGTCCGTTGCAAGGGAAGGATAGTCTGAGCGCCTCAGCCATCTTTTGGTATGGTGAGGCCTAATATGCGTAGGAGTGGGACATTGGGGACGTGTTGCTCATTAATGGTAAGTTCTGGATCTGGTATGGGATCTGGACTCTTCTTATATGTCCTTTTGCACAGGGTTAGAAGGGCAGATTTTTCGGGGGCACAATCGAGTCCTCGGGCTTTCAGGTATTGTTGGGTGACCTGAATGGCTGCTTGAAGTGCATCTTGCTGGTCGCCCGGAGATCCAGTGGGGACCCAGAGCGTTAGGTCGTCCACGTATATTGCGTGGCGAAGATTCGGGATGGCTTTTAGTAGGGGTGGCAAGTCTTTCATTATGAGGTTGAATAGTATTTGGGATACTACCAACCCCTGCAGAGTGCCCTTTGGCAAGGTTTTAAATGCGTCGGATCGACGGTGCCCGATGCCCACTGTTGCTGTGTGCTGGGTTAGAAAGGAGACAAAGTATTGGAATGTGCGCTCGCCACAGTTTGTAGATGCGAGGCCTTGAAGGATGGCTTGGTGAGAAACGTTGTCGAATGCCCCCTTAATGTCAAGGGCCAAGATGGACCGCTTGCTGTGGCTATTAAAGTCGTCCAGCACTTCCTCCTTAAGCTGAAGTAGTATGTCTTGGGTTGACAGATGTGGGCGGAAGCCGTACATCGTGTCAGGGAAGTAGCCGTTGTCTTCAACGTGGGGCGAGAGCCGGTTGTAAACCAGGTGTTCAAACAATTTGCCGACACATGAGGTCAGAGAAATAGGCCTCAGATTCTTGGAGTTCAAGGGTTTGCCGGGCTTGGGGATGAAAGTGACGTCTGCGTGTTTCCACTGTGGGGGCAAGGAACCCGCCAGCCAGCACTCATTGATGTAGACTAGAAGATTTTCTAGGACGGCATGGTCGAGGTTTCGCAATAATTTGTTAGGGATTTTGTCTCAACCCGGAGTGGTGTTTCGGGTGAGGTTGTACGCTGCCGCCTTGATTTCAGCAATGGAGAACGGCTCGTCCATTTTGGGATTCGGATCGCCTGTGTAGTCAGGTGCCTGGGTGGGTTGGACGTGAGGTGGGGGCGCCAAGGCTTGCTTAATAAGTTCGTCCAACAAGTCTTCTTCTGTGCCCGGGTAATTGTGGATTAATCGGCGAAGCTGGTCTGCTGCGACCGCCTTATATTCACCGGGGCCCATAAGGGAACGGAGCAGGTACCATGTGCGGCGAGTTCCCAGCGTTCCTTGCAGCTTGTTGCAGAACTGCGTCCAGTTGTGCTGGCTCAGCTCACGGGCGTACACTTCAGCTTCTGCCGTAATTTCCGCAATGCGGATCTTCAGCTTGCGGTTCGTCTTGTTCTTTTTCCACCGCCTGATTAGCCCTCTACGGGCGTCCCAGAGGTGGAGGAGATGGGCATCGATGGCTGGGTTATCCTGCGTAAGGGAAAGTTCCTTGGCGTGTTTTCTTGCCTCTTGAATGAGCTTGGTAGTCCATTCCTCGAGACTGTTATCCGATCAGCGGGGGTGGTTTCTCGGAAGTTCTTCCAATTTGTTATGCACGCAGTGCCAATTTTTTGGCTGCTCGCTCTTTGATGGGAGATTTGTGACTGAATTATGTAGTGGTCGCCGGGAAAGAATTTCGCAACGAGGCTCAATCTTGAATTGCTAATAATTCAGACAACAAGCAACACAATCAACAGATCATCTGGCACTCTAAACCATGTGTACTCCCGTACATTACGTCATGCGCTCAACGCTACTTAGGAGCCTGCTGCTAAGCCATCAATCCATTATGAATAAGGGATCCATACGGATCCCGAAACGTCAATTTTGTTGCAACATTTATACAAATGCCTTTACCTGACCAGATGGCATTCCGTCGAACTCTCGACAAAGACAGAGATTGGCTTATAGGTTTATAGATGACGCAGCTACACTCTCACACCTACCGACAGTGCTACTTGGGAATGCCACATCAAAGGGAACATTAAGGCGTCTCTCGCAGCAGAGCGCACATGCAGCAAGCTACTCTGTGAAGCACAGCTCAATGGGTAGGCCACGCATCACACATAAAACAGCAACTGTATGTCACAGCTTTGCTTGTTAATCATCTGTACAGACTGTGTAGGTGAATTTTTTTGCCAATGCACTTAGTGAGAGATGTTGCTGTGCTTTGTTTGTGTGGGTGCTGCTACAATTGCTGAAGTTGTTAATGTGAATGTACTGAGTGATAGGAGTATGCATATGACTGAAGTTGTGTTTTTATGGTTCGCATAATGCCACCTTTATAAGGCTAGGACGCAGGCTCCTGCTTGTGATTCTTGCTTTTGATGTTTTGTACTTGCATATCTTTGTGGTGCAAACAAATAAACTTTGTTGCAAGTAAAGCACTTGTCGTGTCCTTCTTTCAGGCCTGTGGGCAGCAGGAATGCCACAAGGTGTAATATGCGCAGAATGTAGCTCACTCATTTCAAGCACGAAGAACTACACTGAACTTTTTCATGTTTCGACACTTTTTGCACCTCAAAGGTTGCTGCTATGCTTAAAAAGAGAGAAAGAGGAAGTAAATATATTGGGATGCAAAAGCGACATAGCACAGGAGCATAGTTCAGCACATCTGCCCAGGAGGGACCTAATGGATTTACGGTACAATACAGACGCCTAAAGAGACACTAAAGTGCAAGAGCAAGTTGGCCAGCATCAGTAATTACAGTGTTGTGAATACAAATAATATGCCACTTGCAGCAGCAGTACTTTATTAGTGCATGAAAATTCCCAAAGTGGCGTGAAAACAGGCATGGCTGCCCCATATATTGTTCTGCACGACAACTTGTGACATTACTAATTGCGGATGTCAAGACATGACTGGTGGAACTAGTCGAAGCGTTCTTCTGAAGCAAACACTGATGCAGGGATATGAATGTGTGCAAGAACTTTTCCTGGTCTTGTGCTTCTTAAAAGACAAAAACCTCATCTAGCAAACATAAAATATGATGCCTCATCCCACACTTTGTTGCAGTGTCGATTTCGTGGGAATGTTTTCGTGGGAATGCATGTGGGTGCACTAGAGACTGTAGTACTGTACCTAGCTAGTGACTTAGCGCATACAGATAAAGCAGCTAGTGACAGCAGGGGATTATGAGCACAATCAGCAGGAAACAAGACAGCTGTGAAATGCTTTGATCAATGGCGCAGGCAACTTCGCGTAGCAGCTTTTCCTAGGTGGTGCCACTGCGGGCGTTCCTAGGGAAGCTTTGCCGATGTCATAATGCCCTGCCAGCAAAGAGATGGGGCTGGGTGGCCTATTTTGCTGTACGCCGCCACACCAAGGTAGCATTAGGTAGAATGTAACAGAATGACAGAACGTAACTTTGAAAAGTGAAGGGCAATTAGAAAAGTTTTTAAGAAGGCGGTAACTGAATTGGCGGGCTTGGCTTGCTCTGGGCGCTTTGTGACGTGCCCTGATATGTTTCCAAAAAGCGAAAGAGAAAAAGCCAGTTCGATGAATAAAAGAAAAGGCTTTGAAAAATTGTGGTTTTTCTGGCAGACCAACTTTTACAGCCAGTTCAGCACTGTTAGCTGGCCTGCAGCAACACATGCATGTACACTTCACTCTTAAAAGAGTGTCTCATGCGCAAATTCAGCGTACAGCAGACCGACTGCAAAGCGTGGGTGTTAGCAAGTTTGTCACATAGCCTTTGATGTGATGACTATTGCATTATAATGACCAGTTTCCCAAATATGCTTCCAGAAGTGAGCATTTTTAAGCAATTCTGCTCTCACCATGTGAACTGCACGACAGGTGAAAACAATGGCTACCGTGGCTGTAGCCAAAGAAAACGGGGGGCGAAATTTGATTAAGCACCGGACAACACATTTAGCAACGGAAGCACACACCAAAGGCCACAATGAAGACATGAGGAAACGTAGAGCGCTGAAGTTTACAAGACGACCACAGAATAAAGGGACAAACGAAACGCTTGGTGTGATTCGTTTGCTCCTTTATTCTGTGGTCGTCTTTTAAACTTCAGCGCTCTGCTTTTCCTCATGTCTTCATACCAACTAGCCCAACACCCAAGCTTTACTGAATAACACAATTAAAGGTCATCCTGCCTGATGGAGGCAACGCATGTTAGCAATAGTAAATCACTGAAGGACTCTGGCCAGTTATCGGAACGCCATTCCGCCTGACGAAACTTTAGGGAGTTCCAATTGCCGTCTCGTCAGCACGGAACGCTAGAAAAAAAATATATCTGAAGCAACACGGTTGTCTGCGCTATCGCAGAAACAATCAGGGCAATTTTCGGGCCAAAGGTTAAGCTGATTCCATGTAGGGATGTAGGGTAAACGGTGCAGATCCACGTTTGACAAACAGCCGTTCCAACCACGCGGCGATTTGCGAACGGCCGAGGGCGTGAAATAGAGCAATAGTAAATCACTGAAGGACTCTGGCCAGTTATCATTCCGCCTGACGAAACTTTAGGGAGTTCCAATTGCCGTCTCGTCAGCACGGAACGCTAGAAAAAAAATATATCTGAAGCAACACGGTTGTCTGCACCCGTGGTCTGCACTATCGCAGAAACCAATCAGGGCACAAAATGCAATTTTCGGGCC
Organism: Haemaphysalis longicornis; assembly: GCF_048455015.1. Classification (NCBI taxonomy): domain Eukaryota; kingdom Metazoa; phylum Arthropoda; class Arachnida; order Ixodida; family Ixodidae; genus Haemaphysalis; species Haemaphysalis longicornis. Next base: position 300,844 of record NW_027526312.1, read on the forward strand.
AAAGGTTAAGCTGATTCCATGTAGGGTAAACAGTGCAGATCCACGTTTGACAAACAGCCGTTCCAACCACGCGGCGATTTGCGAACGGCTGAGGAGGCACTTCGAAATCCACAGCGGCGGGAAACACCTGACAATTCAAGGTTGACTTTATAACTTCTACAGCGGCGGTCGATCACCACAGGGTGAATGGTGTAGATCTAGATACACGCTCGAGAAACAACCGGTTCATATACACGGCGATTGGCGAACGGTTGAGGCACTTCGAAATCTACAGCAGCGGGCAACGCCTGAGAACGCGTAATCACGCACAGAGGCACGGTTGCGGTAGCGCACACTGTGTATCCAAACCACGACCGGCTGTCGTGACCCAAACCACGACCGGCTTGATCCAAGCACTTGCCGCTTCACGTAAGTGCATAAGCGGCGGGAAACACCTGTTGAGAACGCGAAATCCAACACAGGCACGGTTGAAGCACTCGTAACTCGTTAGAATATGAATGATTAGGCGTTCAATCCACAGCGCGGCCGTCGCAGAAAGCGAAATACAACATGCCGATTGAAACACTTCACGTAACATGAGCACAGGCTAGCGCAGAGGGCACAGCTCCGGCGGCTCCGGCGCGTCCCAGAGCGCAGGGAGTGTGCACAACGGCGGAAAAGCCAAGCGCCCTTCGCCTTTCCCACTCGCACTCCTCCTTTTCTCTCTTTCGCGTCTGAGCGTCCGGGCAATTTATTTCACGCGTCCGGCGTGAATGGTATATTTACACCCCCCACCCCTTCCACAAGTCGACGCGTTAGCCCCTCTCCCCCTTCCAAGAACCCCACTCCCCGCCATCATCGCGCGTTGTGCGGCTGCGGGGAAAAGCAGAGGAGAAAGAGCGCATGCCTGAGGAACCCCGGACGCTATTTTGGAATCACCTAGCGTTATGGCGCCCCTACCTCTGCCCAGCCAAGGTCCTCAGCGCGCATGCGTTTCACGCACGTACACTTGTTGTTGCTTCTGCTGGCACAACGCGCAGTCGCCGCTGCAGCTCCTCTCTGGTGCGTGTTTTATTTAGCTCTTGGTGGTTCGTGGCCCCGTGGCTCCAGGCGCAGCTCGCCAGAGGACTCTGGAGGACAGGCGCCCGAACCGAGGGCTCTCGCGTCATGACGCCGTGAGCTTTCCACTGGGAGTTTCCCGGAGACGTAACCTGGCGTTGCCGACGAGCAGTGCGAGTTTTTTTGGCTCCGTGTGCTCGGTGTTCGCCGGTCTGTCGCTCTGGGACCTTCTTCTCCCCTCATCAGCCGCCCTGGACACGTGCTCGCACGGGTAGAGGTTCTACGTTGTGTCGTTTCTACCGGCGCTCAGGTTATTTTTTTGCCGAAAGAAGCCGCTGCTTTCTCCTTCTGTCCATCCCTTCGTCGGTTGCTGCTGGAGGGAGCTTGGCAGCGCGCAGTCGTCCGCTTGAAAAGTGAGCTCCGGGATCAGTCGCTGCGGGAAGCTGCGCCAGTGCAGTGTGGTCGTCTGCGTCGTCGCTCGAGCGTGAAGTTGACAGTCCCTCTGGAGATAGAAGGTGGTTCCCCGGCCGTGTGTTAGCGGAAGCCATGGTTCTCTCAACGCCGCCAACTAAGAAGGTGAGACCTGTCTCAAGTGCCTCAACAAGAGGGACATTGTATCCCACGCAGACGTGACCGGGATCTTCAAAACTAGAAGGGGTCGTCATTCACTTGTGTATGCTTTTTTAACATGGTCAAAAAGCGCGTACAGTTCTTGGATTAGGTGGCCATGACATACACGGGCAAAACATCCCTGCTGTACGCTCATCTGACAACTTTTAAACCCACTTAAGAGTTTTGCCTTTTTCTCGGTTTTCTTATAAATCTGGGCGTTTAAAGGAACAACTTTAAAGGAATTTTCGACAAAGGTAAAGCCGAGAATAGAACATGTATATGCCGCGACGAACAAATCACGTAGTCCCCGTTCTGTGCTGACTATACAGTATTTTTCGTGTTATTTTCAAACGCAAAGGAAGAGTGGAAGTGCTTTTGGGCACCACTGCAGGGTGTGTTTTAAGCCTAAAGGTGGTGTTAACCAAGCGCTCCGTGGTCGTTATGGAAAGGAATGTGAAAGCTGAAGTTTATTAACTTTGGAGTAACGGAAAAGACAAAATAAACTCAAAAGACCGCCGATAAATAATCAATAATCAATCAAGCAAAACCCTTTCTCAAGCTTTCTTTTTCGTTGGCGCAACAGCACACGTTGCTTCGTTAATGCAGCCAATAAATTGACGATGTCAAAATATTTTTGCGCTCAAGATTGTTCACTGCATGCTGGACGAACCTCGTTTAACTTTTTATAAGTCTAGAGGGGTTCATTTTTATACCAAGAGTGGTCTGAAATTGCTCGTTTTGGCACCACTTGTTGATCTTCTTAGCCGTAATCGCACTCTGAGCCTTAAATCGTCGTATACTTGGACGCTGGAGTCACCCTGTTCTGCCATATCGGCAGTCGTAGGACCTTTATAATACTTTTTTCTTCAAATGTTTTGGTTGCTGGCAACGTGCGCGTTGAATGTGCATGAGATTACTGCTATAGGTAGACCTCTTTATAGGAGCTAGCGGTAATGTAGTTTACTAAGATAGTGTAGCAGCGGATAGCCAATGCAGTTGAGATGAATTGCAGGCAAATAAAATAATAGTGTAGCAGGACCATCTATTTTTGACAACGCCGGTAGCAACTACTTGCAGGGCATTGGGCTTCAGTATTTCATAAAAAGGGGGTCGCGGATATCCTGACTGCTAAGCTGTGTCAGGATCTTTACATCAAATCGGTGATCGGTGGGGTTTTGGCAACCTTTCCCCGATAAGTGTTTTTTTCTTCCCTATGAGTCACTGCCAGTGACTTCGGTCACTATGTTACAGCGGCAAAAAAAGTTATTTTTTAGCGAACTACTAAGCGGCAGACATATATCAGTCGGACCGCATCAGCGCAAACAAACTTTCATGAACAATTTTTTTGGCTTTCCTTTCAGCGAACCAAGTATGTTTGGCTAACACGTCATGTGCTTTATTCATTGGTCGCCGCGTCGTATACGTCAACGACCCACACAATCGATGGCTGGACGTGTTGCCTTCAAAAATGTGACAGCTGATCCGTGGGCGGCCGCACCACCTAAGAGGTTTGAAGTGACGCTCGGCCTGACTTTTCTGGTCGTTCAACCTGACCTTTCTATGAATAGTCGGCAGTGGCGTCGGCTGAAGCGCATCTCGAGTGTTGTTTTCCGAGCTGTAAAAGCTGTTCCGTCTCAGCCGGCTTGAAGCCAGGGAAGAATGCGCGGTTAAAAACAAGAAAAGAAAGAGCCAAGTCTGCGGAGCCCGGACGCTCCTAGAATAAGCTTGGTGAGGGATGGCGCTTCTGTCCTCGCGGGGGCGTTGTAAAGTTGTTTTACTTTTTTATTTTTTTTCAGACGTTTCAGGTAGGGTTGGCTATTAGCCCAGAGACAAATTGACACCTCCACTTCCATGTGTATGTTTTCATGCTTCAGCGGCATACATGGCGTTATTTTGGAGTCGGGACTCGTTGCTGTAAAACAATACTGCGTATCGCTGTCAGTTCAATGTACTATCGTAATAAACTGAAATACGAACAACGGAGCGCGTGGCTTTCAGTACAGGCCGCGCAGTGCGCAGTGCGCGAACACGTTACGAGAGCTGGTGTCCACCGTTGATATGGAAACACCGTCGTTCGGCGTCTAAGCCTTTTGGTTTGTCTTCCCACCGCGCTCGGCGCCCGCTCACGAAAGCGTTATCTAACTTTGCTGCTGCAATGAGTGATTACGGCCCACGCAACTAAATTTCTTTATTTTTCATTTCGTGCTCAGTGCCCAACGGACGATGGAAATACGATGGTCCCGTCGCCAGGACGCGCGTCATGTACTAAAAGCCGCGCGCTCCGTTGTTCGTATTTCAATTTATCACGATCGTACATAGCACCCAGGACACAGTGTGTATTACTCATTCATGGTGAAAAACAGCGCAAGAAACACAAGGACAGAAAGAAGAAGGGTAAACGCACAGCGCTGACTCGCAACTAAAAGTTTGTTAGAAAGAAAACACGTATTTATACACAAAAAACCGTACTATCGCATGGACAGATAACACGGGGAATGCATGTGAGCGAAAACAGTTCACATCTTTTAAAGGGACCCTGCAACATTTTTTTCAACTTTATTTGAAACCTTAAATGCTTGCAGAATGTAGTCACCCAACACACCCAGTACTTAGTTTAGAGTGTGGCAAAGTACCTCAGCCAAAACTTACTGCTTTATGCCCATCGGATAGCTTGGAAACTCGCTCAAAAGATTTTTCTCTCTTTCCCGGTCTTGACGTTCTTCGACGGCTCGAATTATGTCACTAAAGCCATGTAGCGGCTGTTGGCCGGTTTTCCTTCAGTTGCAGCAATGAATGCTTTTCGATAGCAACTTTAAAAATAAATCCACAAAACAAAGCAGAAACGGAAAGCGTATCTGGTGCGACGAGCAAATCACACAGTGCCGCTCTGTGCTGGTGATAACTATAGCTTTCGCAGTGGTTCCAGACGCAAAGGAAAGAGTGAAAGCGCTTATCGAAAGTGTTGCAGGGTCCCTTTAAACGGTGTGGCACGCGACGAAGTTCCGCATCCGAGAAGTGACACAATCTGCTATCGGATAAGAAATTGAAATTCATTGTCAAGTAATGTCACTTAATCATTACTTAATCAATCTTTAATCATTTCAAGGGCCGCGTATTTAGGTGCATCTCACCGGTACTCACCTACGGGGCAGAAACTTGGAGGCTCACTAAGAGGGTGCAACTTAAATTGAGGACGACTCAGCGCGCAAGCGAACGGAAGGTGATAGGTGTAACATTGAGGGACAAGATGAGAGCAGAGTGGACCAGGGAACAAACGCGTGTTAAGGACATGTTAGTAGAAATTAAGAAGAAATGGACGTTGGCAGAGCATGTAATGCGAAGGCAAGATAACCGTTGGTCATTAAGGATAACAGAGTGGATCCCTACAGAAGGCAAGCGTGGCAGGGGGCGGCAGAAGGTTAGATGGGCAGGTGAGATCAAAAAGTTTGCGGGGATAAATTGGTCGCAGTTAGCACAGGACCGGGATAATTGGAGATTAATGGGAGAGGCTTTGCCCTGCAGTGGGCGTTGACAGGGTGGTGATGATGATGACCTAGCTGCGGAGAAAATTTACATAGAGCCGTGTACTGTGCGGGAAACAGAGGCAAGTAGATCGAATAAGCTTGCTTTACTTCCCAAATTGTGATTCAACAACTCACGGCTTATGATGATGATGATGTACAAATGATGATTATAATGGTTATGTACACGTGAGAGATTGACCACACCGGTGGACGGTGGAAGGGTACAGTGTACTGTATAGTTTAGCGATGGAGTCAAGCCCACGAGTGCATAGAGCGCTCACAATATTGTTCTTGTAATGCGCGACTATTTCCGCTTATCACCCGCCGCGGTGGCTCAGTGGCTAAGGCGTTGCGCTGCTGAGCACGAGGTCGCGGGTTCGATTCCCGGCCGCGGCGGCCGCTCTTCTGATGGAGGCGAAAAGCAAAAACGCCCGTGTGTACGAGATTTCGGCGCACGTTAAAGATCCCCAGGTGGTCAAAATTAATCCGGAGCCCTCCACTACGGCGCGCCTCATCGCCTGCGTTGCGTCGGCGCGTTAAACCCTACAATCAATCAATATTTCCGCTTATCGAATCGTCGTATTTTCTGCTCTGTCACGACTGGACGCGAGCACTTGTCGACTCCTGCAAACAGACCGTTCGATGCCGCGCTCTCTTTCTCCGGAGAGCTGTCGAGTGCCCGCTAAGCCGCACGTCGGGAGGTGTCACCGCCGAGCTAATAACTCCACGCGGAAGAAAAGGTCGCTGAACCGTGGTGGCACTTAGCAGCGTCGTCGCGTCCTGGTGGTGCCAAACGGTCCGTCCTTTTGCGTCTCGTCTCCTGAAAAGCTTATTTCGGCTTCTTTTGTTCCTTGAGGCTGGCTATTTTAGTCAAAACGGCGGCTTCTGCGGCGTCGCTCTTCACAGGCCTGCGGTATCCCTCTGAAACGCCAGACATCTAGTCTCTCCCTACTCGCGCATTCTTCATGACCAGGGCTCGACACGATTGTCTACTGGGGGATATACCGGGAGAGTCAAGATTCCAGCGCTTATACTAATGCCCTGTGAACAGCCGCACGAATTTTACAGCCGTTCCTTAGAACCGCCGAACAGTACATGCCGACTGTGGCATATTCATTGTTAAAGATTTAAAAAAATATATCCTAGCTAATCCTACATTTTATATACTTCAGGGAATATTTTTTTCTAATATCAGGGTTAGCAACTGAGGTTGCTTCGTCATGAGAAAAGGATTTGGGAAGGATGGCAGGAATTCTCGTTTTTCTGGGCGAATATGCCTGCGCGTCCGGGGATTTCGGCTGCTAAAAAAATACCTTATTACAAATGGGCTGGCTCATTTTCCCGTGGGATGAAAACTAGCACGAATGCACCGAACCACAAATATTTGATAAGTAGGTCATTAATGGGAGGCTTCCAGAATTGAAATGTTAATCTCGACAGGTCATCGTCATGTACCTAAACGTATAGACGATGTGTCTGCTATGATTTGTTAATCCTCCTCCTCCTCCTCCTCCTCCTCCTCCTCCTCCTCCTCCTCCTCATCATCATCATCATCATCATAATCAACAACAACAACAACCTATTTAGATCCACTGCAGGAGGAAGGCCTCTTCCATTGACCTCCACCCCCGTGTGTTTTTTGCTGCCTTGGTCCATTCGTTGCCTCCGAATTTTCTTACTTTGCCCATACATCAAGTTAATACCGTCCTTTTTCGTCTATACCCGCCTCTCCGTATCCGCTCTGTTACCCCGGTAGTCCACCCGTTGTCAGTTCGTCTCCCTACATGGCCAGGCCGAGTACACTTCTTGTAATAATACAATGAAGTTTCCTCGTAAAACAAGCAATGCCCAAGTTTCGTACGTGGTCTGGCTTGAATATGGATCCTGCGGAAGAGCAAAAAAAAAAAAAAAGAACTGTGATTGATTTGTCTGTGGTAGGAATCAATAAAACACGAAAATGAAATGTGCAGCGAAATCTCACGCTGAGCATAATTTGAGGGTCAGCGGCTGTCTTGTGGGTGTGCTTGGCGAGCGACGTCCTGCTGGCGGGTCGCTTCGGCAAGGGTGTATTGCGTCATTTCCGTGACGGATATGACGTCAGTGAAATCTTGGTGCATCCAGACATAAAACACTTTCTTGTTAAAATATAAAACCCGAAAACGAACAACCCCAAGTATAACGTACTCTTTAGTACTAAAGGTTGCTTCCCTGCAAGAAGACCCTGTGTGCAGGGGTGCACCCTTTGCAGGCCGCTTGCTTCGTTGTACTGGCGTCATTTCCATGACGGATATGACGTCAGTGTAATCTTTGAGTATCCGGGAATAAACACTTTTGTGTTAAAAAAATTACTCCCACCTCCCCCCCCTGCCGCGGCTATGACGCAACGTGGCGCGGGTATGATGCAACACAATCCAACACAATCCACTTTAATCCAATCCAATCCAAGCCAAGCCAATCCAATCGAATCCAATTCAATGCCCCTCGCGATAAAGTGTTCGCTATCGGAGAGGAGAGGGGGTGAGCGGCGGAGAGCGCAGCTCGCGCGGCGAAGAGAACGGGGGAGGGGCGGACGCCGACGACAACGCCGTATGGAGGGACAAGGCGAGTGAATGAGATGCCGTCGCATCTAAAAGAGAATTACGCTGAAAAAGAGTGAAAACCCTTTAGGATTCCTTTTTGTTCCTTCCACTGCGCGTTGCGAGCATATATAGGAGACTCGCTGAGCGCGACTAGTTCGTGTATACTGTCTGCGAAGGCGACAGCAATGTCACAACTCGCGCGCGACTTGCTGCCCCGCGTAAACTGTCTGCTGCGCTCACGTGAGATATTTCTCGAGCCGTCTCGGCCTGTCAGGGGCGATTCTGAGGCAGGCACTCGCGTGCTTTATGGCAGACAGACGCGTTCGCTGAGGACACCAAGAACGATGTTGAAAGCCAGCGAAACGCGCCGCCGGTTGGGGAAATACGTGCGTGGTTGTTGTCGTTTGTCAAGACAGATTGAGAAACAGGCTGACAGTCCAGGATCGGAAACGAGTGTTTTTGTGACCACCGCGTTTTTTTTTTTTTCTCTGCAGGCTACCAGCTACGCGAAAGGTGTGGGCGTGGTGTTGCGGAGTTGCGTGCAGTAGAAAAACTGAGCCGGGCATTGACAGCTGTGGCCACAAAGAATGTAACACCAGACGAATGTAACAGTTGTAGGCTCTCGGTCAGGTTCTCGAAAACACCAACTTTCACGCTTCGTGGCTTGGAGAAGCAAGCAGTGGTCATAAATGTAGCAGTAAGGAAATCATCGCGCAGTGAATATCGAACAGGACTATAAATGAAGAGACGAAACAGATGTTTTTGTGTTTCGTCTCTTCTTCGCTTAATCCTGTTCAATCTTCGCTCGCACGCTGAATTCCTTAGTTAGCTACTGACTTGTCCAAATTTCCACTTTAGATGTAGCAGATTGTAGATTAGGTTAGCTAGCTGGTTAGGCGCCACTGAAAGTGCCAAAGGAACGTCTAGAGAAACTGTCAAATAATGATCGAATAACATACTCAGTTGCCATGTTTTTAACCACCCTACTTACACAAAGCTTAAGCTGGGAAAAACTGCGGTAAATGGCTTTTAGTCAACGACAGTACAGATTGAGATAATTAAATCAGGTACTGCATTGAAATCACACGAAAGAGTCAAATGCTTGTTTCAAGGTTCGTAAAATGACTATTTCCTCCCCGGATAAGGTGGTCTTGCAATCAGACGGTTGCGCAGTCTAAACATCTCTAGATGTCATTAAGGTCAAAGTACAGCAGGAAAGAGTTCCTTCGCATAGGACAAACTAAAGAGCAGCCCAAACTCTCATTAAATGAACATCAACCACTGGAAACTGGGGCCTAAATGAAACCCCACTTTCGGCATTATTCGGTTTCTCTGAACTGTATTACCATGGTTACTGCATCCAACCCCTACCTAACCAGGCAAAAAAAAAAAAAAAAAAAAAAAGCTCCAATGGCCCAACGAAACTGTACTTTTTTGGTGGCAGATGCAGGAGCATAAAAAAAATTGGAAGTGTTCAGCAAAACACCCTGAGCCACGAACAACCTTTCCTGGGCGTTTCAAAAAAAAAAAAAAAAAATTACATCCCAAAAGCACTTGCTTTCTCATAAAATCCTTCCGTAAGCACCAGGCATTAATTCAGGTCTAATTGCACCTATTTGTGGCAGCAAGACATCGCAAAGACAGATAGAAAAAGCAAGAAATATAGGCTGACGTTAGCGCGTTATTGCTTGCACAGTTTCCGTGAGCGTGTATGCATGTGTCGTGTTTCTTCTAGGTGCGAAGCCCCTTAGGGGCTGGGGCTGTTGGCATCTCCTGTCATCGTAGTCATCGTCGTCTCATGTAGTCACGGTACTAAAACGCCAGAAAACTCGTTTACGCCTCGCGCTAGAACGTAACGCGTACTAAAAAAAACACCGGGACACTCGTTTACGCCTCGCGCTAGGCAGCTTCGTGCTTCAAAGACACGAGACTTTTACAGCAAAGCTGTATACCTCCACCCCACAACGGTTTCATTTCCGTTGGAGAAAATTCCAAGGCGCCAAGAATACACTCATACACTGCACACTTTGCCCCTCCCCACGTTTCAGGTTAGTGGAGATGGCCCGGAGTATTTCTAATAGCTGTATGTTTCAGCACCACTAACTCTTACCTGAGGCTGCGTCTTTTTTCTGAGTTCCTTTTGCACATGACTGCAAGTTTCCTGCGCAAATCTTATGCCGTTCGTAGTATGTATTAGCTCACATTTCAGCGTTTCGTGGTTTCTGCCGCATACGTCGCGCGGCCCACAACATCTTTCCAAGTGCGTTGCTGCTCGCCCTGCGATGAGCGGTTCAAGAAAGCGATAAAGTGACGGGCAGCCGGTCGAGCATGGAACTAACTGGTGTGTGGCCCGGCTTATCGTCATAGTCTTACCTTGCAAGACACGTGCCTCGGTGGCTGGCACAACGCAAGTCATACACCCGCATACACCGTGCGGCATTTCTTATCCCCTTTGTTTTTCCCCCGGCCTTTTAGCCTCAATTAAACAGGGATTGATTGATTGTAGCGTTTAACACGCCGACGCAACTTAAGGCGATGAGGCGCGCCCTAGTGGAGGGCTCCGGATTTATTTCGACCACCCGGGGATCTTTAACGTGCGCCTAAATCTCGTACACACGCGCGTTTTTGCTTTTCGCCTCCATCAGAAAAGCGGCCGCCGCGGCCGGGAATCGAACCCGCGACCTCGTGCTCAGCAGCACAACGCCTTAGCCACTGAGCCACAGCGGCGGGTTAAACAGGGAACCGATTTTTGTCGAGTATTCTTTCTCAGTTCCAAATGAAAGGGCACCACTTGAAATGCCTTAAACCGAAACGGTTCTGCTGATGGCACCCTATAAATTTTGAAATCTGAATTTTTTGATCTACCAGCCACATGTGGCCCGCCAAAATGAATGCTGGCAACCGTGACGGGGAGCCGTGTGACGTCACATGTACACTTTACCTTCCCGGAAGATTAGAAGAGGTACTTAGAAACCTATCTCCGGCTAAAACAACAATGATGTGCAACCTTTCCTATTCCTCTATGCGGTTTTGGATCACGCCTTGAAACCGACCGTTAGGTAGTGTCACGCTTAGACACTGCGTGGCGCCACCTTTAAGACATAAAGAATTTTTGTTGCAAAATAAAATTACCGTATTTATTCGAATATTTTCACGAAGCCAAAGATGTCACAGTCGTCTTGAAGAAAAAACAAGTTTATTGGAGCGAACTTGTGCTCCCCTAACAACTAAAAAAATACACAGGCGGCGAAGCAGCAGTCAACAAAGTGACGTGCGTAGACGAGCGTCGTCGAGTCGAATCCCGCGGCATATGCTCTGTGGGCATTTATCTTTGGGAGCGAGTGTTTCTCGAACCATTGATTTCATCCAGAACACTGTAGATCAAAGAAGGTTATTCTATGCTGTTGACGTTAGTTCGAAACGCTCTCTATATCAACAGAGATAACACGTGCGGCATAAAAATAAAGAATGGAACACGGGCTTTCGCTTGGAACACGGATAACACAGATAACACACTCCGGCGCAACCGGTCGGCACAAACAAAGCATAAACAAACCCAATGCATGGCTCACGGAAATATAAGGTGAGATTTCTTTGTCTAAAATCCGTAGTCTCTAAGTCAGACCCCGCATTATATTCGAATTGCACCCTCGCCTTATAATCGTGACAGCCTTATAATCGAATAAATACGGTATTTCCTCCTGTTTATTAGTAATTCACTTGCGGTTACACCAGTGTATGAAACGCTGGCTTTCATGTGAGCTAGAAGACACGCACTCCAGAAAGATGCCCCTTCAAGCCACGGAGGTCGCTGTAGGGACTTCAACCAAACGTGTTCCTCCGTTTTAGTGCTTATGTGGTTTCCGATGCTGTTGATCTTACTGCTAGAACCAATGCCTCGCTAGAAGCGACATCTGCGCCAGGCTAGGTGGTTCACGCTTGACCCGGTGACAAACACCCCCTTCCGGGCGGCGGCGGCGGCGAGGCAAAAGACAGCGGGGAGCGGCGGCGGCGGCTATTAACAGTCAGAAGCGCGGCAGTGTTCTTGATGCCCGCGGTACCAAGACGCATCCTTGATTTGCGCCGTTGGCACGGCGTCCCGACGGGGCTGTGACCCATTGGGAGCGCTGCCAGCGGTTCCTTCGCTGCGCTCATCTCGCGAGCGGCGTCGCTGCGGTGCGCTTCGAACCTGAAGGACCCCGGTGGTCGGGCGCGTCGTTTTATCACCGAATGCCGTATAACGTCCCCGTACGCGGTGTGAGCTATGACCCATTGTCATCGTTATCATCATTGCGGGCATTTTCGAAAAATGTATATGTTGGCAATCGTTAATTGCGTAAAGGTAGAGGACAAGAAAGAGGGAGTCATAATCATCATCATCACCAGCCTATCTACGCCCACTGCGGGGCAAAGGCCTCTCCCATTAGTCTCCAATTATCCCCGTCCTGTGCTACCTCTATCTACGCCCGCTGCAGGACAAAGACCTCTCTAATGGATCTCCAATTACCCCTGTCCTGTGATAACTGCGACCAATGTATCCCCGCAAACTTCTTGATCTCATCTGCCCATCCAACTTTCTGCTGCCCCCTGCTACGCTTGCCTTCTCTAGGGATCCACTCTGTTACCCTTAATGACCAACGCCACGGTTATCTTGCCTTCGCATTACATGGCCTGTCCACGCCCATTTCTCCTTAATTTCTACTCAGATGTCCTTAACGTGCGTCTGTTCCCTGCCTCACTCCGCTCTCGTCTTATCCCTCAATGTTACACCTATCATATTATATCAATCGAGAGTAAAACGTATTTATTGAGCAGAGCCTTGTGGGGTGCACCCATTTTACAGGTAGCGCTTGCGCATGCGCCGTCCTAGATGCTACCGATCAGCGGCAGCTGATCGCAGAGGCGGATGTTGGACAGCAGCGTTTCCCCTGTGCTCGGGGGAATGGGAAGGGGGTGAAGCTGGTAAATCAGGGTTCTAGGCGCTTTCAAGAATAATCTGCCTGAATCTTCCTAAGTGTTCCTAACACGAGCTGACGGGACTCTCCCAATCTCTTCTTGTGCCCGTCGTACAACAGTCGTAAATTAGTGGCAAAGCCTAAACAGCATGGCCGTTTACGCTTTTGGTTCCGCCGTGGAGCATTACCAGAAAACTGGGCCCAGCCAAGCGCACGTTAGCGTGCGCCTCGTGAGGAGCACCCGGCGTCGGCCGCTCGACGTTCGAGAACGCGCAGCCCAGCGTTCGTGGCGTGACCTCTCGCGTGCTGTTCCGAGTCCTTGCTAGTTGACGTGCGTTCGCGCCTGAAGTGGGGAGCACAGACGCCGAGTTCGCGCTACAGACGTCCAGTTCGCGAAGCCGGTCCCCGCGAGTTCTAGCGCGTGCTAGCGCGGTCTACTTTGGGACAGATGAGAAAGCCTGCGGACGGAACGATCCGGGCCTGGCAGTCATGGAGTAGTTTCAGCGGCAAGTTGGAAATACGGTACAACGGCCGGGTCTCCGACGAAAGGAGAGGGGCCGCCAGCTCTTCTGCTTCTCCTGCCTGGCACCACTAATGCGAGCTGCGCCAATTTTTTTTTTTCCATTTGCTATCGTGGAAACCGATATAACTTGTATTCTTAGTAAAACGGACCTTGGCACTTTCGGTTAGGTACTTATATTTTGCCTGAACTGCGCCTTAACTTTCCTTTGCGCTTAATAACTTGAGCATTCACGAGCCATGACAGCAGTTTCAATAGTTTGGAATAGTCTTCCCAAATGCGCTTCACATTCAAGCGCTCTTTCAACTCTGTTTTTGGCCTGGCTGTTGAATCGAGTTGCAGACAAGCAGAGCCTACTTCTTTTTGTTTAGGTCGCGCAAGAAAGCCTATATCGCCAAAAGGTAAACTACGCCTACATCTGATGAACGGCTTGAGAAAGGGAGAGAAAAAAATGGTTATTAAAGAAGAGGTGTCAGGATTGTCCTAATAGAGGTGGGGCCCTCCTTCCAGCGCTCCAGACTATTTTGCTTTTCTCCGGGCTCGGAGAATCAAGTCCTTCTGAATCCCAAAGTCGCAGCTGGCCAGAGCTGCCTCCCAAACGCGTTGCATCGCGCAAACGGACGCACATAGCCCATTCCGATTACGGCCTTCCATTCGGCGCAATTATGCTCCACTGGTCTAATCAAACAGTCAAATCCCTCCATCCAACGATGGTTAAAACCCGAGAAGCTTTCTTGCGTGTGAAAATTAAATGGCGAAGTTCCAAAGTCAAAGCCACTGCAATCAAAGTCCAAGCGTCGACGATCAAAGTGCAAACAGCCTGCGAGTCGAAGTCGAAACTCGGACGACAGCAAACGAATCCCTCTCGAGAAAGCTGAGCCCCCACCCCCCTCGTTCATCGTTCGTCGACCATGCCGGAATGGTGCACTCGGATAGAGATCGGCTTCATAACGCTAGGGACCCAGGTTATATTCCGACGACGAGAATCGTTTTTTTTGAATTCGAAAGTGTTGTATTCCGGGATTCAACAACATTGCACTGACTTCATATCCGTCACGGCAATGACGCCAGTACAACGGAGCAAGCGGCCTGTAAAGGATGCACACCGGCACACAGGGTCTTCTTGCGGGGAAGCAAGCTGAAGTGATTTCACTTTTACTTTCGTGTTTTACCCATTCCTACGACAGAGGAATCAACCACAGTTTTTTTCTTGTTTCATCATCATCATCATCATCATAACCATGTGCCTTCCCATTGTGTAAAGTTGGCTTTTCTGCAGTGCGACATCGCCGTAGGTGAGACCAAGAAAGCTTCGCTTGAAAAAAAAAAGTATCTTCGCGCAATTCTGTGCTTTACTTTGTTTCTTTACCCTTTTTCGGGCTCTAAGTTTAGTGTTCCCGGCTGAAACTCGATCGATAGCAGCCGTTCCCCTTTGCGCACTTCGCCTTTCTTTATCCTCTACGTCCTGAACTGTGCCATAACGCAGCGAAGTGGAGGGGTTATTTTGGTCATCTTGGCGATCTTCCAGCGGGTCTCTGTTGTGGCCGCCTGTGCAGAACCGGCGGGTTAACCGCGGCGGAAAGCGGGATGTCACGTGATATTTTGCGCACGAGACCTATTCCAGCGTCGACAGACTGTGGCGTGGGCGCTTTGTAGAAGCAAAATATAATGCCTCGTTGGAGTCGTTCAGGGCGGGCATAAGGCTCTAAGACCTCTTTTGACATTCTGTGGTAGCGGCATGGTGCGGTGTCTTGTTTATTTATTTATTTGATAATACTGTTGACTCTTTAGTGAAGGTCGTTACAGGGAGGGAACAAACACTGCAATAACACACAGTCATGAACAAAACACTGCAAAATACTGCGAGGAAACAAAACAAGCGAACAAACCTTGCAATAACACACTGTCATGAATAAAACCGCCAAATACTGCAAGGGAACAAAACGATGAACCAAAATACTGAATAGCGCACAGTCGTGAACAGATTTGGGATGACGCACTATTTCTATAGCTAATTCAAATTGTTGTACACCCGAGCACTCCACAACATCGTTCGGTAGTTTATTCCATATTTCAATGACATCCAGTCTTAATTCACTTCGTCTTGGTATTACTGTGCTTGGGCCGACACCTTCCCGATTTGAAGTCATCCGCATAGACACGTTTCTGTTCGTTTGTTACCGTCTAAGCAAATAGCAGTTATAGAGACGCCGACTAACGGGAACTACGTATATTGTGTGCGTGTGCGTGCGTGGGCGTGCGTTCACGCGTGCTCGCTGCGTTCCACCACGCCATAATCATCATTTATCACCATCTTTGTCCACGGCATGACGGAGGTCTCTTCCATAAACTTCCAACCATCTCGCTCTACGCCACCCAAATCCATTCTTTGCGTCCAGTGAATTTTCTTATTCTTTCAAAGAAGTTTTCTGGATTTTTACCTCTCCCTCGTTCTCTCTATAACCATTCTGTCATATATTTCGCCTATAAAGCAACACATTGCTCAACTGACGCTTCTTAGTTTTCTTTAGTTTTCCAGCTTCGTTCGCGACCCTCCTCAGCTTCGCTTGTCAATATGTACTCTCAACTTTCGGTCGAATTACGTCGGCGCCGACGTCAAGCTACGACGTCAAGCCGCGACGTCGAAAAGGGCACGACGTTTCTGCTTTCGGCAACTTTCGGGGTTTGGCAAAGAGTGCGAGCGACCAACCCGAGTGCGTCGGCGCGCTTAAGCTTATTTTTACGGGCGCGCCGCCGGGTGTTGTGCGGACGCGCTTGCGAGCGGAGAGACGTATAGATGCTTGACGTCGGCTCCGCGCCGCGTTGGTCTGACGCAGTCCACCCAGAAGGCATTCGTCGAAAAGCAAGAACCAACACCGCGCTCGAAACCGCGGTTCTTGCGCCGAAGTCATCCCCCACGCCAGCTGGCCGCTGGTAGGGACGTTTTACTTGTTTGCTTGGATGCCGCCCTGTCGCGGTGTGCGTCGTCAAAAAAGGCCGGTTCGAACGGGGAAGAGTAGGTAGTAGGAGAAAAAAAAAATGCCCGTCTGCCAACAAGGTCGTCACAGTTTTCACCTGGGAATGCGTAAAAAAACAATGAAGAAAAAAAGCGAAAGGTGCTCGAAGTTGCTTTTTCTCCTCCCCGCCATGCGGAAGTGGGCGTTGCTTCTCGTCGACGACTGAAGTTGGGTCAGTGAGGTTAAAGATATTTCGGGGTGTGGTGCTCACTCGGTCGACACGTCGTAACACCGAGTGAAGTGAACACGTACGCGCTTGCGTACACATTCCGCACACCCGTGGCGTCGGCTTTTGCACCCGGATGTTATTGTAAATGGGTTGTCGTGGTTTCTTTTCTTTGTTTGCCGCCGCGCTATTGACAGAGCTAAATTCGTATTTTAGCCGGTTTCGTAAAAGCTCGCTTGTGATACGGAATGAGTCACAGCCAATGGGTGCGTTCCTTTCTTTGCTTTTTTTTTCTTCTTCTCAGCTTCCAGACAATCAGACTTTAGCGCGGCCGAGGCGGCCCTGTTTTATTCACGTTCCGTCACGTTCACGGGTCACGCGGCGCGCACTGTTCTAACGTTTGTGTCACCGTTCCGTCATGCGGATTTGGTAGCGTGGTGATAACATCCTTTGTCCCTTTCCTGGAAACCCCGGTTCAATTCCCACACGAACTCAGTTGTGTTTTTAAAGGGAAAACTAATGCATTTACCCATAGACCAGTTGGTAGACCGAAAAGCTATGATAAGATCTCTGAAGACATGGCGCGTGCGTGAAACCAGGCCTCCATTGTGTCAAAACGGTAACTTGAAAATGGCGAAAGAGGAACGCTTCTAGATAAGACAAATACACGCGTCGATCGTAAAGGAGTATAATAGTATACCTTTATCTCATAAACTACGTATCGGTGTACATTTAGATCGTTCGTAGATGCGTTTACTTAGTGCACGAAAAATTGTCGCCTTCGTTTTCCTTTGCGATTTTCTTCTTTTGAGGTTTGACGATTGATTGGACGCACTTTCAGCGAAAATTAGACGCACGTTTAGCGAAGGTTTTCACGCACTTTTGACCTACTTTTGATGTGAAGAGGTTTTCGCACTTCTGTCGACTGTTTTAGGAAAGGATGGTAAAGTCCTTTATTTACTCTTTGCACCGGCGGCCATGTTTTTTTGTGTGTGTGTGGCGGATGTGAACAACAATGGCTTTTCGCGAAATTGGACACTTAAGGCCTTCCTCCTAAATCAAAGCGAGTGCTGTAGCAAAGTCGGACCAATTGCAGGTCACCGGTTAAAAATTACAATTACAACCAGCATTTTTATTACTAAAAATTTGTTATTTTGATTGCATCCACTTTTTAATTGCTGATTTCATCGAGAAGGTTTCAAACAGAGTGCTAGAAAACGCCTCGAAAAATCCCGGATGAGGCATTTCCTTCGTGACGATATTAGCGTGGTTGTTTCTTTCCGCGTGAAAACAGAACAAAACAGAAATCTGCCAAATAAGTAAAATAAAAACTACATAAACGCTCGCGTGCCACCGTTGAAGCGCCCTCAAGCGAGCCTTGACCGGAGACACGCTACATTCCTTCATCAGTGCTTGGATCTAGGCTTTGGCGTGTGACCACAGAAGCATTGACGAGATGATGGGCGCGGTCGAGGCGCGGGATTTAAAAGTTGTAAATCGGTGTGCAGACACTTACGATATTGCTTTCCGCACTTCTCGCATTTAGGGCGAAAAAAAATTCCTGGAATGGTTTTTTTTTGGCAATTAGAGAATATTAGAAGCGGTCGAAATAGTTGCGAAGAGCACGTCTACCTAATGCGTTCGGGCTGATATAGGGAAACAGGCGGGTATCGTCGATAGAGCAAATGATTTTGCTTGGCGTTGTGGTGAGTCTTTCGACCCACCCTGCATGGAGAAGCCCTGTCTAATGCGGTGACAAACTAACGCAGCGGTGTATCCGGCACTGCTCGGGGGAAAGCGTTTGAGTAGCCGCGTCCCCTCGTAGTTCCGTCGCATTTCTGCTTTTTGCGACTTGGGTATGTACATAACTATTATTCATACCCTCAAGGCAGTGAGTGACGCTGTTTGGCTTTGCTTACAATTAGCCTTCGGTAATACCTACCGTCTTTCGCTAACCAAATACTATAACGCAAACAAACGTGGAACTTCACTGCACGACAGCTGAAGCTCGCGGTGAACGCCACCGCTAGGTTCGCAGCTACAGCCGTATCCACTGAATGTTAAGAAGACTGACTTATAATCAACCAAAATAAAATCCGGCAAGGCAATACCCCAGTCACGACTTCATTGAATGTTTACCACCGGTAGCAAGACGTTTGTGTCCTGAGATATTAAGCGTACCTTCGTTACAGGAGCCGGTTATTCTGATTGGGCTAACGATACGTATATAACTACTGTCGGAAAAAAAAATCGCCTGAATCGGTCAGTGCATTCAACTATTACAAATTCCGAGGTGATCAACTTATTACGCAACTAACCACCACGTATCGCACCACCTCGCTGGTCTACGCCGTCCTAGAGTCGGCGCTAGTTATGCGTCAATTTTAAATCGAACTCCCAACCGCAGTCGAGGCGATGACCCTGCAACTGCAGTCAAGCCTCAGTTGACTGTGTGTCCCAGCGCTAATGCCACGTGCCCAGGAGAGAAGGCATTGAACCGCGCCGGTGTCTTTTTATCTGCAAACTGGTCCCGGAGCCGTCGCCTTGCGCGCGCACGCTGCCGTCGGGCCAGACGTGAAGGGGGGGAACTATTTTGAACTTCGCCGCAGACGACGCTCGCGAGCAAGGGACGCGTTTCCTGGAGCGACAAATGGTCGCCATTTCCTCACTTTTATTGTTTTTTTATTCCTTTCTTGCGGTGCTATCGCGGGACCCCCACACTTTTTTTTTTTTTTTTGATAAACGGTTTATAAACAGTAAACTTCCCGTCGACGTTTTGCTTCCTCAACACGGAATCGTTTTTAGAGAAAATATTATTCTTTTTGTGCGCGCGGAAGCATATTCGACTCTACACCCTTCGTAGATTTGAATGGCTCTAATTTCCTGTTGTACACGGTGCGGGAAAGCGAAGGTAGATTTTTCGATATGTCGGTGATGCATGGAAGCGGACGTGAGCGGGTTTAAATGGTGCTGCATGTATCGAAGCGGCCAGCTATCCTCCATTCTCCAACATCCTTCTGCGCAAACACCCGCCGTGTGAGCTTCTTGCAATGTTTCCTTCGAAACCAGTGGGAACCGGTAAGCTGAAAAGGCAAAAGCTATAGACCGGAATTACGAGGTGTATTCGAATGCATACGACCATGTCTTTTTTTTTTGTTGTTGTTGTTGACATGGTGGCTTCTCCTAAGGCGAAGTTAACGGAACCATTTTACAAACAGTTCACTCTGTATAGAGCAAGTGTTTACTTTGCACGCCAATTCGAAAGAGAACTGCGGAGAAATCCCTACACATTTTGTGTGATCGCTTGTCAAAAGTTACGGCCCATAGACTTACCCCTGATGGTTCTTATCTCAAGACAAGATTTTACCGAGTGTGCGAGAGAATTATGCCGAACACTCGAGAACTGTCGAGCAATTCGGCGGTACAGTATAACGCGATATTATGAAATGCTCGACGTTCCTATAAACCGGGCCACACGTTCCCTTCTGGCCACACGTTCCCTTGGATCCCAAATTATAACATTTCCCAGTCGAAGATGACAAGAAAATTTCCTGTTGTTTGTCGTATTTTCGCGTGTCGTACGGTCGTCTTGTCGTATTCTTGTCGCGTCGTGATTCTGATGTTGCGTCGCGTGTCGTATTACTGTCCCGATTTTGACGTTCCGTCGTGCCTAATTCCTGTCTTGTCGTGATCTTGATCTTCCATCAGTGTTTGCACGAGGTTTGAATGTCGTTACGACAGAAATATGTGTCGTAACAACAGATGACTTCCTGGTACACAACAGGACTTCTGTTTTCACAACAAAGTTTGTTTGTCGTACGACAGGAATTCTTGTTAGGTTTTTGCGGTAATTCTGTCGTGATTTTAGACTGGGTTTTCCTCGCCAAGCTTCTGTGGCGGGCTTCATGCCTCTTTCATTCGGTGGGTCGACAGAGGATATTCGAAACACCTGGCAGCACCTTGAATCAGCAACGTAGCAGAGTTTCGGGTAACGTCTGCGTGAATACCGAGGAAGCTCACTGCTGCCAACTTTTGAATGCAGCTAGTCCCGCACTGTTTCTGCAAGCTTGCGGCTGGCACGCTTCTGACGCGCCTCGCAAGGTGAAACTAATGTCCCTCAGTCCGCCCCCCTCAAACTGTTTTTTTTTTCTTCTTTTCTTTCGAACGCAAGCTACCAAGGCAAGGGCCGCCCGCGCAACGATCCTTGCCAAAAGAGCGCGCATTTGCGCGAACAAAGCGATTTGCGTTTTTTTTTTTGCGCCTCAGTTGGACTCCGCACACACTAGAAAGCCATAAGAAAAGAAAGACGTCCTCCCTGCGGTGGTCACTCGGTAGTCTTCACTTCTGCCGTTTCCGCTTACGGCAGTCTTTCCTCTTTTTGTTTTTGTTTTCGTGCCAACTCGGGCTTCAGACGAAAAAAAAAATGGGTCCGGTTGGAAAAGCGCGTTAGTGGCGGGAAAAAAGTAAAGCGGCCAAGTCGAAGGTGTACAACCGTGACAATCGTTTCACCACCTGCAAGGGATTGTCGCTGATAACTCTGGAGCTCTTCTCCATGTGCAGGGGAACTTAACTGAAGAAATTTCAGGTGACCAAAGAAAAAAAGTTTGCAGTGAAACATCGCTCTAGTGAAATAAATTGACAACAGTATGCTGGAAAAAGTTTTTTCTGTTTTTCTAATTTTTTAGGTTTTTAAAAATTCTGTTTCCCCAATTATCTCCATTTACGCCATTATAGCGATTACAGGTGTTACACCCGATAAATATGCGTTTTTTGTAAAGACGCAGGGCGTTACACGGTCCTATTATGGGGGTAACCGGCAAAGAATGCTACGCATTAAAACACGATTGCATGGGATTCAAGCCCTGGTCGCCAGAGTATGAGCCGAGTGTGTTACCACTGCGCAAATGCAGCACCATAGGAGAGTGGAACAAGAACTTTTCTGATACGTGCCGCGTCACAGGCGAACATGGCGACACGTGCGTAGAACAGGGGCGGTATTCTCGTGTTTGTCCGTTTTGAAAACGTCCGTTTTGCGTCCGTTTTATTGTGACGTACTTCCAGTTGCAGGCGGGCTCTGGGTTAACTTTGGCGCAACTGGTGTTGCAAACACATTTTAAACGACTAAAACTTTTAAAACTATCTTTTATGTGTTTATTATTCCGCCAGCCAACCAACAACAAGACGACGAAGAATCGTCTGCTCCTAATCGTCTGCTCCGAGAAGCCGCGGCTCATAGCTCCGCCGTGCTTTCATGGCGTCACATCCGGGTGTTCGCTTTTAGCCAATCGGGGCTTGCTCAAAACGGAACACTTTTGAAACGGACACAAAACGGACAAAACACGAGAGTACTGCTCCAGGTTCACGGAGGCGAAAGTTCCGTCTGTGGCCAAACTGCCTCGTGGATTGCGGCCAGTCTGGCGGTCGGAGTAATTAGCGTCAGAAGACGAGGAAATTAAAGCGAAGAAAGAGATGCGAATAGGATGTCGCAGTAAAGACGTCTTCGATGATCGCTATACTTTCGCCTTCGAAGCACGTAAGCAGACGTAAGTTAATTGACCAGATTGACGGGAAACCCCAATGTGGAGTATGTGTCTGCGAAGAAAACTTTGACATCACTTCGTCGTGTTGATCAATTCGCTCTCGCGCAACAAATGGCTAGCGTCCTGGTTAGCTCAGTAGGTAGAGCGACTGCCCTAGTTGGGTGGTGGTCCCGGCTCCGATTCCGGGACCCGGACGATTTTTTCTTCAACTACGAAGTTTCTTAGAAAGCTCTACAGCTTTCGTTTGTAGCTGTACGGCTGCATTTGAGGTTGATGAAGAAGAAAAATTCGAAGAAAATGATTCGAAGAAAAATGTTACGATTAAAATTCATGTTTCTACTAAAAAAGAACAAATTATCCATGCAACCTGACTCTTACATCAAGCCTTCCACAGCCCGGTTGTCAAGAAATAGGCACCTCCAATCACTTACCCCACACTACGCCAGAACTAACATCTTCAAATACTCGTTTTTCCCTCGAACCATCACAGAGTGGAACCAGCTTTCACCCTCAAACGTTGAAAACCTTGATGCCATCCAACAAGCTGTTTGCTGATATGTGTTTTCATGTACACCTTGATGTTATGCCCCTCCTGCTTGGGCCCTTCAATGGGCCTGCAGTATGTACCAAATAAATAAAATAAATAAAAATGACAAATTTTCCTTTGCTGAGACTAAAGTTTCCGAGGAATTTTAAAGCGAAGCTTTAGTGTCCTAACTGATGGCGCCCGTAACGCGAGAACGCCCTGCAGGAAAGCCCACTTTCTCTGGCGATTACGATGAATGATCGTGGGTGCAAAAAAGTCTTCCCGGGGCCGGAATCGAACCTGTGTCCCTCGCGTTATGAAAGCCGGCGTCTATCCCATTGATTCATTTCGACACGGTCGAGGCGAACGCCACGCAGCAGGCGCCCATTCGCTCCGTACACCCCAAACCTTAACGTTAGGCCTGCGGAGTTCACACCCGAGAGTTGGTGTGGGTATTCAAGAAAAGTGGTGCGTACCCCCAGAGCAGAACCAAAGAATCCATCACGGGAAAGCTTCGCGTTCAACCATCATCGTCGTTAGGCGGAGGGGTGCACGATTTTTTTGTCGTTGCTCCCATAGTCATCGTTCTCTTGAGCGACCGGTCTGCTACACTGCTCTACCGTCGCTCAGGCGCTCCAGCTCTACGCATTCTGGCGTCACGCGACCAGTTCGTGCTTGGGGTCTCTTCGTCAAGCTGCCCACCGTGGCGACAGGTTAAAGGTCGCGGCACAAGGGAGACCGCCCGGGCTTCTGGCGAACGCGGCATCGCGTGGCCGATCATCGCCGCTACGCCGGCATTATACCGAGGGGCGTGCGAACAATGCGGCGGAAGCGGCGTGGGGTTCGTCCGCCACGATGTGAGACGCACTTGGAGCACGGCGCCATGTCCGGTTTCCGTGTCACCCGCGGAGCCTCGCTGGACCGTGTCCGCCACTCGCGCTGGCCTCCCACGCGCCCTCGATGGACGGGAGGGACGCGCGGTCCGTTCGGGCTGCCCCGTATACCGCACGGAGGGGAGCTGTGACAATCGCTGCCGTGGAAGCGACGGGACTGAAGTTTCAGTCACGCAATCGTAGTACGAATTAAAGCTTTTAACAGATTGTAACACGGCCTTAACATTTCGTTGAGCCCGAGGAAGGCAAATTTGTTTTCGAAGTGGCGGCTGCCGTGTTCGCCGTGTTCAATGTTTTTTTTTTTTTTTTTTTTTTTTTTTTTTTTTTTTTTGACAGTCCTCAATTTCCACATTCGAAGTCACAGTTTCTTACTACCGTCAATGAAACGTCATATTGATGAAGATAATTTTCTAAATTAATTTTTCCCCGCAGGCTACCGGCTACGCGGGAAGTGTTAGCGTGGTGTTGCAGTTGTGTGCACTAATTAATTTGATTAGTTAATTTCATTAAAGTTTTTCCGATGTTAATATATCTGGGAAGACTTACATAGCCTTGTGTTGTGCCCTGGTTTTCTTGCGGGAAGTGTACAAGTCTGTTTAATTTTGAGTGCACGACCTTTCGTTAGAATGATATTGTCAAGTGGAACCATCGCGACAGAAACGAAGACAGAGTAAAGAAGCTGTCTTCACTCTGTCTTAGTTTCTGTCGCACCGGTTCCACTTGACAATGTCGTGGTGAGGCGCCGGCTACCCCTTATCAATATTGGTACGTTTTCCACTGTGATGCACTGGAATGGGCGTGCGCGCGCGTGTTCGCCAGAGGAGAGAGATAGTTCGTCATCATCACCAGCCTATCTACGCCCACAGCAGGCAAAGGCCTATCGCATGGATCTGCAATTATCCCGCTCTTGTGCTAACTGCGACCAACGTATCTCCGCAAACTTCTCGACCTCATCTGCCCATCTAACTTTCTGCCGCCCCTTGCCACGCTTGCGTTCCCCAGGGATCCACTCTGTTACCCTAAATGACCAACGGTTATCTTGCCGTCGCGTTAGATCCCCTGCCCATACCCATTTCTTCCTAATTTCTACTAATATGCCCTTAACACGCGTTTCTTCCCTGACCCGCTCCGCTCTCTTCTTGTCCCTTAATGTTACACCTGTCACCTTCCGTTTCATTGCTCGCTGAGTCGTGTTCAATTTAAGTTGAACCCTCTTAATGAGCCTCCAAATTTCTGCCCACGGGTTAGCCAGCCGGAATCTTTCCACCGCCATATATAGGTTAGTCCACCGCCAGTTATGTTCTGCGAGATAGTTCGCCCACCTCCATGTTCTGAGTGACCAAATCTAGCGCGGAGAATGTACTTTTAGACGAGCAGATCTGTAGATCTAGTGTAGCTAATCTACTTTTAGTTCAGCCGTGACCAATGCAGGGAACAGAAGCAGATGAAAATGCATGGAAATCAGCCAAGCCGGAACGGCGTCCAGTGTAACAACCATTATCGATTAGACAAAAAAAATAGTCACGCATCTGCTCGCGTCGCTGAAAATGTCGTTGAAAGACGATAGTCGTCTGCCGCCGTGAAACGTAACCATCTCTCCAGTGTCACCCGCGCACACTTCACGCCGTTTCCCTTCTATTTCGGTCCTCCCACGATGGGAACAATGAAGTTTTGTTCAATTAAATTAAATTTTCCAGGGTGATGATGATGATGATGACGATTAGGATTATTGATAGTGGTATCCCCTTTGTAGAGGGGTAATGATGCGCCATCTTACAAAAAAAAACTAAAAATAAACAATATACCTATGTTTTACACTCTTCGTTTAATACTAGCGCTGCTCTTAGGGCAGGCACAAAAACGTATTAGGCACAAAATACTTTTTTTTTTCCTGTTACAGGTGGTAACTGTCCTAGGTAATATTCCGCTCTCTGCTTTTCGTCCGCCAGCATTCTAATCTCCTTTTCGTCGCCTCGACAGCCTTGAAGTTAACTGCCTCTGTGATACCCTCAAATCCTAGGGCTTCTGGAAGCCGAATATTTCCCTCACGTAGATTTGGAGGGATACCCTCGCATTCTAACACTATGTGCCCACAAAGCTTAGTTTGCAAGCAACCTACTCTAGCCTCAAGAAGCAAAGCACTGCCCTTGGTATTATCGTAGTAATTTTCCTTCCCGATGGCCGATTTCTCAGCCCTGTACATTTCTTACAACGTTTTAGCTTCCTTTTTTTAAGTGCGAATGCACTTCTTAAGCGAGCCTGAATCGTCCGCCGCCGTCGTCCGCATAGCAACAGCTGCGGGTGCGCGCGCTCCTCGTCTTCCTCCTCGTCTTCCCTAGCAACGGGGGAGATGGGCGCGCGCTACTCTCCTCCTCCTCTCTCCGCTCAGTGACTGCGGGTGTTGGGCGCCTCCTCTCCACTTCGGGCGGGAGAGCTCTCGCTCGCGTAGCGGGCGCTCCGCATTCCGACGCGTGAGGGCGCTCGTGTAGCCCTCGCCGTAACGGCGGGCGCTACTCTCCTCCTCCTCTCTCCGCTCAGTGACTGCGGGTGTTGGGCGCCTCCTCTCCACTCCAAGATCACGATATCCACCGTAATCGCGCAATCAACAACCGTGCATTCGCACTTACACACTCTCCCCCTCGGGGAAGTGCGAGGGAATTTTTTTTCTCTTCATTTATTCGTTTCTATACGCCTTGCCTGTTTTATGGTTACCTTGGCTGTTTTGGATTCTCCACTGTTATTTCCGTATTTCATCGTTAGCGTTCTGTTCTTCCTTAGCCACTGCGTGTCCACGCTTTTCAAGTATAGGTACCTAAACACCTTAGCTGTCCATCTACGTTGATCCATTGCCCTCAACCTCTACTCAAAACATATTTTACTCTGCGCTTCTCGAACTTCAAACGACGCCCAGCCCATATCTCTTCGCACAGCTTCGGTAGTTGTTTTTGCATGCGCGCCTACGGCCAAACGGCCTACCGTTCTCTTGTTTACTTCAAGGCCTGATAGAACGTCTGATTTTAAAAAGAGTACAGCATTCGCAT